>NC_079335.1:40293363-40893363 GCF_029582105.1 Oenanthe melanoleuca
TCCCTGACAATAATCCCTTACCCTAACCCTAACCCTTACCCTAACCCTAACCCTAACCCTAACCCTAACCCTTACCCTAACCCTTACCCCAACCCTAACCCTAACCCTAACCCCTAATCCCTTATCCCTAATCCCTAATTCCTAATCCCTAATCCCTAATCCTTAATCCCAGTCCCTGATAATAATCCCTTACCCTAACCCTAATCTAACCCTAACCCTAACCCCTAACCCCTAATCCCTAATCCCTAATCCCTAATCCCTAATCCCTAATCCCTAACCCTAATCCCAATCCCTGACAATAATCCCTTACCCTAACCCTAACCCTTACCTTAACCCTAACCGTAATCCCTAATTTCTAATCCATGACCAGAAATACTTATCTTAATCCTAATCCCTGACCCTAATTCCTTATCTCTAATCCCTAATCCCTGATAAGAATCCCTGACCCTATCCCTTTCCCTAACTCTAACCCTAACCCTAACCCTAACCCTAACCCTAACCCTAACCCTAGCCCAAGCCTAACCCTAACCCTAAACATAACCCTAACTCCAACCTGATGCGATTACACTGTGTCTTTTTCCTAATTACTTAAGATCACACAAAGTATCACATCATGGATGGAGAAGGATACAAAAGAGGCTCTTTCAATCTCAGTTTATTCCAGGGCGATGGAGTGGCCAGAAAGAGGCCGAGCTTCTCCCCTAACCAGGTATTCAGGAGAAGGGAATGGGATTGGCTTTGGCTAGCTGCCAATGGGATGAGGACACAGAGGGACTAGGATAAGCATGCCCGACCCCCGGTGGGTACAAGGTCACAGGGGAAGGTCACAGGACCGGAAAGGAAGACATGAACTGGGGTTTGCAGGAAGGAGGTTACAGGGTAGGCTAATATATTTCTTATACCTCAGATACCGAATTACAATATCTCCCCGGTTTTTTTTTTGTTTTTTAAGTAGGGGGATGATATTAAACTAATTCTAGTCCAAATTTATTATTTTGCCCACCATTTGTGATAAGCAGGAGAGTTAGATTGTTTTATATTTGCCATCTCTATATGATTGTCTGCTGAGGTAGAAGAAATGATACCATTAATGGCCTTAAATATTAAATGACGTAGGATACCAAATGCTATTAAAATTATTTTCTGGAGTTAGAGGAAAGCTCTGTCAAGGGAGCTTGGGGTCCTCGTTGGTGGCAAACTAAATATGAGTCAGCAGTGCCCTGGCAGCATCAGGCACAGCATCACAGCCAGGCAAAGGAGGGGACTGTCCTGCTCTGAACTGGGGCAACCACACCTCCAGTGCTGGGGGCTTTCTGGGAACTACAATATATGAAAGACATTAAACTCCTTGTGAGAGGAATAGGATGGACAGATACTGATCTCTTCTCTGTGGTGACCAGAGACAGGACCTGAGGGAATGACCTGAAGCTGTGCTAACAAAATGTTTATTTTTAATCATGCTCATCACAGAACTGTTTTAAAAATAAAGGGAAAAGTTATTTTTAGTGTTTTAAAGTAACCATATTTTGTATGCTATGGCTTCTGCCAGATGTTAGAAGAAAATGGTGTACTTAAGTTTCTTCCTTCTTGAATAATTTTCTTCAAGAAAAAAGTGAAGGCCTTTGAAACAGACCTGGAAGTACTTTTATTCTGTTGTCTCAAAGATGCTTAATAGATCAATTTTAAACATCTGAATAGGATTAAGTAGAGGGTTTTAGACTATAAGTTTAGACACATTATCAACATATTACCTATAGAAGCTTTTTTGTTTGTAGTCTCTTTGCTGTCCAAATGGTTATCTGTTCTGGGATCCTTGGGTATTAAAGTGTTGAAAAGAGCAAGGCATAAGGCAAAAACTACATTAAAACAAACAACCAAGTCTTAAAAGACTTAAAAGGTAAAGTTACTGCTGAAAAATATTAGCAAACAGTGGAATCATTTTAAATAGCTGTAGGATGATGCTTTTGTGAAAATATCATACCTTAAGCACTAGGGCCCAGGGACTATTTGAGAGAGTACACACAAACCAGAGACATTGCCTGGAGAGATTCCAAAAGCATGAGCTTTGCAGCATTTTTTCTTAAGGAACTTGAGACCTTCATCTGGTCATTCAGTACTGGAATTCAGCAAAACATAAGAAAGCATACAGCTTTTGCATTAGAGCATATCAAATTTCCTTTAACAACCCACATACATTTTTCTGATTACATGTTCACACAAAATATAATAACTGAAACAAAGCAAGCATTAGAAATAAGGTGAATAACAATAATTTTGTGGCTTCATTTGGTCTCAGATTGTAATACATGGTCTCAGAGTAATACTTTGCCCTCAGCAAACTTCACATGCAAGTCAATACTTTGCCGTGTTGATTCAACATAGAAAAATACATCTGCAGCCTGAGGGAAAAAAAAATTACTTAGCATATACAAAAAAGTATCAGAACTCATAAAAGAAAATGCAGTCCCATTGACAATGCTTTTACATATTGTATAAATTTTAAAAAATCAAGAATTATTATATAGAATTTTACAGAGAACATCAGTCATTTTATCTGCTTGTACTGAAACACACACCATCTTCCCCCTTGCCTCCTCCCCTTCCTTTTTCAAGCACTATTCACAATATAGAAATGTGTAATTAAACCAATCTAAACTGAATGCAGCGTCTTTTAAAAAAAGTGAATGGAAATACTGAAACTATTGAAGCCATCTCATAAAACTTGTGGGAGAATAGAATTGGGATCTGACAGATATATGAGGGAAAAATGTGGAAGAATCATGATAGCAATATAATAAATAAAATTATTCTAATTAAACATTGCCATATAATAAACCCCAGAATACTTTATTCAAGTCATAGAGACAGGAATCACAGTATCAAAGGTTAGCATTAAACAGCAAAGAATTTATATAAAGACCCTCTTCTGCTCCTCTCATGCATCAATTGAATGAAGACTACCTATTTTCCTAAGCCCAGGGTTAAGCATTATCTATTATAAAGCTGGGGAAAGGATATTATACTCTTTTATTTATTAATCCTCTCAACTGGGGCATGGGAGTTTGGAAAATATGTCCTCCTGCACCAGCCCCAAACTGATTTTTTCTCATCTTTAGTCGGTGTTGAGGTCAGTGGTTTTCTCCCCATAAAATAATGGAAGACAGAAGCCTCCCTCACTGAGATCAGAAAGGATCAGATTAACACAGGTCTTTTTGTGAAGGACAGAGTAACAGGCCTGCCTTCCTCTGAGTAGCTTATACCCATGGACTACAGACTTCTCATCAGCCTGCTCATGGGCTCAGCTGCAAATCTTTTCAGCAGCCAACTGGCAAGGGGTGAAAGACCACTTTAAACAGTCATCTATCTTCTTTCCAATATAGCCACCACACTGCATTTGATTTAAGCTTAGCCAAATTTATGTATCTGCTATGAGGCAGTCCGACATTTTATGTATCAGGAGTTTTTTTTTTTTTCTATAGAAACAGCTCATAACTTATAGTTTAAAGCTAACACTGAATAGATGTATAAACTTAAAATCTAATGTTTCTGTTCATTAAAACAAATGTTTTGCACAAGCTTTCAATAACTTAAACTACTTTTAAATAACTTAAACTACAGCTACCTGACCCCTGGCTGATGTTGATATTTGAAAATAACTTTTTTTCTATTTTGTTCTGATTCACACTTCTCTTTTAAAAGTTCTTGAAGCTGATCACAGAACAGTCAAAATAAATGGACTCACAGTATTACATTTATACATGGGAAAAAAATAAAAGGAAACAACATTGATTTATTGAGCTTCACCTGTTCATATTTAAAAAGTAAACAGAACAACAAAAACCACCCCACCCACTGAAGATTTAAAATTCTTTATAGTGTTATTTGTGTGTCAAAAGCTCTGCTCACAAAAGGTGAGAATGGACTTTGAAAAATGTAATTTCTCTGGATCAAACAAAAGCAAGTATATATAATATAGTGTTGATTTTGCCATTGGAGTTCTGTCCCAACCTAGGCTGCTGAAATATAATTCATCTGCAGGGGTTAAAAAAAAAATCACTCAGAAATAAACTGTCTGATTGCAAAGATGGAACAAGACTTGATAAATGCTAGAGATATTTTACCTCTGGAAGACCATAAGGAAAAGGTTTCCTATGAGCCTTTCACTCTTTCTCCTTTGCCCTTTTCAGGGCTTTTTATTTTCTTCTATTGAGTCATGGCTGGAAGTCAAAAGATGTGGAAAGGGGAGAACTGGCATATAAATCCTCTAACCTGCCTCCAAGAAATAGAATTTGCTTCCAAATATGCATCTTTACCCTGGCACCCTTTGGAGCTGTCTCACAGAAAGCTATCTCTTAAAATGATGACTCATTTCTCTATCCCTCCCCTTCCTCATAATGTAGGGAGGGAAAAACGTCCTAGTTTATGTTCTGGGTGATAAACGGACCTGTTCCTATACCCCGTCCTCATTACTGGTGAGCTGAGAGCTGATCACAAGACTGGAAGAGCAAGTAACTCTGTGATATACTAGCTTTGCACAGGATGCCTGTGAGTCACCAGTGTGATGTAGTCACAGAAATAACTCATGATACCAGTCACAGCCTTTGCAGACAGTGACAAATATTTTGGCTGTGGGGCAGGACATAAAGGAGATCATATCTGGACCATGGCATAAGGCACAGAAGTAGTCACAGTCTGGGAAAAAGGTAAAATTCAGAAGTGATTTAGAGGAAGACTGCATCCCATTAGGATGGTATGGAAACAAGCCAGTGAGCCTGATTAGCGAATGTCTGCAGTGAGCAATGAAGAAGAGCAGTGCTGAAAGCCCTGAGCTGCCATGGACTTTATCTGCTCTAGAAGCAGTACATCACAGTGTGGTGCTGATGGGCTGTATTTATTACCTCAAAGTGCATTAAAGTGGATGAACTGCTTCTGGCCCTGAGCTGGTCTTGCTGCAGCCCAACAGGTAGACAGATCAGTTGGAGTCAGCAATAGCTCAGGATTCTCTGCACCAAATTTCACTGCACTGCATCGACATCTTCTGTATGAGCTTGGTTTGTGCATTCAGGCACAATGAAAGCTGTCAGGGCATATGATTGCTTGCTATAAATAAATCAAGGAAAGGAGGGGAAATGGGGGACTGACACTAGGGCTGGAAAAAAAAATTAAATTAGGGGATAACACTGGCATGAAGTCAAATAGATATAAAGTAGTTACAAATAGTTTTAGGCTGGAAATTGGAAGACAGTTTCAAACCATCAGAGCAGTGAGATTCTAGAAGGCTTTCCAAAAAGAGGAACAGGGCCAAAAAGCCTAATTACTTTTAAGATTAAGTTCAAACATTTGTGAAAGGGGTTATATGACATTACTGCCTGAGGAAACTGGATAAGATTCAGTAGCTCAAGCAGTTCTTCCTAAATTCATATTTCTGTGAACACTTTCCTGCCATCTCATGAGCCCCTTGGTCCTTCATAGTAGTCACAAGGTTGCCCTTATCTTCTTGTACAGCTCAGATCTCTAATGCTGCACCAGCACTGGGGCTCTCAAGCTTCCTGCCAGAGAAGAGCTGTGCATGTTTGTATGGAACTGCAGGCAGCTGCATGAACCACCCACACAAGAGTTCTCATTTTGCTTTTGAGTTTACATGTTAAGTACAGCCTGAGCTCCTGATTCTTGTGAAATGATGAAAGGCCTCCATTTCACACTTCTTTCAAATATTTGTCTTCTGGTGTGAAGAGAACCTAAGTTGTTTGTGATCTTGGCCCAATCGGAGCCTTTGCTGCACTTGGTGGACAAGCAGTGCAAAGACACTCTCTCATCTCCTTGCCTCAGTCAAGGGGATTGACAGTTCTGAGACTTTTTGTCTTCCAGTTTTGTAACTGGACTCTTGAAGCAAAATAAGAAAAAAAATAAAGATATCTAGCTAAAAGGACTTTGTTCAAAAGAGAAAGGTTAGAATTTGGATCTGTCTGCCTAAGAACTTTGCCTCTGGTCTCTTCGCTGCAGCTCATGGTACTTGATGGAGCTTTTTCTTTTTAAACTTTTTTTTAAAAGCATCTAATTCTAAAGATAGCTTCACATGACAATCTCAGCATCTAGTAAAAAGTTTCAGGTTTATGTAATCCAGAAAACCCAAAAACACTACTATCTTCTATGCTTGCAATTCTACAAGGCCAAACCAGGGAGAATGGAGTGATAGTGCTTCCACACACTCTCTTTCAGTTGGTGCTGCTTTTATGCTGTATACTTTAGGAAAAAGAATAATCTCTGCTTATGGCCTCAAGTTTTAAATCATCTCCATATTGGTGAGGAAGCATTTCTAGGCTAGTAAAATTTTGCTCTCACAGTGTTAAGGAGTCCTGAGCCAGGTCTGGTTGAAATCTGTGCTGTACATGACATGGAAGAAAGGACTGGGGAAAAACTCTGCTCAAAGTGGTGAGAAGAATGTGCATGCAAAGTACACAAAGTACACAGACAACAAATGACAATACTCTCTGTAGGGTGAAGTCCTTCACTTTTTTGAACAAGTACATAGCAATAATAACCATAGGACTACAGAGAATAAATTATTTTTTTTCTGGTTAGAAAATTAAAAGGATATAATTTTCAATTTATAATGGAGATTGTGTTTGAAGAATACTTAAAAAATACTGCTACTTGATAGGTAAATGAAAAATAAATTCTGCCAACATACTGAAAAAGAAACACTAGAAAACTATAAATTTGTAATTGAAAAGACATAAGTACCATACTTTGTTAATTGTTATTGGTTAGATGCACTGGTAAATAGATCATAATTAATTTCAAATTTTGCAATAGTAAATTGTTGTAGGGCTTGGAGTAAAAGTATAATAGCTGTGGAACATAAGAAACATAAATTTAAAGAATCTTATTCAAGGACTATATCTTAGGAAATTCTGATTACAAGAGTTTTCATTTGAGGCCAAAATCTGTGGGGAAGACATAAAAGATGTGAGATTTAAAATGATAATTCAAAAGAAGATAGGCATTTCCAGAATAAACAAACCTTTTAGTCCTATGTGAGTTCATGCTCTTAGTTTGTAGTTAATGGGCAAATGAAAATAGTAGCTATAAGAGAATTCCTGTACATTTGGAATATACCTATTTCCAAGGTATTCATCACTGTATTATTTTATGTTTCTCCTCACCTTTTTTTTTTAAGACCTACTCCTCTCATTTTTTCTGCCCTGTCACTTAAATGTGGTACAAAAACAAATGTGAGACACAGGAACCTAACTGATGTGGCAGAGGTACATATGTTTGTTAACTCACAACAGCCTAATCACTTTAGGGAATGTATTAATCACACTTAAAATTAGTTCATATTGTTTCCTTTTCCTCAAGATGCTGAAAGGACTGGGATCACCAAAGATGATTTCCTTGGGTGGAGAGATGAGGAAGGCAACCCCAGCCTCAGGGCCAAGAAAGCCTTGGGGAGTGCTTTTGGAAGGGCTGGGAGAGATAGGTGAGAGCAGCACTACTGTGATGAAGCTTACCTGGATTTCCCACAATGGGAGCACAAAAAAGGCATCAAAAATGTGTATGAGAGATGTGCACCGCAGACTCTCACCCTAAATTGCTGAAAAGGTACAAAGGTGCCTAAATAAAAGCAGAGACTCCCCATCTTCTCAGTCAGGGAAAAAGACAAAATTAAACTCATCCAAGTTGTTTTTGCACTAGTAGTTGCAGCACCATTTGAAAACTGTTGGGTTTCAAAGATACACCAAAAATACCTTCAGGCATTGCAATATTTGGCCTAGGTTAATTCCAACCAATTAAGCACTTAAATGTCAATGGTAAAATAATCTGGTGCCTGGGTGATAGTTGTAGGTTGAGCTTCATAACCAGGGGAGACTGGGGTGTTTCCAAAATCCTAGTCAGGCATTAAGTGGGTGACAGGCCTTGTTGGAATGATCATTCAAAAGGAATGGTCATTATTTCTATTAAATAAATAGTTGTTGGGAAACACTTTACCACCCCAGGTTCTTCACATATTTTTTTGATTTCCCAGGCTTGGCTTTCAATGATATAAAACTCATACACTGTATGACTGAATGCAAAAGATTAGTTAAAAAAGTATTTATTTTCTATTTTTTTCTGCTATGTTCCATTACAAAAAGAAGCATAACAAAAACAAAACAGAAGATAGCATTTTATTAGTGGTACATTAATGAGCTTAAACAACTAGGTGACTTATGCTTGTCACAAATACATATTACAAACAATCACAAAACCTTAACTAAAAATGAAATAAATAATTTGAATAGCTTTTCTTAATTTTTTAATATTTATAAAATATATAGCACTTTCTATTACATTTTTTCAGTTATATTAATCCATAACAAATTAAAATTTATGACATATATTGTAAATATGCTAAAGGGATAAGAATAATTAAAAAAACCCCTACGTTCCTGGAGGTATGAAATAATAAATCTGTTAACATTTATCAATTTATTATCATATATCCAGATTGTGCATACCCTGCAAAAATAGCCATTTTTTCAACTAATATACATATGTTTTTTTATAGTATTGTAAGTTTTTAAATATAAAGCTTAATGAATGTATGCTTGTTTTACAGTTGTGCCTAATATGTAACTTTCATTTATATATATTGAATATATTCCATTAGTATATACTAATATATAAACATACACACACACACACACCCCCCACACACATACTACATACACACAGCATTATATATTAGTATATACTGAATAGCAAAAGAATTTCTATAATCTGGGATTCCTGTGGAGAAAGTTGTTGAAAGTAGAAGGCATGTATACCATGGTGAAAATTGACAAGGAAATGTAAATGAAAGCATTTGTTTTTACATTTTTCAATATATTTCAATAGATTATGCAAGGTACTGTAATAATATACAGAATCTGAAAAAAAAACTTCTTTTTATTGTAGTATTCCAATGTTTCTTATTTATGATTCTAAGAGGATATGAACCACTATCTCTGATAAACTTCCCGAAAATGGAGCCAAGCAAGTAGAAATGTGTTGACACACTAGAATTTATTCCAGGAAAATAAAATAATTCCACTTAACAACCCTCCAAGTCAGGAAAGCACTTAAGCACAGATATGACTTTATTTGATATAACCTGAAAGTTAATCACACACTCAAGCACTCTTATGCCTTTGCCATAATCCTTAACACTGCCCCTTGGCCGTGTGCAAGGTTTAGAGGCTCCATTATGTAGCTAAGCACAGTTCTGCATCTGTCTGAGCAATGGGAGTGAGGGAACATGGAAAGTGTGCTTGGGGACCCCAGGGCCAATACTCAGATGTGTGTTTGTGGCAGATGAGGAGAAAGATGCAGCAGGGTCAGCAGGGCTAACCAGCATGGGGTAGCCTGCTTGCAGCCAATACTGTCCTGGTGTGGTGAGGGAAAAAGTGACGCCAAATAACTTGCCAGGGCAGCATCAGCCTTTTTCAGCTTCATTCTGCCCCTTGCTGCAGCACAGCATCTCCCTTCAGGTACTGAGCTCCAGGGGGCTACACTGTGAAGCTCAGCTTTTTAGCTTTTACTCCATGGTGCATGAGCAGCAGCCACCTGTCCGTACACAGAAATGGCTGGCACCAGGACCTGGAAGTCTTGTTGATAGCATCTCAGAGGGTTTTTTCCTCTGGACTCATTTCAGCTGGGCTGCATGGTCTGAATGCCCATCAAGACCTGGAAGTGGGATGTTTGCTTAGTGTCATCCTGAAAGAAACAGTTCGTGCTTGAGGACTGTTCTGTGATAAGAAGAATTGCATGAGTGGCAGAAGCCTGGCTTAAAAAGCACATAAAATGAAAACATTAAAGTAGAACCTCTAGTTCCTTAGAGAAATATAGAGAAAGCGAGACACATACATGCCTTCAGAGATCTTAAGCTATATTCCCACCCTGTGTTTCCCTTTTGAAGTGCCTGAAGTGCAACCTCAGGCATCTAAGACAGGTACTTAAATTTTGGGAACTTGAGTGAGTCTTTCATGTTTCCCATCATACTGAACTGGTCAGATGTGTGAGTCTTAAGCTCAGATGCATAACTGCCTGAAACAGAACTTTTTAAAAACAGCTTTAACTTTTTATCAGACACTAGATTTTTTCAGAGACCAAATCACCACATAAAGAAATAAGAAAGTGAAATGCGAGGCTTAGTGCTTTCAATGTTAATAAAATTTCCAGAAGCTTTCTTGGAATTGCTGAGGAAGGATGAAAACTGATCTGAATTTCTAAGGACAGCAGTTTTACATTCTCAGGGTCTCAAGTATTTTTTAACATTTTGTCTGATACAAGGAACATCTTAAGGCATTCAATAAACCAAAACACATTTAAAGTAACAGGCTGCAGTGTTCACAACTACATGTTTAACTGTACACTTTAAGGTGTTCTGATAAGTCTCTGCATTTAAAATAAATAAATATAATTTTTTTGGACTCAGGAACTAATTTAGAAAACAACGTTTTTCATTATTCTTTTCTCAAAGCATATTGATACTGTATATTATTGGTTTGCATTTTTAAGAATTCCAGTTTGAATAAAAAAAATTAAATGACTGGTTTAAATAAATAGTCCACTTACAAATAGCTCTTCTCCACAAAATTCTTGATGCACTTAATTAACATAATAAAATGGCCAACAGCTAAAAATATGCTGATTTTTATTTCAAAGGTGCCTTTGTGCTACTGGAATGCAAAGCTCTTTTGAAAGTCTGCAACTGTAATTTTTCAAAGATGTAGAAAAATTAAACTTATTAATTTATTGATTAAATCAAGAATAAATGTATTCAAATTGGTAACACTTCCATAATAAAATTATGCTAACACCATAACCTAGCATATGATTAATTCTGTGAAGATCAGATAATCTAAAATTCCCATCATAAAGCAAACTAAATCAATCCAAATATATTTAGTTATACTTAAGTGAACATATTTTTGGTATACTGTATAACATCACTTCAATAGGCACAGTACTATAAAGAATTTTCTTTATTAAACTTACTTGAAAATATCATGACATAAAGAGAACAAATTACATATTATGCTACAGATTGATTTCTTTACTTTTTCTTGCTAAAATATTTTCTTTAACTTGAATATAGATTTTTAGTAAAAGCTGAGGGCTCATTATAATTCTGTTTTTTATTGTCAATGGGCTGTGTTGGCTTACAAAACACTTGTATTCATTATATGTTATTTGTGAAATGAGAGGCTGAAACATAAAGCCTGAGTTTTGACATATGCATATGGAGTTCACTATGTTTTAAATGTAGGTATTTAAATGCAAAATGTAGCCATTTAATATGTCTGTAAATTTTATTTTGGTATTTCAGGATTAGTTATAACACAGAATTTAAAATTTTGTCTCTTTGGTTCTAGACTGAATTTCTGACCAAGTTGCTCTACAAGGGCAAGGCTGGATGCAGAGTCACCTCTGAATATTCTGTGAGGTCATTGCACAAACGCCTGCTGCGCTTACAAATCAACACTGACCTGCAGTCAAAGCTATGACATCTTATATTCTCTCAATAACACTTTTCTTCTTGAAAATAAAAGTATTGATGAAGTCCCATCAGTTTACCTCCTTAGAAAAAGAACAACAAAAAACAATTTTCACGCTAATTTGGTTCTTAAATGTTCTGTATTTAATGCCCAGTTGCAAAAGTCTCAGGTGTTCTACAAAGAGAATTCTTGAAAGAGATCTTCAGGAAACCCTGGTAGAGTCCCAAAAGTCCCTCATGCCATTAACTCCAATCTGCACAATGAGCATTTTTGTTTAAATTCTTTGCGGGTGGCTTTCATATAATGGAATACCTTCGCCTGCAAAAATTTGCAATGACATACTTTGTCCTGGTTTGGGTAAACATTACACTCATTCAAGCATGTCTGTTAAACACCCCTCAGAACTGCACATCACATGAAGAGTTGAAGGAAGAACACTCAGCCAGCAGCTACCAGTTTCAGACTCTGCTATGGCCAGCAGAGGTGGTAGCACATGGCCACACTGCTGGGACAGCTGAATGCCACAGCAATGCACTGAAATGGGGAGGTTATTTGGGAGCACTGAGAACTGCCATTAAAAGATTCTCTTTCCAGCACTGTCAGCGCTTTGCCAAAATATGTGTTTTCAATATATGCTTTCTAGAAGGGCAGTGCCTGAGTTACCATTGTCAAACTTCTTAAAATGTTACAGCTTTAGATTCAAAATATCTGGGGTTTATGTCCCAAGCTCGAGATCCTATGCACAGGCATGGTAGTTTTAGCTGGCCTTCAGATGTGACCTCCTTATTTGGGGACAATTCTTATAAAAAAGTTCATTTTGGTGTCTATGAAAAAGTTGGATTTTGATGCAACTTAGATTACTTAATAGCTGGATTGTTACACCATTCCATTAAAATTAATATGCCCTTGGAGGCATATTAAGAGGAAGTACATGTGTACTTCTTTCTCTTTGAAAGTGATAAAAGAGTTCGTTCCCCTCCCTCAAATATTTTCAGATTATTTGGAACTAGTATCAAATTAGATCAGCTATACTGTATCAAAACGTTACTCTCACACATGTAAATCCAAATATTTCTAATGCAAAGCGAAAATAACCCAGACATTATTTGCTCCTACATTTAGTTCATCTATTGTCCTTGCCTTGCATTTTGAATTGTTCCAATTTGGATAAGCTGTCCTCTGGCACTTTTGAAGTACTAATCATATTACACATAGAAAGAGATGTGATAGAAAGGATATTTCTGCTAAACAAGGAAGATGATGGCTCTATCTCATAAGTGCTTTTAACAAGTCTAAGTGGAGAGGGAAAAAAAGGTAGTTTTGACTTCTATACAATAAATAGAAACCCTAATAACTACTACTAAAAATGTATACCTTTTTTCCTTCATCTTCACGGGCGTGTGTCATAGTGCAAAATTAAATTATATTATAAAATTGCAACTAAACAAAGTTATTAATTTTAAATTTACAAGTCCTTTATATTTCATCATTAAATGATACTCTGAAACTAGATCCAGAGTGATGTAATGGTCTTAAGAATCAAAGAAATTATGCATTCTGTAATGTATTCTTTATAGCTTACTCAATGTATTCCTGTCTTTTACTATCTATATATATAATAACTTATTAAGAATTCAAAGGGAAAAAAATAATTTTTCAAGTATAATGTAAAATGTCTATTTGTTGAGAGTTTAAATGGAATGTAAGTTCTATCTCTGATATGAAATAAAGGTTAACCATGGAAACAATGTATTAGGTGGGTTGTCTGAAACGATTTCAAAATCCTGTGAAAAAAGACAGTTAGATTTATGGTATTTAATCCTTAACAGAAAAAAGGGAGGAAATAAATAGATGACACACTATTTTTTGTACTTGCACTTAATTTATAATTAAAATTAAATTCCTATGCCACTAATTTTACTTGAAGAAGAGGGAATTATCCATGAAAAAGTGTTTTTTTTTCTTTTTTAGGCTTGTTTGTTTTGTATTGTTTTTAATTAATCAGTATGGTTATATGTTTGATATTGTTACTGTTGGATGAAGAGAACAAAATGGAAAAAGTAGCATAACTCCATGTATAAACACAAGTATGGATTTAGAAGAGTGCTTAAAGTGCTTTCTTATTAGAGGAGGTACTTACACAAATGTCTTTTCATGCTTATTTCCTTTGTCACCATGTACTATATGCTTGCTCTCATTTAAAATATGATAGGGCATTATGTTCATACTCAGAGTTTAGCATATTGTCATAAAAAACATCTGAAAAGAGGAAAATGACAATTCTGTTTGTGTATTATTACAGCAATTTGAAAATTTTATTAAATATTCAAGTGCTTCATTTTGCCATTTATTCCTTTGCTTCCAATGTTGCTTAAAGCACTATGTAAGTACAAATAGATAATACTAAAAGCATATCCATCCTATTCTGGGGTTTTGACTAGGATTATTTACTGATGTCTTGCAGAACTGAGATGAAGTTATGATCCCATGTGACCATTTCTCTGCTGATGCTGCAAGATGTCTTGCCTCCAGGGTTGGTTTCCACATACATGGTTCACCAAAGGTCTAAATCTCATGAATATTTATACATTTTTATGTCTTGTTGTTAAGTGGCAGTGCTGTCATGGGGGATGTCCAGTAGTATACTTTAATTTGCCAGTACCAGAAGTTGTGGGAGCAGCAGAAGCTGTGGCTTGGCTGCCTACATACAGAGGGTCCAAACAAGCCACTTTGGCTGCAAAGAATGAGTGAATACAGTGAAGGACTGCAAACAAATTAGAAAACTCCAGCTCCTGGAAGTGAAAAAAAAAAAAAAATTAAACATGACACAGAACATTCCATGAATATATAACCAGGAATGAACCACTATTCCAACAGCAATAATTTTAATAGCTTGATGTAATTCTGCTAATGTGCTGTACAATTCTCCTTTGTAGGGACTTAGACTTTGAAAATTCAACGTTCTCTAAATAATTGCTTGGAGACTAAGATGAACAAATTTCTGGATTAAGTGCCTCCATAAAAATATGAGATCCTGCTAGCTAAAAGGGAAAGAAAGTGACACTACATAATTTTTATTTTGCCTCGGGTTAACAAAAATCTGGCACATTTGCAGGTTAATTTAGATAGAAACTTTATAGCTGTCCTGTAACTGTCTGCACACCTCTGGACTACTACTGCTTAACCAATGTACCCACAGAAATTAATGATGCTGAGTTCCACATATATTGCATTTGTTCATCATGTCTCATCACACTATCACACTATTAAACAGCTATTTTTTCACCTGATTTCTTAATATATATATTAAAAAAGGGAGGAAATATTATCAAAATGTGATATCTGACACAGCAATAATTTGGATATGTTATTGGGCCAAAAAAGGAGCATACTCCATGTTTTAAATTTATTAGGAATATTCTACAAATTTCTTATTTTTCTGCTTTAAATTACATTTCTTTCCAGTCCACTCAGCATGTGATTAGACTAGCTGGGACTCTTTTAGACTCCACTAGAGAGGAAATAAATAAAAAATATTTTTTTACATATATAGATTTATTTCTTTATGTCTAATTGACTTTAGCTGATCAATTCTTTTGGGTTATCTTCAATATTTTTTTTGAAGCTGGTATTTAATCAATAACTATCTGTTGTATTTGAAAGCAATTACTGAAAGCACTTCAATACATATAAGTCTACATATACTACATATAAGTCTAGGGAAAGTAGTACAGATTTCCCATCTTTCTGCTTTGATTCTCTGCCCGTACAGATTTCTTCACTGCAACGTGAAACCAAAAATTGCTATCTGTGGTATATTCTACTTGTCTTGTCTAGCATTGGTATTTCCAATCTATATCACGCCAAGATTTTGCTCTTTTGTTTAGAAGAATATTGAAAATGCGAATTCAACAAAAATGCTAAATCTCTCAAATTATATCAACCTGCAATTTTCTGCCTCTTGAGATTTCCTGGAAGACACTGCTTCACAGAATACATGAAGATATTCACAAACCCCTCATGGGTAGAGACAACAGTGTGAAAGCAGACAGGAGGATGTGCAGTGTCCAGTGATGTACTGAATAGGTGAAGCTTTGTACAGGTACTGGTCTCCTACACGCCTCAGAAGATGTTCTTCAGACATGCTCAGAAATAAATTGATAACATCCCATGAGGTTCTTTAAACTCCCCTGATGACTAATTCTCAATAAAGAAGATAAAGTTTATGCCAAGTTTGACAAACCTGCCAGCTGTGTCTACTTTAAAAAAAAAAACAAAAAAAAACCCTAAAAATACTGCCCTCAATTTAGAGATATTCTCAGTTTTAAACCCAGAGAGAAAGACAATTTTATCACTATGTCAAAATGGACTTTTTCATCCTCCAAATTTCAAAATAAGAAAATATATAATAAATAAGAAAAGAATGGTCATTCAAAGATGAGGAAACAAGGAATTATGGAAGCTATTTCAGAATAACAACTATGTGCCATTGGAATAAATTTATTTTTCATTTAACTTCATTTTATTAATATATTAATGTACCCTATTAGTACTATAAAAACACACCTGAAGCTTAAGGGAATAAATATTAAGTGGAACAGTGAAATATTTTTAGTACCAATTGCATATATTATCTGTAGAAAGATTACAGTTCCCCTTATGTCTCAACAAGATAACCATATTCAAACAAATGTTACAGTTTGAGAATTGTTCAAGTCAATTAGGTAAAGCTACAAGCTGAACATTGTTACTATCATAATTACAGCTACTGGACACTGAATTTTCACAGTGTATGAGTATAATTATTACCAAGAGTTATCACAGGTGTTTCTGCAATAGTAACACATCAGGAATATCCACTGCTCAATTGACCATCAAGGGAAACAGGTGGGGTAAAAGAACAGCCTCTGAAGGTCCCACTTGATAACTTTTATCAATAGTAATGACACAACATGGAAATTACCTTGACTGAAAAGAAGAGCACTAAGAAGACAGCAAATGCTCAGTTATTATTTGCAATGAAACACTATTACTATTTCAGTGAAGACATGCATTTTAGCTGGTAATTAAAGCAGTGTGAAGCACAGTAGGCTGACTGGTATGTGGCAAGTACATACAGGTCTGATTAATGGCTGCAACTCAGTTCCCCGAAGCCTGATTAATGGGAACAGGATCTATCAGGAGCAACACTTTTCAGGCAGATTAGCCTAATCACAAGAAACCTTAACAAACAGATAGGACTCCATGTAGAGCTGCTGACAAAGACAAAACATGCCCTCACTTCTGCTGGGAACTTGCACTTTTAGGTGTCTGCAGGTCGGCACTACTGCCAGCAGACAAAGGGGAGCACACAGGCTCCTGTGCACCCCCAGCCACCCTGGCTGTTTCCATACACACTCTGTCCTCAGTCATACTTTTGTCTGAATACACTTTAGGCAGGGTAGTGTGTATTGCACATAGTCCAAATGAAGTTTCAAGTGAACAAGCAGACAAACCGTTAGAAACCTGAAAAATATGCAGTTAAACCATTGAAGTTGATACCAGTAGGGAAAGTCACATGCTTGGAATCCTCCAAAAAGCAAAGAAATCCTAATTTAAGCCACGCCTACTTGCCCATGCTCCAATACACAACCTACTATTATTACAATTTCCAGACTGTTGCCTATACACCTCACCTAAGACCTTACTCTCCCAGGAATATCAATGTACTCTCTGGTCTTCAAATTGTCTTTCTAAACTAATCTTTTGATTAAACTGCTCTTATGCTACATTGCTGTCATTATATCAGACACTTCCAGATTATTAACCTGAACATCTGCAGTTCCTGCTGAGGACAACATAAGTGGGCAAAAAGACATGTGAGAAAAATGCAGTCATTGAGAAGGTAAGGAGTATATTGGAATTCAAGTAGCCTTCCACAGAGGAAGTGTGAATTGAAAAGACAAAGGAAATAGAAAAAAGAGTTTTTCCAAAAGACAACAAAGAAACAAACCCCAGCAATCTCTTATTGCATTGTATTATACATGTATTATGTAGTATGATACAATTATATGAATGATATATTTACAAAATCCAGCAATTGTATGTTTTGAAGTATCCAAAGCCTTCTCCTTCATCAATATATAAACTGCTGGTAAGAGAAGATATTTGTCCATCAAAAAAGGAGACTATACATAGTCTTTCTATATTTGCATAGAATCTGAATTAAATAGATATTAGACAAATAATCTATGTGCAAGACATGAAGAAACTAAAAACTGAACCACACAAACCAACACAAGTCAGAAATCTGAACTCAAAACTTCTGCAACTGCAACTGAGCAATCACTCTATAAAAATCTTAAGGATGTATACTTATAACCCATTTAAAGATGATACTCTAAATGTGAAGAGCACTGTGATGCTCACAGAAAAACCCTCAAGGCTAAGAACAAGGATTAATTTAAAATTGCATTTTGGAGAACAGACTTGAAATGTGCAGAAATGTCAGCCTGGAAAATGGTGTGAGCACCCATCAAGTCACCTTGCAACAGTAGAAAGTGGGTACTTTGCTCATAACAATGTGATCAGTAGTCATTCAGGATATTTAGATTAGATTTCCCTACAAGATAATTTCAAGTATAAATTAATTGGCATTAATTAATACTAAGGTAGCATTAATTAATGATGAGATTAATGTGAAATCCTTGAAGTTAAACTTCTTCCTTTGCTGATACTGTATCTGTGCCTTCTTTGGTTTTCCATACTCAAATAGATGAAGAAAACTTACTGGACCTTCACCTTGATAAACTTATTTTTGTATCCACTTCAGTTTTATACTGCTGGTCTTAGGAGTTCAGCCAATCTGTGAACAAAAGCTCACCTGATGCAGCACAGCAGTGTGGCCTTGACTGAGCTTTTCATAGAGAAATATCGTGCTGCAAGTTGGGGGAGGTGAAAGCACAGATTGAAGTGTGACTTTTGAGTCATCCATGTTTTACCAAGCACAGAGACCCTCAGTTCCCAGTTTGGTGAAAATTCAATATTGCAATAAGAGGCTGATTTTAACACACATCACTTACTCCTATGGAGGTATATACTTACATCTCAAAACAGGAACTCTTGAAGATTTAAGGTACTTTCTTTTTTGTCAGAAAAGTCTAATACTTAGGTAAAATTGAAAGTCACAGCACACTGAGTTTATTACAGTCCTTAGATTGTGTATCACCTCTGGAAGCTGCTGTGTTGCTGTTGAGACACTCATTAAACTACAGCTAAACAAACAGGTAAACAGATAAGTAACTAGATAAGTAACTACATAGGAAGGTCTAAGTGAATCCCTTTGGACCTTACCGAGGCAGAGAAAGCTTTGTCCTTCTTTGCTTAGGTTTTTTTAACCCAAGCCAAGCAGCTCAGTAAGAACTGATACAGGGACACATTGGCTCCACATTCTGTCAAGCTGACAGCTCTATTTTGTAGCTCTCACCCATAAAAATTTTGTCGTGCTGAGCAAACTTGTGCAATATCTCCTGCTGAGTGACAGCTGGGAAACAGCCTACAGATTGGAATGTCTAAGGGGTCTCAGTGATTAATGTTGTCCTTAAGTGGTTTTCTTGTCAGAAACCACACAGACCTTGCCATAGATACCTTCAAAGTTAGGTATTTGCTTTAAGGTTTCCTGCCATGCACCCACTGGTGTGACCTATGGAAATTATTGTTCAGGTTTTATGACTGGAACTGCTTAAGTCCACGAGGAAGCACTTCTATCTTTTTTTACATTATCTGTCTTTATAGTAACAGGATTTAACTTAGAGAGAAGCCAAACAAAAGCATGAGTACAATGTCTCTACAGAAAAAAAGGCAGTATTTGAAATGTATAAATACCTAAAATGCTTTTAAGGCTGAAAAGATTTATATTGGACAATAAGTTAAACTGTAACTCAATTCATAGCACATGTTGTATGTCTCAAAGCATGCCATTTTGAATTTTTTAAGTCAGGCACGAAGCACACTATAAAAAATTTTGACAGTATTATAAAAAAATTAGCTATTCAGCATCAGTGAAGGACTTTCACATAGGAATACAAACTCTGGTGGAAAGCGTTTTTCTCAAAAACAAAACAAAACAAAACAAAAAACCTAACTGATGAATGTATGTGCTACTAGACTTTATTCCAAAATGTATTTTTCCCAGATTTTTTCTAATATTAATGCTTATATCTCTGTATATTCCACCAGAATACAGAGGAGATGCTGGACAACTATGAAGATAGCTAAAGTTTAAAATGCTGATGCATAGCTATTTTTTTTCTCAAGCAATATATATCTACAAGTTGGAAAGCATTTCTCGAAAAATAACAACAAATTTATCTAAGTTTGGATCAAGATTCAATAGCTGAGCATTTTGATACTCTTGACTCTGCAGAGCATGAATAAGTGTTCTAAAGCTAAAGGGTACTATCACACAGGTTCAACATGCCATAATCACACACATCTGGGAAAGCATGAGATACACAACATGTTCAGCATTATAAATCAAGGAAGACAGGGAGAATTTGGATTTGGATAACTCATATTTTTCTGTGAAGCTATTATATAGAATCACAGAATCTTTTAGGTTGGAAAGGATGTTTATTGAGTCCAGTGGTTAATCCACCACTACCAAGCCCACTGCTAAACCGTGTCCCCAAGTGCCACATCTACATATCTACAACATCTCTATGGAGAAGGTGATTTCCCCACTTCCCTGAGCAGCCTTTTCCAATGATTGACAACCCTCCTGGTGAAGATACTGTTTCTAATATCCAACCTATATCTCCCCTGATGCAACCTGAGGCCATTTCATCTTCTCTGATTGCTTGATACTTTTGTGAAGAGGCTGACCCCACCTGGCTGCAATCTCCTTTCAGGCAGTTGTAGAGAGCAATGAGATTTCTCCCGAGCCCTCTGTACACCAGGCTAGACAATCCCAGCTCCATCAGTTGCTCCACATCAGACTTGTGTTTCAACTCTTCACCAGCTCTGATGCCCTTTTATGGACTCAATTCACCATCATGTCTTTCTTTTAGTGAGTGGCCCAAAACTGAACAGTGTTTGTGTAAATATTACAGTATTTGTGGTGTCTGGAAAGTTACCTGCTATGCCCTGCTTCCACATTGCTGCTTGGAAATGAATAATTGAAGAGCCCTTATACATTGGTGCAATGGCTCCTCGATTTTTTGTTTTATTCTCTGTTCAGTTCTCCTTTCACTACATTCTGATTACTCCCTGTGTATTGTAACTTGGGAAAAAAAAATAGAATCATGAAGAAAATGTTACAGCAGTGGGTGTCCAGGCCAGCTGCAACACAGAGCTGCATTTACCAGGTGATGATAGCTGTAGCATGAATATTTATATCAACCTTCAGGAGATGTTTTACAAAATTTCCATCCCCTGATTTCAAATGAAGCCTGCATACAGTATTCATGAAATCTGGCATTGCAAATATTTCTGAAAATATGATTAACATTTCCTAATGACTCAACAGTTCTGCAAATAGCTATACCTCTACTTCAGGAATGTAAAGCAAAAAAATGGAGGCCAAACTGTTCCACTTATTCATGATGAATAGTGCTTTAAATCAATGAAAGATTTAAGGATACAGAATTGGGTTATCCACAAAATTGTAAGCCAACCAGTGTTGAAAATATAAGACCCAAAAACATTCATATTCATTTTACAGACACATTTATCTACATTTCTTAGACTAAGCAACATACTTAATATGTAAACAAATTGGAATGGATAAAAATGCTCATTATAAATGCCACAGCACCTTCTAAAGAGAATACAATCTGACATCTTTGCATATAGTAGATATGCCTTGAACACCATGAAAACTAATTACAATTTAAAATTTTTTATTTCCAAATTAAGTAATGTGAAAGTTTAAGTTTATGATACGAGCAGCAACCAGGGAACATGACAGCATCTTAATAAGCATGCTAGCAAGTTTGTATAATACTCTGGCTTCATAAGGTGCAAGGTAGTATTTCTACCTTAATAAAAGTTAGGCAGAATTTTCATGAACTCAATTTGAGTGGAAGTAACAATAGGTACAATAAAGGCACCAGGATATCATTAAGGCTTGTGCATGTCCAACATAGGTATGTATCTCTAAGTGATTTATATGACAGATACAATTCAAAACAAAAAAGAAAATCCTATTTTTTTTTCCAAAAATCTGTATTTTATTCTCTGGTTTTATTTTTTTTCTAATGTAATTCAGTATTAAAAATATATTCTAGTTTTGCCAGTTAAGAAAATAAAAAACAAAACCAAAACCACCAAAAGCCCCAAACACCCCAACAGTGTGCCATTCTTGGAGTCCTATTAATTTTTGTTGGTGCTATACTAATGTGTTAGTTTGGCAGCAATAGCAGACAGATATTAGAAAAATAATTACGACTTTCATCCTTCATCTGTTAGATGAAAAGCAGGATAAAAGTTTACAACTACTTCCTTAAGAGAAAATCATCCTTATGACATTAAGTTATACTGTATTGTCTTATTAGAGCTGAAGAAAAGTTCTGTACTTGTACAAATATTTCTGAAGGAAATCAGAAATAAGAAAATATCTATGTTTGAGATGAAGCAGAACATGAAGGTATCAAACCATGATCCTCACATTTTATTGCCACTGATTTAATGGGAAGTCTTACATACCTTTATTTTTTTTTGAGTAAAACACTCAAAATCAAGTAAATAGCTGCTGGGTAGAAAATATATAACATAAAGTATAAAGAAACATGGAGGAAGATACTTAATGTAGCTATTGGCATTCAAACACTTAACTATCCCCAAAACAATGCAGTTTTTTCTTTATGTGTTTTATAATACTCTACATATTTAGCACTTACAGACAATTTATTTAACTTTTTCCTTTTTGCTCATGGAACCATTTTGTTGTCATGTTCATTCATAAATTTTGTCTTTGACATGGGCAGGAAAAACATTATAGCAAATGTTTTAAAAGCAAAGCTTAGACATCAACAAGATAATAGTCATTACGTTTACACTAAAATTTGGATTTTAGTCAAAAAAGAAATTTTACCCAGGCTCTAAGGCAGTTCCAACCATCACAGATCTGGGGAGATCACTTCTCACACACATTGGGGCAGTAAGTACCCTTATTCTCAAAAGACATAAATTGAAGTAAGCTTAAATGTCTTGTGGCTACTCTTTTAATGAATTAACTCTTGAGTCAAGAGCACAACTTGAAATACAACTTTTCTGATTTTGCATTAGACACAGAAAAAAAGTTTCAGTGTTGTTGGGAAATATGTATTTAATCCACACTTTTTTTTCCTCTGAGAAATAAAAACAAATTTTCAACTCTTGCTGAGTTTTGCTCCCAGAATGACTTAAGGACATATTTTCCACCATTTTTCATGATACAATCATAGGGTGAAAAACAGGCTACTGAAGCTCTCAGATAGCTTTATCATGATGACAAAGAAGAGAGTTGGAAAACATCCCTAAACCCATATATCCCATAAGTCCTCTATTTTATTATTTTAAATCTAATTACAACTTGCAAAAGACTTTTAACTAGATAAAAGTAATTTGTTCAGTTTTTTTCAATTTCATTGGTTTTCTTTGCATTCTCTGTACATTAACTTAATATTTTCAAGTAACTTAGTTTACTATACTTCCCTACTCCCCTAGCTGCTTTGAAAATTGTATATTGCTTTTATACAAAAAATGTATTGTTTTTACCTTTGCTTCAATTTGTTTAGTATCTTGGTTTTGGAACAAAAATTTGATTTTGCTCTTCCCATCATCTGAAGAACCTTTGAGCTGGGAAAACTTGTACCTCCAAAGCACAGCCTAAAGGGAAAAAAAATAAAACAAACCAAAATATAAAAAATCATAGACAAGCAAGTCAATGTAGTTATCACTGAAAATTGTATTATAAATAGCTGATCTCCTTCAAAGGAATGTATTAACACTGATGCATAATTAAATAAATGTAGTGTTCTGTGGTCATATGTTCATTTAATCACATGGACATATAATATTTTGGCAGTGCATGAATAACACCTGTCAGACTACATTTGTGAAATTTACTTTGAAATTCCTTTATCTATAATTTAATAAATACTGATTAAATGAAAAAGAGAAGGATTTTTTTCCACTGATGATCTGTGGATTCCCTACTTTATCTGAAGTGTTGATCTGAAATACAAGACCCCTCTATTCACACTAAAAAAATCTACTTTTAACATAAAGGGCATATAATAGTAAAAAATATATATTTATAAGGGTAAAATAACAAAAGGAAGCTCTTTAATGAGAACATATTTTGAGTTTATTTATGAGAGCTCTAGTGAGGAATTTGAGTAAATCATTAATTCTAATGGTATCAGTGACCTTTCAAGTAATTATATTATGAATTGCATTGTGCCTTGTTGAAAAGCACATAATGCTTTACAAAATAAATATACAATTAATAAAACTTACAGCTGTCTGGAAAAACATATGTTTAAAATTATAACTAGTGTGGATTTATGTAGAAAAAACAATTCTAAATTATTCTGCTTAAAAATGGAAAAGTGCTATTTTTGCTGTAAGTCTTTTCAAGCTCATTTAAAGATATTCCCCACCCTACAGATATTTTGGATTGTTAAAATTTTAATTGTGATTCCAATAGTATTTCACATAATTAGGAGGTCATCATCACATGCTATTACATTGATGAACACTAATTTCACAGGCATGGAACAACACATAAACTTAAGGCAACCCTTTTGTCTAATGTTTCTAAATTATTTCCTCCCAAATGTGTACGATGACATTTACATCTGTGCTCTTAATCTTTATCTATGAAAGATTTACTGTCTCCTGGGAATTAAGTAGAATATGGGGGAGGTCAAATTTTTAACTGCCCTTAATCTACACAGACCCCTTTCCCTCAGGATGTGTTGGTCTCCCTATGTCAAAGACTGGCAAAAATTTATACCCTACACCAAGCTGAAAAAAGTTTGTTGTGTTTGTTTTAGCAACCTGACAAGAAAAGAAACCACAAGGACAGCATCTTAACTGTGCATTTTAAACAAAACAAGTGCTAGAATTTTTCTCCAAAATTGTTTCTCTATAGTTATCCTTTCCAGATGAAAAAAAAAAACTCCTAGTCTCAGCACCACTTTCATTCTCTGTGGGTATGTGACAGGTGAGCTCCCTTCTGCCATAAACAGAGTTAAGGACATCCTGTTTCACATAAACTAGAGGAATTTGGCAGTTTATGTGAAAATATATCCTATTTGTTTCAAATGTTGTCCTCCTGAGCCCATCAATCTGTGCTACAGAAAATAGAATAAATTCCCTCATTTCTATGTGTGTGAAATTCCTTTGATGCTGTTTGATCAAAGATGTTTATTTATATTGCACAAATAGAGAGGTAAAAACAAAACAAAACAAAACAAAACAATCTAGTATATAGCATCATTCAGATGGCTATACTCCTACCTGCTTTGTAAACTCTTTTTTTTTTTTTTTACAGATTTACAAATTCAACAAATCTTGTCAGAAGATCAAGATCATTGCCTTTCTGCAGGGACAGCAAATCTACTTAAGTGTGTCATTTCCTGGATGAGAAATGTAAAGGGCACTGATTGTCTTTTCATCTCAGGAGAAAACAATCAAAGCAATGAACTATCATCTTTCCCTTCTCTGATGATATATGGAGAGGTCAGGAGAGAGATGCAGTATTAACAAGGACCCTTAGAGTGCAGGCAAAAGCCCAGAGTACCTGGCCTTATTCCCAGTCAGATTAAGTTTGAATGAAGATGAAGGATGTATAGAACTGAGGTACTTTGACATTTCCATGCAGTTTTGCCGTGCACTTTATTCCCATTCAGAGAAAAGAGAATGCAGACACACCAAACAACAGGCATGACTCAGGAACACACTTCAATTTATGCATAACATTGGTTTTAGAGACTCCTACTGAGGAAAGGCTCTTACTTAATAACACTGCAAAATCAGGTCTATAGTGTGAAGAGAGCTATTCCCAACAAAACTGCACTTCAGCATCAAAATACTAAAACAAGCTCCTAGAACTGACAGTCTCAGCAGAGACAATTAAATACTCTTCATCTGAAGTGTAAGGAGAAGAAATGCTATTGACAACACCTGAAATGATTCCCACATGAAAGAATTATCTGCTCCTTTTGAGTGATCTTCAACACACTTTTCCTCAAAGTTGTCCACATGAGGGAGTGGTCATTTGCATTAAAAAAATAGGGAAATGCGAGCTTTAGGTTACTAAGTCAGGAATACAAAGTATTTCAAGCTCATCACTCTGGCTACTTCTTTTTCTAGAGAATCTCTGAATAGCAGATCCTACATCCTCATTTAAAATGGGGAGAACTGGTTCATTATGGTAGAGTCTGGATGTGTGTCTACTTCAATAAACTATACTACATTAAAATTGTAACAGATAGCTTAAACCACTTAAACTAGATGCTAAAACTCTATACAGCAAAAATTGAGTAAATTAGTTAATCATATGCCCAGTAAGACCCATTTAAATCCTTTCTCCTACCAAAGAGGCTGAAGTGCTGCCCTGTGTAGCCAGAACTGCACATTTTGTATGTGTAGCATATGTATAAGGGATGCAGAATGTTGTGACTGCAATCACATTGCTCTTAAAATAAAGTATCTTGGGCATGACTGGATTAATTCCTCTGGTTGCACACGTTCTGAGCGTGCTGCTTTTCTTCTTTTCACTTTCATTGCTGTAAAATGCATAAGCAGTGAACAGGGACCAGACCTATCCACTTTCAATGACTACTTCATAGTGCCAAAGTAAGAAAGGAGAGCCCAGACCAACTCACCTGAGAACCAGTTTCACACTAATGTGTAACTACAGCAGTGACATTAACACATGAAAGAGAGTTTCATGTGTTATCTTTCATGATCCTATGGGCTGACTTCAGTGGACCATGTTCATTGCGGTGACTCTTCCAAATTCTAATTTTAAAAGCTAATTCTCCTGCATTAGGCATAGGTATCCTTGGGAATACTGATCTACACCACTGTCACAGTCGTTATTTTTTCATTTTTTTGAATATCAGAGCTTCTCCAAGCCATCTGTTGAACTATTGCCTCAGAAAGTTAACATAGGCAATTATAATTTTGTACAACTATATATATACATATATATTGACTTTTAACCAATAAGTACATTTGTAAAACATGCTGGCTTTTTTGAAAATTGTCAAATAGCTAAATGTGTGTCACATAAAATATTTCTAAATCAGTTTTCAGGAATTATGGAATATAAGCAGAAGTACTTAAAGGCACAGTGTTACTGAACTCAACACTCATAAGGCAACTTTTAACTGACAAAACCAGCCTGTTCTCTTCAAGTACTTCCCTCAGTAACTGTGCATAACGTCCATCACTGAGAATATTTTACAGGTCTGTATACAGAATTTGTAGGAAGCAATAAATTTTTGTTTGCCCTGAAATAGATTTGAAAGGTGGACCAGGTGCCAATTCCTTTTAAAGCACAAATTGCAACTGAACTAAAAATTATTCTCTTCTAGACAGTGGCATCAGCAACTCGTTAGATCCTGACACACCTTTCAATAATGGCACACAACGTTTTGATGACTTGATGGAATATGAAGATGAGAACTCAGTATGCATTATTTATTGCCTTGAAAAGTGAACTCTCATTTAATGAGTAGAGATAGAATTTAGGAGCAATGGCAAGCAGTCTAATTCAGCAAGTGGCATACACTGAGAATGCCACCAGTGTCACAATTAGAATACTCCCAGTGTGGCCACAGAAAATCTCACATAATTAATCCATGTCTTGAAAAATGCACTGTAAGAAGACAATCTCCTTGAACAAATACAGTATGTATCACACATAAAACTGAAAATAACCAATAAGATATAAATCCTTTTCCCAATTGTTATTCATATATTGCTTAGGCTGCTTTTTGCATTTTATACCATTTAATAAAATTAACTTCAAAGAATACCAGAATGCAATGCAAACAAATAAACTGTGCAGACAAGCTGACAAATTAAATTTAAGACTCCTCTTGAGATGCTATTAAATTATTGTAATAACAAATCATCAAAAAGCAAAATCCTGTATTCACTGAAATTAACAGGATTTTTTTCCTGTGATGTATCTGGGACCAAGATTCTTCACCAATACTTTTTAATGAGAAATATTTTATTTATAAGTAATCATCTAGGACTCATTTGTGCTAGTCTTTGCAAACAAATTACTGCCTATTATCTTCTGCTAGTGTTATTCTGCTATAATTAAAAAAGGATGCTCTCTGCCTGCATATCTTTATTTTATAGTTGGTGCACAAATGCTGCATATAAATTACACATGGAAAAAAAGCTACTGACTTCTATACCTGTAACATAGTCACACGAATAAAGAAAATTATGTCAACAGTGTTAGATCTAGAACACATTCTATAAGGAACCTTAGAAAATATTTTCACATTCATATTATATGTCAGTTTGCTACTCATTCCCAGAATCTTGGACTAATCCACATATAATTTTGGTGAGATGACATCAACCAAAATCAACTTTCCATCTAGGTAATCACATCAGAAATGTGGAAATACATTATAACTGTAAGTATCTTTGTTTGGGCTATGACTAGGAATATTCATTAGAGTTTTTATTTTGTTTTGGGTCAAGGAGCTTGTTCTAATCCTAAATAGAGACCAGATTATCAAACAAATACAGAGTAAATAAGTGACTGTATTTTTGCTTACCATACTCTAAGGAGTACTCATAGAAATGTGGATGCCTGACTAGTCCACGGCTCTGGGATAGAAATGTAATTTAGGGTACAGAGAGCATTATGCACTGGCACTAAGAAAGAAAATGTGCATTTTGTCAACAAAAGAATCTCCAACCAGAAGAGATTTAAATCGTGTCCTCTGAATTCAGCAATGAACTATCTTCAGTTCATTATTTAACAGTTGTGTCTCTCTTCTGTGTCGAATTATCCACTGTGGACCAACTCTAGTCTTGCAGAAGACTTATTTACACTTAATGAACTTGAGCAATAGTGTTTGCACCAAGTACTACAATGGCATCATTCCATCTGTCAGTGAAGGCACATGAGGAGCAGCTGAGGTCACTTGGAGAAGAGGAAACTAAGGGAAGACCTCATCATAGTCTACAACTGCCTTAAGAGGGAAAGAGGATGGGTAGGCACTGATCTCTTCTTTGTGATGACCAGTAACAGGACCCAAGGGAATGGACTGAAGTTGTGTCAGGGGAGGTCTAGGCTTGACATTAAAAAAAGGTTTTTCACCCAGAGGGTGGTTAGGCACTGGAACAGGCTCCCCAGGGAAGTGGTCACAGCACCAGCCCAACAGAGTTCAAGCTGTACAATGCTCTCAGGGACAGAGCGTGATTCTTGGGGCTGTACCATGCAGGGCCAGGAGTTGGACTTTGATGATTCTTATGTGTCCCTTCCCACCCAGGATATACTATGATTTTAGGAAATACATCTTGTCTACATACATGATCTACGGAAATCATATGCAAAATGTCAGTGTTTTATAATGATTAGACACCTACATCCCAGACCACCTGTAAATGGTGGAAAAAACAAAGAAATCATTTTTATTAAGGAAAGGATGTCAGAGGTCACTTTTCAAGTTTCAGTTTAATCAAATCCCTTTGTTGTCTTTTTCCATCGAACATTCAAAAATCTATATCTTCACTTTTCCAACACTGCCTACTTGATACTCTGACTGATTGGATTATTCTTCCTTTTAGATTTTTAAGGCAATTTTTTAAAATATATCATATGTGAATTATGCTAAACTTCAATGGGCACCTTTCAAGCTAATGCTGTTTGTCATCTGACTAAAATATATGATACTCCTACGAGTCAAACTAAATCAAGAGCAGAAGCCCTCTAGGTCCTTGTTTCTAAGAATAAAAGTAATTGAGTCTTCAGGCACCTGGGATACACCTTAATTTGTCTGTTTGTCTCATAGCTAATTGAGAAAGATTTCATTTTTGCCAAGTGACACTTTGCCCAGAGTTATAGCAGCAGTAGGGAACTGAGTAGGATTAAGATCTTGTTCATGCTCAGTTCTACTGTGTTACTGATCTCTGGAGAGTGTCTTACTACAAAAGAATTACGGTCCAAGGCAATTTCCTTTGTCAGCTGCTGCAGCTTTATAACTATAAAGGGAAAGACAGGGGAGGACACAGAGGATAAAGAACAAAAATGAGACAAAGGAAAAAGGCATGAAAGTCAGCCCTTATAAAATAACTGTTTTGTCCATTACTGAAATTACATAGAATGCTAAAAGACTACAGTGTATTTGCTTGGTACAGATGGACAATCTACCAACATTTGTTTCTAGCCACAGAACATAAAACTGTATGAAGCATGTTTGACAGCTTATATTAAAGTTATAGTAGTTATTTGTTCACCATTTCAACTTTGAAGCATGGAATAAATATTTTTTTCACAAGAGTTACATCATTAAATTTCCATCTTCCAGTGAGCCTGGCTTCTTTCTGCCTTCCCTATCACTGAAATTTGAATGTCAAGAAGGTTTTTATATGTTTTGCTTCAATATGCTGTATATGTATTAGTTGCATGAAGAGACAGACAAGGAATGTATCCCTAGAAAATATGGGAGATTGTTCCTAAAGAAATTAAGAGAAATACTGATCTGCGTGATTTAGTAGTTTTTTGGTATGAAAACCAAGATATTTTCAATGTGATTTATTATTCGTGGTATTCTCTTTTTTGGTGAAATGCTCACAATTTCTACAAGAGAACACATGACAGGTTCACTGAAGTTTGTTGATGGGCACCTTGTGGGCCATTATGGGGCCTTTTCTTACTTTGTTCTAACACCACCATATAATTCAGTAGCACCTTAATTTATTTTCAGTCCTACAAGGGAAATTTTTTTTCTCTTCTGACAAATATATTTTTTGACTGCTGTTTTAATGAGCAATAAATATGATGGAGTATAGACACAGCACTTCGCTCAGGTAGGTATATAGCAATGTATATTCACACAAACACATGCATATATTATTACTAAAATTGATGATGCAAATGTGCACATTATAGAAAACAATTTCAATGAATATGTCAGTAAAACAGAAATATATATAATATACATATTTCCATGTATATCCACTCATACATTCTTTACGGAAACACATTAAGAATCAGTTATTGAATGGCACTTGAGTAAGTTGTTTTATACATTGGATCACTTTCAAAATAGTAGTTAGATTACCTTCTGTACATGTTTTGTTATTCTGTTTAATCTATCAGTATCCATACTTAATTCTTAAGGTGGCTATTGTGGCTGCAAATCTTGTTTATAAATGTTCACCGTAATATCTATGTATGTCCATACCTAACAGAAATTACCCATAAAAGAGTTACATTTTTTCATTAAAACATTGATGTCTATATACATACTAGTTAATGTTAGACAAATTTAGGACATGAATGCTGGGATGTAGTTGGGCAGGAGTTGAGAAAATTTTTTCCCGGTAAACACTGATACATAATACAGCAAAAATGACCTAGGATAAAATTTGGTTTATAATTTCTAAGAACTGACGCAGAACTTTTTTCATATTTTTAGATTTTTTAAATTTTAAAACCAAATAAAACATTTAGCATATGGAACATCTCTAGTGAAAAATTATATCTGAGTAGATACTATATACTAAGATACCTTGTAATGCAAGGAGTAATTAAACAGAATCTGAAAAATGTGACTAAGGCAGAAAAGAAAATAAAATATCTAAATGGCATTCACAAAGATTAGTTAAATCCACTTTTCACAGAATATCAGCAATGAGGAAAGAGGGAAGTTTAGTGAGGGGATTCTATTTTAAATCCTGTATTACAAATAAAGCAAATTAAACTGGTTAAAGCTGATGGACATTTTCTGGAAGTCTCCAGTGGAAGAAACTCCCTATTGATTAGAATTACATTTCTGTGTATGACAACAGAGGAGGCAAGTGGCTTTTTGACTCCATGTTAATAACTACAACAAATACAGGCCTACATTACAAAAATAATCATAACCAAACATGTGTCAGTGTTGGATTGGGCTATGTGTCACAGTTTGCTTTCAAACCATACATTGCTAACAAAAGATGACATCTTGCACTGGATCTTTGGCTCTGAAAAGTGCTACAGAGGAACAAGGGCATAAATATATTTGTCACTACTCTTTAAGATGCAAGGAGAAAAATTGCCTCATGTCCAAAATTCTATTTGGTAGTTTCCAAGCTACTTACCTGAACTGAGAACTAATTTTCTGAAATGTTAGCATAATCTGATGTAACCAGGTAGACTTAAAAGGTATTCATTCTCCTTTCAGGATATTACAATGGCTTGTTATAAAGCATCATACCAAAATACTCCAAATGACAAACTACTGTTGACTCGATGAGTTATCAGTCAGAAAATGAATACAAGAAAGCAGAGAATATGCAGCAGAAACAGCTATGATTTATGCCAGTGCTGTTATAATCAAATCACAGTACAGATTTTTTCTGAATAACTCAGTCTAATACTTTGTGTACTCATATTTATCATAGGTCTGTGCAGACACAGAAACAATGTCTTTATCTAATTATGGTGTTTGACTTGAAATATATTTAGCACAGATGACAGTTTTTATCCACTAATTTCAATTTACATAGTTAAGTATTATTTAAGGATTAAATTACAGCAAACAAGGAAACAAGACTACACAGGGTTGTAAGGCTTTTATCTGGAAATCATAAACATAATGAGAGCCATTAGCCTGTATATACTTGTTCATGAACACTGAGGGTGAATTTGGGGTTTAGAACATTTGTGGAATTTTGACTGCAATTTGTTAGGCAAGCTGGACAAAATATATTCACTTATTTGAAATGTGAGAGGAAGAAAGAATTTAAATATTGTTGCATTGCTTAAATAACTGGAACATCTGAATAACTGAATAATTGTTAAAATCATGAGTTAAAGAACACAACTTCCTTCATTTCAGTTTATTACCATTTATGTACTTATAAAGACAATTCACAGTCAATTCATTAGTAATTAAGAAATAAAATGCCATGAGCACAGTATTAAGCATAAGACTGACATTGCCTGAAGATTTACTGAAGATACCACAGCAACAATGTATAAGACAGGACTTTTCAGAAACTACTTTGTTTCCAAAACTACTTTGTTTTTGAAGATCTTTGTGTTCTGGGAAACATGAAAATGTCATAAATAACTATGAATAAAAAATTAATGTAATGATATTCAGCAAATTTCTCTTCTAGGTACTTGCACAAGACCTTCTGTGAATTTGTTAAAATAACTTGCATCTGCAGGGTTATTCTCTGGGTTATTCTGAGAGAAATACAGAATGAACAGTTCAATCTGACATTGAACTCTGAAGTCTATGAAATATGGCTTTAAGTTAATATTTACCTAAAAAAGAGTGGTTGAATTAGGTATATAATTTTCATGAATTGTATGACATTTTAATTAATGTTTTTTTTCTTTAATACTGAGTATGTTAATACATAGGACATTTGCTAGGACATTTGTATACCCTTAATTCACGAAAGGACATGTAAATATTACTAAGTTATTAATGATTTAATTAAAATCTTATTCATATTTTCTTTGTCCTGAAAAATGGTTTCCATTTTTTCATTGTTTTTCCACTTTTTTTTTTGAAACAGATTTTGCTTTCTATGAAGCAAAATTCATAGAAACTTTCATGGAATGTAACATAGCTTAAATTACTACATAGGTCTAGTTTGCATTTCAGTATATATGAGATTAGCAATATTGTCGAAGAACATTGCCAGCATAGACAGACACAATTTACACATCATCATCATAATAAAGATATCTGAACAAATTTTTGGCTAAGAGCATTACTATCTTCATCTTTCCATTAAATGATGGAGACCAGGCAATGCTTTTCCTATTTGAGTACCCACTAAAACATGGTTGACACACTTAGTTGACACACTCAGTTCACCTTATGGCTTGTTTGATAATTTTAATTGTAGCAGTTACTTGGCAACAGATTATGTTGCTTTCTACTGCATTGTTTCCTTTCTAATGCAATTGCCATCCTTATCTCACACTGCCTAACAAAACAATGCCCTTTTTTTAAAAATCATGGTGTAATGCTTTATTCTAACAACAGTACATATAATAGAAGATGTAATGGGTTCAAACTGGAAAGGTACATTTAGGTCAGAGATACAAAATATATTATTTACTATACTTTTAAAAATACATATAAAATATTATTAAAGGGCGGGGGAAAATCTTTTTTTTTTTTTTTTTTAAACTGAGCTACAGAATTTTAATGCTGTTGTACTGATTTTTTGTGTAATTCCTTCTAAGCTGATAGTCACATTTCATTGATGAATTATACAAGACTATTTGCTTAACAAAAAGAAGCAAGGTTACATAAAAGTTTGAATTTAAAATTCATCACTTTGTGCAAACAAACATAATGGAGTGGGAAGAATAAAAAGGTTTGGATTAGTGGAGTAACAAGGTGGGAAGGGTTGACTTAAGGTAGAGCATAGGAACAAACTCCAGAGTCAAAAGGGCATTTTCAGCAATTGGTGGTGGCAATGTTGCAGCAAAGGAAAATAGATATTGAAGACAAGTGGAACTCAGAACAAAGGCTTCGCTGTTCCACTCAGAAGAAAGATTCTACCATTAACAGCACTGCTGAGTAGCAGCAGTAAAACCTGAGCACATTTTAGGACTTGCCAGCAATTAGTGCAAATGTCTACATATGACATACTCAGGGTCTCAATTATTTTACTGAGATTTGGATGTGTAATAACATAATATGGAAATTGATTCCATACTATTGCTTGATAAAGCAAACTCTTTCATCAGTTGCACTGAGTTTTTTTAAGGCTGACAGGAAAAGCTAACAGGCAAGACATAGAGACTATGCTTGATTTATCTTTTTACAGACACCTGAACAATAATACTTAAAATATAAACTGGGAATTGTGGAATTGCTATTGTAGCACACACTCCTCCCCATGAAACGAGATGAGAATGGATGATTATTTTCAAGCTCACAGATGAGGCTGAAAGAAGCAAATTATCTTATCTCAAAACAAAGGACAAACCAGCAAAACAAACCATCAGGCTGAATCAGTGTGGGCTTTCATGTGAAATTAAAGAATAAAGATCTGATGCTTGTTTCAGATTGGTATCAGTATTGACTTTTCAATAACAAGCACATAACAGAATAGTACTTCTCACATAATTAGAAATCAGTCCCGTATTTTGATTAAAGCATGAGATTCAACAAAAGATGATCGGTTTCTATAACAAAGAGAAGGACATTTTAAGGATGTACTACTTATCTCAAAATATTAGAAATAACAAGGAATAATAACAGTGTGATGGAAAAAATTCTTAGAACTTTACCTTTGTGGCAGCATCAAAACAGACAAAGCCCATGCTAAAGTCGATGGTAAGCCCCATAAGGTGACTCTCTAAAACACAGGCATATGTCTTGCACTGTAAAAGAAAAATCAGAGAAGGTGGTTACCATAGAAGACATTCCTTAAATTTTTTTCTAGGACCACCGTTTCTGACTCTTTATTCTAATGTTTATGTATCTTAAAATTATTATCAGAAATAAGTCATTTGTGTGTAAATATGTCAATCTTTTTGTCAGTGTATTTCAAATCAAAGCATTTTTTATCAGCGATGAAGATGTCTAAGTCTTAGGAAAACAGGCTCTGCTTCCATTAGGGAAAAAATGAAAGAGGCTCAGAATTGCCTCAGTGGCTTACTAATGACATTTTCTGAAAGGAAAACGTTATTATTCAAACTTCCTTATTCGCTTTTCAAACCCAGTAACAACTTTTAAGATTAATATATTCCTTTTATCTTTTCAAGGGGCAAAAAAAAAGCATATGTAAAGTATCTCTTTGGTACACTGTTTCCTGTGGTTTTTTGTTGTCCTAAACCTCAGGGAAAAAGCTAGTATTTCATACCATTTAGCAGCTAATGGAATTATCCGAAATACCTTTTTTTTTTTTCTTCAGCTAGTGGACCAATATATCTCAAAGCTTTTGATGAGAAATCTTGGAATTCTGAAAGATTTTATCATTCTACAGTTTTAAAATATATGCTTCTATTTATTTCCATAACATCCCACTTTAACACACACTGTGAGACATTTGTAAAGTGTATTTTTCAGCATCAAAACTACTGCTGTGCTAGAAGGCTGACTTCAGGTACAAAATGACAGACTCGTCTTTTTTTATCACAAAATATGTAAAAAAAATTAAAACATTTTCAAATCAGATGCAAGTTCTTTAGAGAAATTATTCTTATTTTATAGACATTTTACCCTCCAGGTTAAATGAAATACAGTTATATTCTTCAAATATTGCTTTAGCAGCTAAAATTATGAAACGAGAACAAAGACTTCCATGACCTATAATGTGTTAGCAAAATCAAAATATAAATTGGAAACATGGAAACAATGTGGGTCACAAATTGTATTACAAAAGAACCTATGATTATTTTTGGCATTTTGATTATCAAGGATAAATCACATATCTTTACTTATATATATTCCTTGGGTGGACTCTTTGGATTCTAGATTGTCTTCCTCAGAACACAAGAAGCTAAATAGAAAACGCAATGAAGGAAAATTGAAAACAAATAAAGTGGCTTTTCCTTTTTTTTTTTCCTTTGATCAGCTACTCCATAAGACTGTTATGAATGTGTAAAATTTGATTGTAAATCAGTGTTGAAAAAGAAGATGATATTGCCTTTCCTGCTATCTCATTAGAAAAAGGTCCAAAGTAATATATTTCAGAGTTACTTACAGTTAAGTCAGATATGCAAAAATTTTCAGGTTTTGCAGGCAAAGCAAAATTGTGGAATTATCTTGCAAACATCTTACAGTATGCAAATTACATTTTTATTTGTAAACGTTTAAGATCTGGAACAGATTTAGAGCCTTCACTGGAAATTAAATTTGGCAAGGAAAATGTGTATCAGATTTAAAATATGTATTATCATCTAAAGTTATCCAACCTCCCACCCCAACAGCAGAGGCCAACCTACAGTGTGCACTGCAGCTCCGTGCTGAGCTGGCTCAGCTCCCTCTGCTTAAGCCCAGCACTCTGCCTGGCTAATTAGCCTCACTGGGAAATTAGCATTTATGAGAAACAGGACTTACCAGCCTTGGTTCAAGGCTGCACTGAAAAAACAACCTGCTTCCAAGACTGAAGGGTATTTCTATAAGGTATACTGTGGAGAAATATCGTCTAGTTCAGCTCAGTGCAGTTATTTGCAGGAAGAAACTGCAGATCACTAGTAGCAGCTGATTATTTTGTTATTCTTTCCTTATATAAAGGACCATTCTATGCCCTCAGACTATGATGTTCAAAGCAATTTGGAGCAGAAAAAACATGAAAAATAACAAAAGGGTCTCTGGACAGCAAGGATTTAGTTTCCTTGGGGAAGAATGTCCCTTGGTTTTTGCAGGTGTTGTATCCACTTGCACATGATTCTGGTGACAGGTCAGAGCAGTGATGCAAACTTTCAGACACTAGTTAACTCTTTTAAGACTTTTCTCATCTTTATTTTCTTTAAATTTAGATATTTGGAGAAAACAAAGGCAAAAATTATTATCAAGGTACATGATAATTTAAAATTTCTTATATATTCAACATTTTAAAACTTTAAAAGTGACAATGAATGATATGCTGTGGATGTTTGGCTTTCTGTGGTTGCTGATTTCTCACAAGAAATCATGGAAACCTCATCATAATTGAAGCATCAAGCATCCCCTTCCCAAAATCAGCAGAACACACTTCACCAGTTATTTGCTGTTCTTCCACAGAATACAGAATAACTTTGGTTTACTAATAATTCAGTGGGTCAGGCAGAGGCTGAAGGAGACAACTCGAAGCTGCTCCTTAGAAACTAATCCCTCAACACACACGGCTCAAATTATGGAAAGAACAATATATTGTGAACTTCATGTAAGCCATCTCTGAAGCTGAAACTAAGTGAACTATAAATCTAAAAGTTAATTCAGACTCTCAGATTCAACTTAAATGAAAACATGCTAAAGTACTGCAACAGAAAACAGCTAACATAATAATCCTTACGTTAGAGAACAAATACCTACAAAACAAGCAAGGACAGCAAGAAAAAAAATCATGATGGAAGCGGTGACAATATTAGCTTAAAGTAGCAGGAACACAAAGGGAATGTGACAGTCATATATATAATTGCACATCATTATGCAAGCTATAGTAGCCCTGATTCTCTGGGCAACAGTACTGTGAGAGAGTAAGGAAAAAGGATTTTCATTTCAACTATTTTTTTTTAATAGGTAATTATGAAAATGGATTATCATCACTTACTACATTACAAAAATAATTAAAAAGTGACTATAACACACCAAAATGACATGCAAAATTTAGCGTGTTATTGCTACATTATTATCAACTTGACTATGCCTCCTCTAATACATTTATTTTCTAGGAGAAACCAACTGTTTAACTTTTCGTTTAGATATACCTCTGGCAGAAGTTGTGAATTAAGTTGAAATAGAATTCATTATGTATTTATAGTAATGCATTTAAAAATATTTAAATTTGTTACACATTATTTGGAGTCAGATTAGAATTGGCCCCTGATTAATTTTTTCTGGAGGTTAAGTTCTGGACTCTTCTGGAGTAAGAATTACTATTTGCATGATGCATACAATGCAGTTGAATAATTTTAGATGGTAGCTTTAAACTGAAGTTAGATTTTAAAAATTATTTTATTGTAAGACAAATCTACTGGATTAGCATTCCTTTTAAATATGAATATTAATATCAACATGATTGCATAAACCAAAATTTTTGTAAAAGTGTACAATTGATGCCCTAATTTTGAACCTGTTACCATTTTTATTCTCATGGCGCAATGAAAAATCTTGTTGGAAACAAATTATACCACTAGATTTTATCTGCATCAGCAAGTTGGTAGATAAAAGCAGTCATGGACTGAAAGAAAAATGAGGAGGCCAAACCCAGTTATGTAGAAAACATTCTATATTTTTTCCAAATCAAGATATAGAAAATAAAGAATAAAAGGTGAAATAATAAGTGTGAGTTCCACAATAATATTGTATTATGAGAAGCCTGTTTGTCCACTTTCACAGATCTGCCATAATCAATCAATCTATTAATCAATCAGGAATCATTACTGTGAGTTCTTGAATGCTACCTTGAACATCAGGAGAGACAAAAAAAAAAAAAAAAACAGGTGAAAAGATTAAGATGAATCTAAGGTTAAGATTATAAAGGAAATTATTTTGGAGAAGCATGAAGGCAATTTTGAATAAATTTAATTCTAAAATCCAAAAGAAAAATCTAAACCAGGAATGCCACAGTTTGAATCAATCAGAAAGTAGAAAAAATATGAGGTGGCTTCTGAGATAAAAGTAATTCAAGAAAAATGCCATATATTCTTTTATTTATGGCACAGCAGTGCTTCTATAAAGTATGTTGCAGTGAGTTATAAAAGAAAGACAGAAACTCTCAAATATTTAGTGGCAGATGTCATTATTATTGCAAGTTTTACTCAGAAATCATAGTCTTAGATTTTCCAGCATGCAGCTTCAAAGATAATAGTTTTCATAAAATGTAAAGACATATATGAATTTAAAAGAGGAAAGCAGAACCTCCCCTGACTCCCCTTGCAGCAAAGGTACTGTGCATTAAAACTGACAGCAGTGTAGTTTTTGCAAATTGGATCTTCATTAGTGTATACCAATTCAGTCCATCTGCCTGTGGTGGTTCACAGGTCAGAAAAGGGCTAATATATAACTAACTAACAGTTTGTCTGATAAAAACATGCCAGTGCTTGCACTCCCAAGAGGACACAGAAGATGTGTGAGCCAATACTTGCACAGGCTAATATGCTAATATGGCTCAGGTAGGTGTGTATAACTCCTGCCAGCATCAACTAAAGCTATTCTAACCACATGTATATCTAATGATTAGAAAATCAATATTACAATTTGGATTAGGTGGATTATAATTATGGTGGGTGGCTTTTTCTCCTTTTTTAAGTCAAAAAGTCATGACTTTTTGGTCATATGAGAAGTTATCTTTAAAGACTGTGATATGCAATTTTGCTATAAAAAGTCACGAGTAATCTGTATTTGAATGTTGTCAATCTCTCCACTGTCATCTGACAATAGAGTAAATACACAAGGAAAAAGAAATATGAGAAGAAAGAATAATGTGTCTGAGGTAAAATTTTTGTTCACTCAGTATAGTCTCATTCCTGGTATTACAAGGACAACTTAATTCCTGCAAGGTTCTCTTGTGATATTCAGTAACAAATAAGGTAGTATGTAAGCCAGCAGGAATATCTAAAGAGCTGGATTTTGTCCCTGATCCATAGAGTGTTTTTCCTTGTCTGTCCATGAACTTAACAAATATGTATCACGTTGCTACAACAGCCCAAAGATTGTGTTTCAGGTGACCCCTTCTGAAGGCTAGATTGCAAGCTGTTTGGCAACAAGAAAAGAGTTTATTTACATAAAAGTTTTACTTACATAAAAGAGAAACAACTTGAGAGCTGCAGAAGGTCATAATATTTCTTAAATTACATCATTATTTCATATGGGCCTAATTTGTTTATGTACCAAAAGATGACCAGCAAGGCAGTTGTTCTCACCTGTATCCGTTCAACTTCTAAAAAAGTTGCTGTTTGGAAGGCTTTTTCCCATAGTGTTAGGTCAGACTCTAGCTCCACAGAAAAGTATAGATCTTCTCCAGATTCAGACTGGACACTGAAGCAATGTTTCCGACGGTCCAGCAGATCACTGTCCTGATGAAAACCTGAAGTTATATAATCTGGCATACATCAATTAATATTTTTAATTGCAAACATTTATGCTTCAAACCCAGCATTTTTAAATGGCATTTTCAATGACAGGAGTAACCACAGTCACTGAGGAACTGAAAATCAGGGTTTTGGTCTAAACATTGACATTTTAATGAATTTTAAAAAGGATGCCTGTATTCAGAATGATACAGAACAGCACACCTAGGCAATAACTTTAAATATTTTAACAAATCACTTCTCAAAAATTTTATCTGCTACACACTTCCAAGTTTTCCACTTTCTATTCACACAAGGAACACAAATATCAGCTTCTCTGACCTATTTGACTTATGCACCCTACTGTGGAAGATGGTCAAAGAAATGTATTTATTTTAAGAAGCATGAAAAGTCCATATATTCTATATTCTTTATCAAGGCTAAAGAAAACAAGTTCATACTTCTGGAGGCTTACAAAATTCAACATACATTTAGTCTTTAAATGGATACTGCCAGCAGAGACTATAGTGGCTGCCCATGGTTAGGTTGCTGGCTTTGGTCCTGGAGGAGAAAATTACTCTTGGCTTTTCTTTCAACATAACACCACACAATGTATATCAGGTTATAAATATTTAATAAATAATGATTGCTTGCATTTGTAATCAGTACTAAAATCAAAGAATAAGCAAGTTAATCAGGAAATCCATTCATTAAAATGTTTTCAATTATTTTTTCAAATTTATTTATGTAATATAAAGGATGCTTTATGCTAAAATTCTGGCATGTAATTTTTTCTTGTGAAAAATAGGTTTGTAGAAACAGGTTTAATTAATTTAGTCCCTGCTACATCAGTGAAGTTGCTGCAAGTCACAAGCTCACCAGCTGTCCTTGCCAATTCATCTGGGGATCTGGATATGAGTAGCCTTCATGCAATTCCCACAAAGCTACCCCACAGCAAAGGTCATAGTTAAGTTCATAAAGGAGACTCATGGGACAGTAATGCCTTCTGGTTATACACAACTTGAATAGACCAAGGGGAGCACAACCAGCTGATACAAGCTGGAAGAGCACCTTACATTGTTCAAGTCAGCTCTCCCTGGGGCAGAGAACCAGGTACTTAAAGCTGATTGAGAACAAAATATAAAAAACAAGAACCTGTCTGAAACTATCACTCTCAGGTATACAAGTAGGCACTGGTAGAGCAAGCACTAATTTCCCCTTTCCATTCTTTCAACAGAAATTTGACAGACCTGTTCAAGAAAGCCAGTACAGCATGAATTCATGAATGCTTCTGGTTGAAGCCTGCTTTACAATTTCTAGAAGAATCAGCTATGGAGGCATCATGTTCTGTCTTTGCAATCACCATGACCAAAAAAAGTTGCTAGGATTTTAAAATGACCAGTCACTGTGGAAAAATCTCCTTCCTTACTTCCATCAAATGCTAAGCTTAATATCTCTACAGCGTTAAGACATGTATGAAAAAATCAGCATGAACGTGTTTGATCTTAAAAGACAGCTTTCCCCACCACCCCCCCCAAAAAAAAATAACCTTCTTTCAGAATTTTTTTCAAAATATTCACAAGGACATGTATTTGAACCAGTTAAATGTAGCTAAGTAATAGTCTATGTCCTATCAGAAACACCTTTTTTCTCTTTTTTGGTATCTCTTCCTCCCCCTTTTTTCTTTTCCCTTTCATTCAGGCCCTTCTTCTAAAACTGAAGTGTCAATTCTGCTCACAGTATGTCCTGACCAGCATTCAAAATAGAGGTTATAATATCCAGGTTGTTACTAATGACATCTATGCTCCATTGCACACACAGCCTTAAAGCACACAGAGCAGCAGTACTGTGACAAATGTTTAACCTTGTGGATATGTGTAGCAAAAAAACACAGCATCATAGAATGGCTTGGGTTGGAAGGGACCTTCAAGATCATCAGCTCCAACCCCTTATGTCATAGGCAGTGAAACCCTTCACTTGACCAGGCTACTCAGAGCCTATCCAGTATGGCCTTGAGCACTTCCAGGGGTGGAACATCCATAACTTCTCTGGGCAACTTGTTGCAGTGCCTCACTATGCCCACAACAAAAAATTTCTTCCTAATATCTAAGCATTCCTAACATTCCTAAACCTATTCTCTTTCAGTTTGGACCAATTGCTCCTCGTCCTGTCACTAGACAGGACATGCTCTTGAAAAAAGCCCCTCTCCATCTTTTTCATAGGACACCCTTAGATACTGAAAAGCCACAATAAGCTCACCCTGAAGCCTTCTCTCTTCCAGGCTGAACGATCTCAATTCTAGATGACCAAAAGCACTGGAAAACTCTCACTCCTCCAGGGCAGAAAAGCTAATTCTTTCAGAATAACAGCACTTCTTGTCTAACAGATCTTAAACAGGGGCTTGAACTCCCTGTTCTTCCAGAGCTAAACCTGATTGAATGGATCTGTTGGCCCAGAACCCAAAGGACCTATTCAGCATGGAAGGTACATGTATTACCTGAGGAAGGTTTTAGTTCTCTATAGCTACAACCACAGAAGAAACTAAAGATATTTTGAACTCATCTTTACCTATTCTTGACAACAGTTAGTAGAGAACAAATAATTATTAGTAATGCAGACTTTTAAAGCTTTTCTGAAACATGTGGATTCACAGGAATCCTTGGCTTTAAAATAACTTAAGTAAATAATCCCTGTTTTCAAATGGGAGAGAGCTTAGTGCATGCAGTTCCAGAAAGCATATCTCTATTTATCCGGGCACAGCTAAGGTTTGATGCTTTTAAATTACATTCTTAGACTCTTCCAGTCTTACAGGCTTTTTTTGTCTCCTGTTGAGAAGGATATGCTGTCTAGGAAAAAGGAGAAGCATTATTGCGTAGACTGACAAACAAAATGTTAGAAGTTTTACTGAGATTGATCTTTGTTAAAAAGCTTTTATAAAATTCAAAAATCTCTGGAGGCTTTGAAGTGATTAAATAAAAACTTAGGTATTTTATTATCAACATTGCTAGTAATAATTGTTCTAGATTTTACTAAGCATTATATCAAACCTAGATGATGAAAAAAGAGCTAAAAGGGATCTACAATAATTATTCAAGTTTTTACAACTTATATATGAAGATGAGAGCATGCTTTGATTTAGGAAAGACTTAATCAGTTCTAGATAATATTTCCCCTCAGTGATTTGCATATAAAAAGTTTAAAATATTTCAACTACTGCATTATATTATGACAAATAACATACATAATGGACTCATTAATTATTGGAATTTACATTCTGTGAAGTTCCTATTTGGAATGAAAACTAAATTTCAACATTTCTCCAGAAATAATAATTAAACCAAACAATAATTTAAATTTAAATTTGTGAACAGCTCTAATATATATAGTTGTGATTTTGATACCAACATCTATGGTTAGGTCAACAATAAGATAAGTTTAAATCAAATATATTTAAATTATGTATTTTAGTTTTTCTAAAATTGCTAACATACATATGACATATTCCTTTCCTAATTAGCAGTATTCCATCCTACTTGTAAAAATAGTTATATTCAAGGTACCCTTTAGTACTGCTTCTGCAACCTTTTCTGCTTTTTCTGCAAGATTTTTTTTAATTGTCCACTTCTTTGCAAGCATTAAAAATCTCTGTTTTAAGTTAATAGAATGCAATAATTTGTACAATAGAGAGCAGGAAAAAAAAATACATAGGCAAAGCAAAAAGATAGCTATCCAAATTTCCTTGTAAATGCAGAAATTTAAAGCCTTTTTTTTTTTTTTCCCCTCTCAAGGAATCCAACTGGGAATTGTCCAAAAGTCAGCAAATTAAAAAACAAACAAAAAACTTGTCAGGAGTTTTGAAACCAAGTGTGGACGAAGCAGGAACCTTCATTATTTAACATTTACCAAACCACTGCTTCAACTAAAATATACATGTCATTCTACCCATTTAAGAATCTGCTATGACCCTGTATTATTATATTCACTTACTAGTCAATGATGGCAATAAGCCAATTTCATGTTGATTTTTTAAGAACCCTTTCATACTGATAATGACTAGTTGTACTGTTTGCCCCTAATGTTCTTGTTGTGAATTAATAAAACTGTCTGAAGAGAAACACACAAAACTTTTAGCAGTATGCTAATTCTCACTAGAGGGAATGTAGCCCTGCTGAAGGATGGGCTGTGACGAAAGACATGGGCTTACACCCAGCTTCAGGGTAATCCAGCATCTCTGCTGACAGGACAGTATGACTCCTGCTTGCCTAATTAATAATGATATCGATGCTAAGTGAGAGTAATAAATTTGTCCATGGGAACTAAGCATGGCTCATTAGGCAGGTCCTTCCAAATTAAGGCAGAATGCTTCTTTATCACTAAATAGTGACTTTCCCTTCTCTTCTGCAGGGGTAACCTCTTCTCTTTTCAAAGACTGCTCTTTCCAGAGGTAGCACTGCTTCTTTTTGATTATTAGTGTTGTTCCATTTTCTACAAAGCTCTCTGGAAGAGAACACAACGCTATATTTGCCACTTTCATGCTCATGGCTTGATTTTTACCCAGGAGGTGCTCAACAACTTTTGGGAAGTCTGATTTACCCATGAAGATACATAAACATACAGAGTGGCATATACATTATACTATGGAACTGTAAATATTAGCAACACTGGCGAGCAGTTTTGGACATGAATAACAATTCAAGTAAGATGTTCAAAATCATCCTACATAAACAAAATAGACCTTGGCTTTCAAGAAAATTTCATTTCAGCTTAAAATGAGGTAAGTATTCATGTCTCTCATATTAATTATAACATTTCTTCAAAACATATAAATGACAAAACAAACAAAACCTGTTTTCTTTGTTGACTAGTTTAGACTGTTCTGCTAAAAGAAATCTGTCCTATCATAATTAAGATTCAAACCTAGCACCTAAATTCTCTGAAGGCAAAAAGCATTTTCTCATGCAAGAACTCCAAAGCAACTGTAAAAATCAATCACATCATGCCTTTACACTTGCTGGCTTCAGTGCCCTGATCGTTTTACTGTTTGTGTCTCCTTTCACCTATCAGTTCTGGCTACATAAACATACATCCTTCTTTCTAAGGGCATATAATGATCTATTTCTTCAGCTGGAATTTTGGGAACACTTTGCTTGAGCATCACCATTAGTTGCTATGGTGATGGTTCTAATAGCGTTTACAGGCAGCAGGGAACAGATTCACTCCAGACTGAAAAAGAGATAGAGCTTCTCCAGCATATCTTCATTACTCAAGAAACAAATAAAAAATATCTATGCAGGCATGTGTCTGTTCACAGCTCAACTTATTTGGACCCTTCTGAATTTTATTGTTAAAAAGTGTTAAAAATAGGTGAAATTGCAGATATGTATATATACAGACACATATTTAAGCAGAATTGCAGCCAAACTAAAACTGGACAGAATATATTTTGATGTTCAGATTTTACAAAATGTTCAGATTTTACAACATGTATGTTTACTCAAGGGGAAATCTGTCTATAATTGCAGGGTAAATTTTACTTTCAATTAAATTTCCATTAGAAAGATCTGTCTGTTGGCTGGAGAGAAAGGTTCATTCCCTGTATTCCACTAGGTTCCAGCAAGTAAGCTTGAATCACTTTCCTATTCTTCTGAATAGGAAAATGAATTTCCTATTGTCCCTGATTAAAACACAGTCTTGAAGACCCTCATCTGAATCAGAGCAAGAGTCTGGAAACAGGTTTCCTCTGAGTCAGTGCCATAATTGTGTCTTTTTCTCAATGAAATCTACTGAGAAACTTGCTTATTTTTCTGCAATATGAGTAAAATTTTGAGAATGTTCACAAAACTCACTAATCTTTTGAGGAAATAAATTATTCTACTACTTTCCAGAGAGGCATTAGCGGTTATTTTCTGTTACAGAGAAATCAGAGATGAGTATAATTACAAACAGATATTAAAAATGTGCTGATCATCTCCTTGGACAGTTACTAAGGTTTTTTACCTCTCCAAACTCAGAGATATTATGTGTTGGAAATTAAGTTTAAGGACAGATCCTGTGAGAGTAAACATAATGATAATGGATAGCAATGTTAAAAAGTGATCCTATCTTTAAATTCTGACCCTTTTTTAAAGTAGTTTCTCAAATTTAAACAATTGCAGCTGATTTATTTTACCATGTTAGTTGTCCACCTGAGGATATTGTTGTATTTTATATTATAGTTAAAACAGTAAAATCAGTTCTGTAAAATAAATTAGAAAAAGGAATTAAATAGGATTGTCCCAGTTAAAAAGAAAGAAAGGAAAATAGAAGCATCAGCCCACAAATCTGCTTTTGGGCTGCTCTGTTCTCTGGACTAGCAACGGCTGATGAAGGGACAGGGACACTTTTGCTGCCCTTGGGAAGAAAAGCTAAGATCTATTAAAAAAAAAACTTAGCTGTTCTGGGCAAAATATTACTGTTACCATTTTGAAGATTTCATTCTGAACATGCTGCATCCCCATGGCATATAGGAAGAGAACTTTCCCTATATTTCCAGCTGTTAGGAGTTTTCCTACTGGCCATGATAGGTGAGAACAGGATACTCAATATTTCCTTAAAGTATCTGTGCACCTCTTCAATAAGAGAAAAAACACCTGAATCAACAGCAGAATTGGACTAAGAAATTAAATTAAAGTTATTTCCATTCTCATTTTTGTCAGTTTTTGTGTTTGGGTTTTTTTCCCCAACTTTAGATATGTTTGCTTTAAAGGCAGGAAAAAATCTTCCTCATGAAGGACACAAACATTGGAAGGAAAAGCATGAAACTTGATTTCATAAAAGCTTTGAAAACTACCCACCAAACTGATTATTCATTATATAAAAGAATTAGCTTCTTGACTGCATACTCTTTCTTATTTAGCTTCCTCTCTTTTTTGGACAGAATTCCTTACTTGAAAAGCTTGTCAATACATTATGTCAAGGTGAGAGTACATAGAGTAGCATAGAGTGAAAAGCATTTGTGTTGAATATCAGTATGTCAGAAAATTGGTATAAGCAAATGTGTCAAGAAAATTTATTTTACATGCACTTGCTAATAATGCTAAGAAAAAAAATTTACAAGGGACTATGGTAAAAAAATGTCCTATCATAGAACAACATGATTAAGATTTTTTTGGAAATTAATATTTCTGGTTTCACTGCTGGCTCTGGCTATTGAAAGCAATCAACATTTAGACTGCCACTAGAAGAGAATGCACCAAATGAAGTTTTGAAGAGTTGCCTCTAAGATGGGAACTATTTATTTCATAAAAGGATTGGGACACAATTCCAATGAAAAATACAAAATTATCACTGTTGCATGAATGCCTAGAGTCACAAATTATTTGTGCAATAAAACTGCAGCATCTCAAATGAAATTTAAGTATTGTGATAGGCAGAAATAAAGATAGGCAAAACCTCAAATAATTAATGACTATGATTATTAAGTTAGAGAAAACTGATAAATTAGAGAAAAACATTGCACAAAAATCTACTAAAATTGAAGAGTTAGAGTATATTAGTGAATACAATACTGAATCACTTCAATCTTTAGAAATGCTCTGATTAGATTAAGTCAATGAGCGAAACTTCGCAAGCTGCAGATAAATCTCAAGTATCTTGAGATATACTTGTCTTTCCCAAGTATCCTTACATGGTATTTATATTTCACACCTCATTTCTGTTCTTTTTCAACATTCCCTTTGGCTTATGTTAAAAGTTAATTTGCCTTTGCTTTTCAAGGATGTTGCAACAGCACTGTCAGTCTCAAAACTAGACAGGCAACAAAATGCAATTTCTGAAACAGAGTGGTTGCAGCAGTCATTTAAAAATTTATTTTCCATATTTGTTATTCTTTTTGTTTTCCTCTGTGTGTTTATCTTGTTATTTCTTCCAGGAAGAAGGATCAGACTCTGAGATTGGCAGCCCCAGCTCAACACAAGTCATTTATTTTTCACCCAAAAGGTGACAGTTTATATTAATATTGCATAAGAAATGTCAGAAAAAGGCGGGGAGGGGGGAGCTAATAAAAAAGAGAAACCTCTCTAAAGTTAAAGGGAAACATGAAAAGCCTTATTTAATAAGTTTACATTTCAAATATTGTTTGTCCTTTCTTTCTGAGACAAAAAATGAATAAGCCTTTATACAGGCATAGTTGTACATAATGTACATAATAACACTGCCTCTTTGGTTTCAGGAAAGACTCTTCCATGGTGCTGCAAAGTTACAGGAACAACACCTTTAACATAAAGGGCCCGTTAAATTTGTCCAGATTAACATGGATTGGGGCTTGTAAAACTATGTACATGCTGAGAAGAAACAAACTGAAATCACATACAGAATCACAGAAACCACGTATGTATTCATTTGTTTTCAACTGAAATACTCAACAGTTTAGCATTCTTTCCAAGAACTGGCTAAACCCTGGCTGAAAATCTAATATTCCTTGGATGTAGCATTAACCTAGTCAGAAAAGAGACTCATTACTTCTGCCTCTTCAGCATTTTGAATGAGAAGTATTTCAGAGGAATCACATCAGGGTGCAAGTCTCACCACTGAGCGAACCACATGAATGATAGACCTCTAAATATGTTCTCTACCTGCTTATGTGTCTATTTGCATTATTTTTAAATTTATCTGAATAGAATATGTTAACATTGTCAGTAGTTTCCCATCTTTCTTGTATCATCCTTTTCCCACACTTACTGGAAATGGACAGCATAATTACAGGCAATTTAAATGGGAAAAATTGCCATACCTACATTTGAGGATTTTACACATACTTACAGCTAAAATAAGGAAGGAATCACAAGCCTTCTGAGACACCAGGTTGGTACTGATTAATATAGCAAGAAAATCATAGCTGCACTGATGTGAATGGTACTAACTATAAACACCAGTGATTCACTGCCTTGACATGTTGCCAGCATAGACTGCCTTCTAGAGTTAGCCTCAAATTTCATTTCAGAGCTGATCTGACACTTGAATATGTTTCCTATTTCTTGCTGAATAAAGCATGCTCTAATAGTGAATCTCCAAATATTTTTGTATGACACTGAAGACAGGAGGCAGGTGACTTAACTACAGCACAATTAAAGCAAGATTTTTGGATGAGCTGAAGACCATGAGTAACTGAAGCAAAAAGGACAGAGAAGTGCAATTTCTTATGCTATTCTTTATAATTTACCTGAAAATGTAACAATATTTTCTAGTCTCATATGGAAAAAATCTTCAAATATTTTGACTGTTTTCAAATTTATCGAAGGTATTAAAATCTTGTTAAATTATACACACATACACATGCATACACTCTCAAAACACACATGCTAAAACTGTGTGTCAAGAGATACCAAAAAGACATATATAGTTAAATCAGTTTAGAAATAATGAACAGGAAAACGGCCACCTGCCTTTCTGAAGTTAGTGATAGAATTACCTGCTTTTCTGAGATATTAAATATTGTTCAATTCCAACATTAAAATTAGTTGGCTGTTAATGGGACTTTACTCCCCAAAATAAAGGATAGGGTGAAACAAGCTTCTGGGAGAATAAATTAGAAATATTTATTGATAGCAAATTCTTCCATCAATTCTATTGAAAATTACTCATAGATACATTTTAATATCATAAGTGGTATCATTACATTATCTTGCCTGACAGATTTCTTAACATAGATCTCAGATTTTCATCCACATGCTAGTGTCACTGTCTCATTAGCATTAGTCTGAATAAACTTGTGATTGAACAACAAAAAAAAGGTTTAAATTCTATTAACTTCTTAAGGATACCTTTCAGTATCAGCACAGCTTTTACAGTTCCTACCTCCTTCGCCATTTTAACTTGCTTGACTTTCACTTCTACTCACTTTCTTTTTACCTGCTTATTTTTAGAGTTCTTTAATGCCTTGTTTTCTCTCTGCTTCCACCCCTTAAACAACAGACCTATTGAATTTTTAATAAATTATTTCATATGCTTATCAATTTATGCATTTACACCCCCAGGTCTTAAGTTATTTGCATCTCCATAAATGCTCCTTTTGCATCAAACATAGCCCACTGCTATTTGCCATTATTTCACAATGAATAATTTAAACCAATTCAAATGTGATTTTTGTACTCAGCCTGCTTTACCTAGGTTTCATGTCAAAAATTATTATTTCATCCCCAAAATCTTAACAATGAAGAGCACCTCTTTATAAAAAAACAGAACCTTTTTATAATTTTTAATATATAAAATTGCAAACACTGAATTAGGGGATCAATGATCTTTTGCTGAATTTCTGTCAATAAAACTGTTTTTCACACAGTGAAAAGACTGCTTTTTAAAGTGTATTTTTATGCTTCAAATTTTAAGGGTCTTCCTGGTTATTTAGAAGGTCCTAATCGAATTAGAATAGAGACTTAATGCCTTGCTTCCTCTTCCTTTTCTTTGTAATCTGATCCACAAAATAAAAGAAATAAGTATACAGTTACAACAGAAACAGTGATTTAGAGTATTATAAATATGAATCCACTAGCTATAATCACATAATAACCTCTCAGAATAAGGTGCAAAACATCCTGTCCTTTAGCTGCTTGAGACTAATTGAAAATGGTGTCCCAATCTTCTATATAATTTGTAAATCAGAGTCTTTGAAGTGGATACTAGAGCAAAAAAAAAAAAAAAAAAAACACCAAACACATACAAGTAAATATAAAGAAAACATTGGTCATGGTGGCAGCCAAGATTTGAGTTTTATTTAACATCTTTGGACTATATACGGTTCCTGAAAATTAAATCAGTTAAGAACTGATTTAAGTATTTTGTAATACACAAAGTACTGTGTGTAGACATTAATATTTATTTACTGTTTTAATATTTTTACTGTTTCCAGAAGAGGAATTATTCTCTCATCCTGAAACACTAAAATATTAATATGCATTCACTAGGATCTGAGAGTTCAGATTCTCCACTGTAGTGCTTGTCATGAAGAGAAACTTAGAGAAATCTCTGAAACTAAAGAAAATTGCAATTCTATTTGAAAAGACAAACTTAGTAGTAAGCCTCTCCAATCTAGACTGTTCCTGTGAAGTTCATCAGAATTTTAGCCACAATTAAGGAGTGGAAAACAGAGAAAAAATACTTACAAACATTAAGTAAAGTCCTGTCCTTGTGGCACAAAGGACAGTTATTGAAATTGTCAGTATACACAGGAGAAAATACTGACTACCTTGGAGGACAGTTGTATCCTAATGAATGCAATTCTAAATATGGACAATTAAAAAAAAAAATCTCATTCAAATGGAAGCAAGCCATGTAATACAGATACACTTTGCTTAGGAAATGATGTAATAATGCTTAATACTAAAGCACTATTTCTCACTCCTGAGCTAACTCATACTAAAGTTAGCACAGCCTACTTGCAAATCCTCCTACTTTAAGTGAATATTAGCCAGAAAAGCTGTGTCATTCTCCAAAGTCAAATAGATTTATAACAAAAGTAGCATTTGAAGTACTATAGAAGACAAGAAGTTTGAAGGTGATCACAAAACCCCAGAATAACTCTCTCTTTTTTATTTTCTTTAATGTGGTCTCTGGTCTAAAAAACACTTTACTTAAATGGAGACTTTTAAGATGCTGGCATAAAAGCTGAACAAAACCTTGAGTTTCTACAGATGTTCAATGTAGTAGTGTAATGGGAAACTGTTTTCCTTGGTTTTATTTGCTTTTATATTTAGTGAAACCATAGTTAAGTTCTATAGCACCTGCTGTAGAAAACTAGAATACTACGGTGAAGATTAATGCTCCAATGTCAGAAGCTGTAATTCCATTGCAATGATTTTTCCACTTCCAGGTTTTATTATTTACAGGTTTTTATCAGCTAAAGAACCTGCTTGAAACATTTCAGCATTTTATAAGCCTGGCCATATTTACAGAAAATAAATGAATAACTGAATATGAATAAAACTATAAAGAAACACATAAATTATATCCTTATATTACTTATGCTGGAATTGCCTCTCTGTTAATAGAGACTGAGGCTGAAATATCTACAGCTCTTTCCAGACAGTTTGGAGGGCTGGAGGATCAAAAAAAAACCCCAGCATATTTGTACTGTTTTCTGTGCTTCCACACAACAGTGCCAGGAAGACACTGGTTTAGGTTTTACTGCTTATGGACTGCCTCCTTGGCTGTAATAACTTCAGCTATGAGGCTGAGAAATGAAAAAAAACAAAACAAACCAAAACAAAAATCCAGTGTATTGGTATACAAGAATAGGGGACACAGAACAAAATGGGGGGAAAGGGAAAATGGCTAAAAATTTCAAATGAGTTAAGAAGAGCCTCAACAAAGGCAAATGACTAAAAGGAAAGAAGGACCTGTCAATCGTAGAAAATTATATGGCACACATTCCATAAATTTGTGTTAAAAGAATATAAAAAAATCTTTGGATAAGTCATAAGGAGGAGTCATCCTGGCTCCAAAGTGCTTCGTTCTCTGACAAAGAAGAGCTACCTTGATGCTTATTGCATTATGCCCAAGGCCTGAAGCAATCAGAGGTTACCAAAGCGAATGGGGGGAAAAAGTGCATGTAAGAAGTGGTATTTTTCTACTCTTTTAAAGCCTGACTGTGTTCTTAGAGCATTGCTCATTTACACACTCAGGGCAATGCCTTCACTGAGTGAACAACTTGCCCTATTTCTCCTCTGCCTAATGAGCACTTCTAAGGAGCCAATATTCGCACACACCAGCTAATTGAAGGACATACCACAGTGATGGGATGTTTTGCATTTGGGATGTTTTACTCATTGGTGAAGACTCCAGACCTCGCAGCCAACATAGAGGTAAAAGAAAACATTTCATTTCTCTGTTCAGGTTGCTAGCAGAGAGGATTTTTCAGACTATAAACTTGTTGCTTTTTTTTCTTTCCTTTTGAAGTCTCAAGTGTAAAAAGTTTTTGAATTTTATTGAGCCATTCCAACTTTAATCTGACTCCCTAAGGAAAATATAGTGCACCTATGTGACCTACAAAATCTAAGAAATGTACCATTTATGTCAGTAAAATGTCATCCCAATGGGAACACTTTAAAAATATGGTATTTTCATATTTCTTGTTGATACTAGTCTGCCTCTGCTTAGATAAAACTACAGAAATGTTAAAATTATCTTTTATATAATGTGCACCCAAAACTCCCCCAAATCAACATAAACCAGAAAGCCCTTAACATGAATAAAAACAGGCATCTTTTTTTCTTCTCATTTGAGAAATTTTGAGCATCTGTTTTTCACTGCTTTTAAAACAGAGGAAAGACTAGATAGAATAATTATTATTGAATTTAGAATTAAAAATTAAAAACAATGTACAATAATGATCTTATATTATTTGCTACTCTTAATTTTAACTTTTAAACATGTATCATTATCTCTTCCCGTTTATTACACTTCAGGCAGACTGAAGAAAATGGAAAAAAAAAGACGAAACTTTTCTGAATGATATTGCATATTTTAAGGACTTTGGTCTCAGTTCTAGTGAAATCATACATTGCAGCTGCTATTATTTCCATCAACATATTTGAGAACAACCAAACTGATCATTGTTTCCTTAGGTCTTCAGTTAGAAAAAGAAATGTTACACTAGTTAAATGTAACATTAAAGTGAAGCTATAAAACCCATACACCATAATGGAGAAATAAAGGAATTTTCTAGTCAAAATAATTTTATTTCCAATTCTGCCATGCCTTCTAGTTTGATTTTGTATCTACTGACACCAGGACTTCTGATATTTAACTTTAAAGGGAAAAAATAGATCTCTTTCTGCAAAGTAGTTGTGTTATGCTCTTGTCTGTCAAAGTGGAAATTTATTTTGCACTTTCTTATCATACCTTGAGAATTTTGCACATTATCTCATATACTGAAAATGTTTTCTCAGCTCGTGTCCAATCCCAGGTTGTGACCTTCAAAAAACAAACGAAACACAAAATAAACAGAAAAAGAAATGAAGTTATTTTTGTTGGTTTCAATAATTAAGTTTATTAGCCAAAAAAAAAAAAAAAATCCCTAAACTATTTACATTGCTTAAAATATATTCAGAAAACCAAGCATTGCCTCAAAGCAACAGCTAGCAGAAACCAGACTGTTTCATCCAGGCAATGCTTAGGAGACGTCCTCCCTGTCCTTACAATGCAGTTCCTTTGCATGCAGCCTGCTCTATGCAAAACGATGATACTTCCCCTGGGAACCTTCAGCAGCTGCAGTGAGATCCTGAGAGGATACAGCCCTTGAATTCATCTCACAGAGCCAGGGCCCTGTCTATTAGAAAACACATTTCTCACCACTCTCCTCCTTGTAACTGCATGCCACTATTTGCTCCCAGTCACCTAGAGTGTTTGCAAATCCACAAAACCAGTCTCCAACCTTGCAGTGTCACAGACGCTGATGCCACATGCCTTGAAATCCAGGGGGGAAAAAACAAAGCATGAAATAACACAGGCAGACTTTCCTTATTACCAAGATTTCTCTACTCCAAAATTCTAACAAACTAAGATTTGAAGAATAGTCTTTTTTTTCCCCTTTTTCTTTTGGGATTTCTCAACTGTTTTTAACTGTATTCATTTTAGGCAACTGTTTTAAATAGAAAAATGCAGATATAAAAGAATTAAATTAAACCATGGAAGGGTGGGTATTAAGACTTAAATGAGACAGAAAGAGCTAGATGAATACATTCAGTAATGGAAGAGTTCAGGCAATATCAGAAGAGTGTATATGATTTGCAAGGAAAATGCAAGCAGAAAACAGGAAAATATTAAGTCTCAAAATACAGAAGAAGGCACAAAATAGAATTAAATTGAGGATATAAATAAAAGAATATTCATCTTAATGGTAAGACACTATGGACAATGCCCATATCCAAAGGAAGACAGCTGTATCATTAAATTTTTTAGGCACAATGAAGAGGTTGATGAAAACATACATTATTGCTTCTACAAGATTCAAGATAAACTTTTTGAAAAATATTTGATAGTTTCCAGAGCCTAAGGAACAAAATATTATATGAGATAAATGTATCTCTTACGTAAAGAAAAAATAATCATTAATAGATTATTTTGATGTTGTATGAAAAAATTCTATCCCTAAGTTATTATTAGTTATGAACATTATTGTAATGGAAAGTTCATTAAGGAAACCACAGGAAGGAATGAAAACACAATGTTATAGTTCCTCTTCTATTAGAATTTTCTTTATTTGCAATCATTGTCAAATGCAATCTTCACTATCTTATTGAATGGTGGGTATTAAACCACAAAGCTACTCTTTCTCCTATGGACAAAAAGATAAATTTCTCACAGAAAAATGGGGAGAGGAGTCTTGCTACAGCCCCACTGAGCCCACAACACCTGGTCACACCAGATGAAGTCATATTGTGCCATGAGGAAAAGTTGTTATTATTGCTCCTGAAGCACAAAGTCATTTGGAGCTATGACTAAGAATTTATGATGGGCTCCATAACTGGGGAGAAAATATAAGAGCTCTCTCTTCTCCCCTGGTTCCCTACTTTCTTTGTACCTGTAAAAGGACTTCCTTTCAGGTCAAACTAAAACTCTTTCTGTATAAAGATATGTGCAAAGCAAAAGCAATTGTGGAATTAAAACACCCATAGAAATTGCTCCACCATTCACTTTTAATGTTTAAATCTAAAATATTGAGTTGCAAAAGAAAGGGTATTAGTGGATCTTTCTCAAGTAAATTTCCAATTATAAATTGGAAGAAATTGAAACCCACCAGACTTGACACAATTAATAATTCTAAAGATGGAAATGTACCAGGAAATAATAGAAAAAACAATACTTAAAAAAGTAATTTTCTTTTAAATTTCAAAATGCAAATAAGAAACAGTAGGATTGCTCCTTTATCTGAGCATGGGAAGTAGAAGTACTATTGATCAAATAGATTAAAAAGGAGGCAGGGGGAGGCTGTTGGTAGACATTGTTTAAACACATGCTTCCCTAAGGTGTTAGACTTTGGCAGAGACTGAGGAAATACTTTTGTTTGATTTTCTGGTTAAGAAAGTCTGCAGGACATCCCTTCTCAGAAAACAACTTTGTCGAAGTAGTTTATACTGCACATATAATCAAAAAAGTTTTTATTTTGACTATACTTTATACATCTCCTAAAAAGAGGCTCTGAAACTGTTATTTAAACTTTGCTCATCATACTTTCTAATCCCTTGAAGATACAAACCTTCAGAATAACAAACATAACTGTATGTGTAAAAGTTTGCATATAGAAAATAAGATTTTGGAAGTTTGCAATTATTACTATACATTAAATGTTGGAACTGAAAGATCTTTAAGATCCCTTCTAACCCAAACATTTTATGACTCTATGTTTTTGTACTTTAGACTAGGAACCAGAATCCGGCAATGCAAATTCATTTTGTGCTTGAAGCTGAGCTGAAACAAGAGCTATAAAAACCCCACACCCATGAACTAGTCTACAAACACTGAACACATAAAATTTTCAGTTCATACTTGCTTCCATTCCCCATTCCCATTTAAAAACATTCTCATGTTTTTAAACCTCTTGCTAAATGAACACCAAGAGTTACTGATGATCAAACAAAAGATTTGCAAGATGGCTTCGAACTATCTCAGGAAGAAGCTGCCCCAAGAGGTGGTAGATGCCCCATATCTGAAAACATTCAAGACCAGGTTAGAAAGGCTGAGGAACCTGCTCCAGTTGAAGGTGTCCCTGCTTGCTGTAGGGAGGTTGGACTAGATGACCTTTAAAGCTCCCTTTCAACCCAAACTATTCTATGATTCTGTTTCAGGCAGGAAGGAGCTACAGCCTGGATCTGACAAACACAGGACTTAACAGCAGTCAGAAAGGTCACCCAATAAACAGGAAAAATTAATCCACATGGCTGGTCCTGCTGCAGGCATGGGACTGCTAGTCTCCTTAGCAACTGGCTTAAAAGTTAGCTAGAGCATCTTTACTGCAGCTTTGATGTTCCCTAAGACGGTGAAAGTAAATTGCTGAGTATAGGATGAGCGCTAAAATTTTGCACAGTGTTCCCAGTAAGTTTCCAATTAAGATACTTAACTTAAACAATTTCATTTGATTCTCTACCTTCCTTTTGGTGCTCTCAAGCAGTAAAAACTTACATTCAGGATGGAATCTAAACAAAGACATATTGCCATCTCCACAGCATGTAAAAATCTTGGATATCTCCCCAAATCTCAGCAATTTCACTAGGATTGTTCAGTTTAAATCTAAGCATCTTGCTTCAGGTCTGTTTTGTCTGCCAAAGGAAAATAAAAAGCACCCTTTTAACCTGACCAGATTTCTCTTTTATTCTTCTAAAATTCATTTTCCCCCACTTAAATTGTTAACTTAAGTGGGGGAAAATAAATTCTTGCTAGATACCCAAACACCTGATGAAGAGCTGTTTTCTGTCACTTTTATGCTTCACATCCTGGAATTTTCCAATGCTGTTAGCTGCAGTCCGGCTAGCCCAATGAGTGATACCTCATTGTGAATGGCTTGTACACATTACATGACATTATTTTATTTAATGACATTTATTCCCACTAAGCATGAGAAACATACTTACCGGAGGTGCTATAAATTTATACAGGGAAGATCCCCTCAGTGCTAGAAACTTTGGTGTGTACATTCGGTCCTGAAGGGAGTCTTGTTCCCGTTCTTCTGTCCAGCCCATGTAGACTATCTGACAAAAAAAACAGCAGTGTTAACAATTTATCAGAAATTTTCTTATATTGCAAATATTTCACATGCATAAACTGATATCTGTAAAATTTAAAGTGGCTGCAAAGCTTGAACCCCAGACACAATATGGTCTATTGGCAGTTTCTATAAAGGATGCAAAAAAACACGAGAAGAAATACTTCTTGCACTAGCAACAACAAAAAAAGCTAAACCATAAACTGCAGGGATGTAAAAGGTGTATTCTACATATTTGTTGACCGATCATGTCAGTGAAATTTAATGCAAGTGAAGTGTAAGGAATTCTAAGTCAAGCAACTGGTATTACACAGCAACAGAGATACAGCCTCCAAATGCAAGTTCACAGTTACGCATTAAACAACATAATCTTAAAAATTTAATTTCCAATTAATGTCAATTTTTTTTAATTCTCTGAAAAGCTCTGTAGGAGTTTTGAACCTTTTTGTTCAGAAATAAGACATTAGCAGACTGAATTCAACCACTATTTTGAACAGACTTCATTTACAGCTAAGAAGCAACCAAATGCTGTAGACCCTTAGCACTACCTGCAGATCTTCTGACACAGATGTTTGAACTAGAACTTATTCCAACTCACTTTAGGATGTATCCTATTAAGTTTGAGTTATTTAATATCAAATCCTTAGAGAGTAGAAGAACATGAATCACTACTATGCCAGCTTCTGGAGAACCACGGAACAGGGAGTAGACACATCATGGAACATTTGATTTATAACTGTGCCATTTGTAATAAAATACAGTTTCCAGTGTATGGGTACACTACTGCCATGGAAATAGTTCAACCCATATTTCATACAGTGCTGTTAATGGGATAGATCTATTTTTAAATGCCTATGTGAAAATCATTTCTACATTAACAAAGAAGGTATGGGACATTCTCTGTCTTAAATGTCAGTAATAATCATGTAAGGAAAATGGCAATAATTATGTCAGGAAAAGGTTAAAAAGTCAACAAGTTTGTATGTGCACCAATGGTATGAATGTCCCTTAAATGAATGTATTTACTGCACGTTTTATCCTCCGAGATTTTGGATGTTGTGTATTTTTCTAAAATAAATTTACACTAGTTTTTTCTTCATGGAATATGGATTAAAATAAATAGTGGGTCTATTTTTTTTTTCTTTTTCTGTCTTTAATTTTTTATTTGGGGGGCAGGGGAGGTTGTATTATTTTTTTTTAATCATAACACACTGGAAATTATTAGCTTTTACAAAATCCCCTTGTAGGAAATCAACACTACTAGTCTGTCACAGTTTATTAGATATTTTATGGTCTATAAACAGAGACAGGGAGAAGCTCTATTTTTCTCATATGACAGTGACACCTCAATACTTAATTATTTTGTCAATATCAAACAATAAAACTGTCATATTGTTTCAGGTTCAATGAAGAACATGTGTTGAAGTATTTGCTCGTTTGGTGACTAAATAAGTTTAGAACAGTCAAAAAGAAGACAGATTGGTACCACAATATTCAACCATCAAAAAGGGTGCTAACACTGTACTTTTATGCAGTAACAATTAAAAAGCCATGTTCTCTGAAATCTCATTCGTTCCTGAATGAAGAACTAATCAGAAGGAAAAAAAAAACAAAAAAAACCAAACAACTGACTGGTAAAGAGAAGTTTTGAATTATTTCAATTCAATATTGTTTCAAATTTCTCTCATTTTTGCTGTTTCATAGGCTATTCTTAAATAAGAACCTCATTCCTCCAACTTGATTGCAGTCTCTAGATCTCATGACTGAGGTGGGTTACAAAGAAGAGGTATATAAGTATAAACAAATTGTACTACTATGTGCAGAAGTTTGGCATATTTTTCTGTCTATAACTGAAAGAAAATGCATGATCTTTAATTTCTAGAAATTGAGATATCTATGTTTCAAAATTAATTCAATTGAATTCATTTGGTTTAATCTTGATTTGTTTCATTAAAAATTGGACACACAGTAAGATATCATCTTGCCTGATGATATTTAATATCACTATAACACAGTATGTAATCCCTTCTTAGTGTTTTTCTATTTCATATTTCTACATCTACTATTCATCACAATAACAGGATACAGTCACTCATGCTGTGCAGATGTATTGATATTCCACATTTGATTGACTCAATACTAAAGTAGCCATGAAATTTAAGGCAATTGCTCCCTTAATTATTCCTCTCTTGCTTCTGTAGATCATGAGGAAAAATTAGATTGATTTTCCAGACAACCTGCTGTACCAAAAGTTTCATTAACAGAAAAGCATTTCTCCTTCAGACTCAATACCTACAATGCAACACAGAGAGGACTGTCAAGCAAAGGCTGTACGATTATGCTTAGGAACAATTACAGATTTGTTTGAGTGCGTGTGCATATCCACATGTGTGGATTAAAATAGTACAGGTTATATTCTGGAAAGCAAGGCAAAACAAATACTTGCTACCTATTTTAACAGATTAACTCTGAGAACTATAATAACTTTCAAGTTCCTAAAGTAATCTCAGTTTATCTAAACATATTAAATGTGTGAAATTAAATAAAATATTGCAATATTTTATACAATGAAGGTGAGAAACTGTTAAAAAATTTCACTTCTGATGTAAAACAAATTACATTTTTGAAACATTTTTGTTACTGGGAAACATTCTAAAAAAGCTTTAACCTATAAAAAAGAGAAATTTATTTACTGGAAAGAGATTGCGACTTAAAAAATTAATAGTTCATGCATATGTATGAACTGAAATATTGGATGAATATGATATATGACTGAGAGTTTTGGACCACATCTCGGTGTAGCTGCACATGTGGACTTGGCACATATGGCACTTCATGAGATTATGAAATTCCAGAAATTTAATTTCTGAAAATAAATGCTTAGCACTGACACACGATAAATGGATATAAATGTTAATCACAAATAGACAGTGCACAGCATGCTCCTCTATAAATTAAAAAAGCTAATTAGTTTTTAATCTTATCAAGCTTTTTTGAGTCCCTATAAAACTGTTCATTGTTATCAATGAACGCGGCAAGGGTGGTGAAAACAAATTTTATTTATGACTCACATTCCATCTGCAAGATAATTTTTGAAGTCTTGGTTTCTAACTTACCTCAAGCAGCTCTTTCTTCAAAATCAAATGGTGACTCAAGTTAGTTAACTTAGTGGCTGCTGGTTCAGTAACAAAGATTCAATAAGTCATTATGGTTTATGAGTTGAGTCACGGACAGTTTAAAAAAAAATCTATATTGAAATGATAAATTAAACAGGACAATTTCTTCAGTCAAAAATCCATAATCTAGTAATTTAATATATTCTTAAATCACACAGACATCCTAATCAAAAAAGATAAATTGCCATTTTCTATATCAGTCCAATATATAGCTAAAAATGACTTTAACAGTCTTGACAATCAGAGAGACTTTTTCAGAGTTTTTACACAGGTTTAATTATATTTTAGGAAGAATTGTAAGACAAAAATACAAGGAAATTTTCCCAAAATGAAATGTAATATGTATGTGACACCATAAAAGTGAGGCAATTCAAAGACCAGAAGAGGTTCACTGACAGCTTTTTATCTTGCAAGTCTGATACTCATACCTACATTATGTGGAGCTGTGCTGTAGGGCAACAGGATGAACATGGAATCAGAAGACAATAAATATGTCAGACAACACAGAGGGAAAGTAATGAGGGATGAGAAATTCAGATAATGCTCTCTACCCTGTTTTTAATATAATTTTCTCTGTGTTTTAAAAATCATATTCTGTATAGCCTAAAAATTCATTATAGTCAATTGTTAGCAGAAAATCAATAAAAAATCACACTTGAAATGCGGGAAAAAATGGAATAAAAAGGGTCACCATAACACAAGGAATAGCAAATTATGCTTATGACTTGGTTTAGGAAAAGGCTTAGGATTTTTATGCTGAGCAAAAAAAAGTTTCTCAAAGTCAACAAAAGAACTAATCACATAAAATTGTGAATGGATGCTAAAAAAATTTTGCTCTATTCTAAATGCAGTCAGAATGTCTCCTATCCTATTTCCTTGAAATAGTTTGTGAAAAGCCTGCTAATCTTTCCACAGTTTTTTTTTTTAATTCCTATGAATTATCTTTTATCTTCCTTATTAAAAAAAATCCACTAACTTTAGAGCAATCACTGACAAAGATCGCCTTCATATTTTTGAACCATTTAACTACAAATAAATTATTCCATTTAAGATTGCACGTGTATTGTACCTAACACCTTAATTTTCTTCAGTGTAAGAACTCACTTTGTCATCTTGCCACCAGACCAAGGCTGAATATAGGTTTTCCATTTGGCTTTGTCTTGTTTTATTTTTGAAATGACCACACAAAAATTGAGGAAATATTATCAGTTCTTAAAGTAAATAGTGTCAGAGAAAACTGAAAATATTTCTTAAATTGTGGAAGATGATTTTTCGCTTACAATCCAGATAAATGAAAACTGGTATCAAAGAATGAAAACAAAGTATATTTGCTTTCTTAGCAAACAACATCTTAGCAATAACAAAGACAGATGTTTACAACAAAACTTGCCTGGACCTCCATAGAGTTCTGGCCAAAATTAAAAGTGCTGTTTTAAAAACCCATACAACAATTTATGCTACACCCAACAGCATCCCATGAGAAAACTTAGCACATTCCCAATGAGATGCACCGGGATCTTGCTAAAATCAGGACTACACTGACTGCTGCATGGCATTACTCCCTCCACAAGCTTGAAAAATGATGGCTACATGTGGATACAGGACAGTTTTCCAAACAGGTAAAGAACTATGTGCTGTTTTTTCACGTTTCTTCTTCTTGTTATAACCTACTAATCCAGAGAAACATTTTGTCTCACCCATTCGGTTTTTCATCCAGTGCTACGTGTTAACAGTCACAGCTTATTTCAAAGTACTCATTTTACTTATTTAAGACTTCTAAGTAGCTGTTTATTGAAATAAATTCTTCTAACGACAAAGTCAATTTGAACCTTAATAGGGCAACTGTGTGCCTTTGTCAAAATGTCAACATTAGAAGTTGGGATTTTTTGCCTCTCTTAAATTATTCAAGTCAATGCACAATTACGTGTATTTAAAATTCATTACAATTTGAATTTGTTCATTTTAATAGAGGTGATTAGCATTTAGAAAGCACAGACTTTTTCCAAGAAAGACCTTATGCAGCTGTTATTACACAGATGGATTTGGATGCAAACTGTAGTATTAGATACTCATCTATATTAATTTTGGAAGTGCTTGTGAAATTATGAGTAGGGATGAGTACAAAAATAGCTCATGCTAGTCCTGTCTTCCAGGAAATTGACTGTGTAATTTAAAAAAAAAATAAAAATAAAAAAGAACTAGAGTAGCTAGCCAGCATTTGGAAAACTCCCTGAAATGCACAAGGGATGTGTGAATTTTATACTGCATTAAGCATTTTCCTGCTAAATAGGTATGGTAGCTAGATGATGAAAAAAAAAAAAAAGTCTTGTATTATCTAAAATAATCTTCCTTCCTTACTTGTCTGGCCCTTCTCCTCCTTGTAGACTTCTTTTATTTAGCCACCACATAACTCACCTTCACAGCAATGTAGCATACCCCTAAGCAGGTTCATTAGATTACCAGGTTTACCACTGAGGAGACTCAGTCCTGATGACATCAGAGGCATTTTACAGCTCACCCGAGAGGCTTCAGATCTTAACTGATATTCTCAACAGAGCAGCTCTCAGCAAACATTTTGAAATGTGCAGGTCTCACACATTTCCTGACTAAAATAATTACTACATATCACACTATCATCATTCCCCCTTCTTTTTACTGTTGTATAACTACAACCAGTAGAGTTCTGCTTTATTTTCTGGGGGGAGAAAAAAATCAACTTTGATATACGGCCATATTTGAATGCCTGCCTGTTCATTTTTCACCTACTGAATTTAGGAACAAGCACAAGAAGGACTGCAAGTTTTAATCCAGGATGAAATTTTTGGGGACTTTTGAGAGTTTAAAATAGATAACAGTGCAATACAGCAAGCTCAGCACTTAGGTGAAAAGAAAGTAAACATCATTTATTTTAAAGCCTAGTAGCTTCACTGGGTTTAAGACTATCTTTTGATTAATAGCATTTTTTTCCTCTTCTAAATGTACACAGCATGCATTTTTCATGCCCTAAAATAAAATTGGGTCAAACAAAATTATTTCAAATAATCAAGCTGGAGGGCATAACCTCTCCTTTTTGATGAACAACATATCACATGCATCTTTTTCACTTCAGGGTAGACTACTGAAGGAAGCTGAATGAAGAAAAATATCAGAATATTACAAGTCACCAGACAGTAATTTTTGATGGAGCCACTGAGCAAACAACTGACATATTTATATTTCTTAAGTACCAGGGAGAGCGAAATATTTACAAAAACATTTAATAATATTCTTAACTTCTCCCAGGAGTACCTTTCAATTAGATTTCAATGACTGGTGACAGAAAATATTTTGATTTTCTGTTTCTCTGAAAACGACTGGTAAGCAGAATGTGGACAGGACTAGTGCAATTTAGGCTATGTGGATTTCTCTTTGAGATCATACTGCTCATGTAGCTGCCTTGCTCACATCCTGAGCTTACTGAACTCAGTCCAAAGGAGATGGCAACAATACACACAGAAGAACCCCAAATGACTGTGTGTACATAAAACACAGGTGATGGGGAATAGGTTGTTTGAAATTAACTTTAGTAAAAAATGTTTGGAGTTTGCATAACATCAGAATTAAATTTTTATAGAATTAGATGTTTACACTTCAAAGTGCTCACAAAGCCAGAATAAGCCTGCAAATATCAATGTATACTTAAAATTGTCTTTAAAATCTCTGCTGCAACAGAGACTGTTTGCACAGCAAAATAAACATACCTGAGAGAAATCTCTTTTTTGGTATCAATGACTTCACTAGATCTGACATAGAAAATATTTTTATACTTTAAGCTTTTTTAGATTTAAAATGTTTTATTTAAATACCGTATGGAATCAACATCAATATTCAACAGAATAAAGCTATTAATGGGTACTTGTTTTAACATTAATTCTCAGCAATTTAAATAGCAACTGATGAAAATAGCTATTAATGCATGCAAAATTTTTTTGACTTTTTATACTGAGGAACGACTATTTTCAGTCCTACCTGATTATCAAAATAAAAAGACTTCTGCAAGATGAAACTGTCCTTAAGACTTTCTCAGGGCTCTCAGAGACTACAAATACTATTTATATCCCAGAATAATAAAAATAAATAAAATCTCAAAAAATGAAACATTTTAGACCAGCATTACATTGTGTTTCAGAAATACAATAATTCTTTCAACCACTCAATGCATGTAACTGAAAAAAGAAAAAAGTCAACAAGAGGTGAAATTTTCTTTTCAAAAGTACAATCGGATTTCTGCATAAATCCACTTTTCCCCCAAGTTTCATAATGCATGCTGAATTAATGAAATATTAAACGTAGACATGGGTTGCAATTTTTTTTTTTCCTTACCAGCAACATGATTTTGAACTGCACTATTGAAGAACTGCACTATTACAAAACACTAAACCATTACCAGAACCCAAGTTTCATGTAAACAGAAATGCAGATAATGAAGCAATTATTAGAGTCAATTAAAAATCAACAATATCAGCAATCAGAAACTTGATGGTAAGTGATGCATGGCACTGTTGGGTATGGTGTAGTCAGTATTTACAACTGTTAATGGAGATAGCTGTCTCTTTTAAGCAAAATTAGTTGTTGAATTTTCTTATTTTATTTAACTTCCTGGTCGTTGTATCTCCAGCAAACAGTGTATAGAAGCAAAGTTCAGTGAGAAAAGGGAAATAACAAAGAAGCCTTTCTAGTAGAGAATTGGTCAGAAAAAGCTGAAGGCCACACAGCTCTCCTACAGAATAGGGAAACCTGCAGATGCAAAATGTTGCTGCATCTGCATAATGTCTTTGGAGAATCAATGTTATCATTGCAAGTTACTAACAGGGAAAAAAAAGCCCAATAGGTGGTATAAAATTTTAATCAAATCAATAAAGAATACTCCCTAAGGTAATTTTGTCTCTTATTAGCCATAGCAAATAATCTTTTGTCTAATGATTTCACAGTTTTCAACATCATTAAGCAATAGGTCTAATTAAGCTAATTTCTAAATAGAAAATAATAATAATTTTTTCTTTATATATAAAAAATGAACAATGCAGTAGAACTTCAAATCATATCATGAAATAAGAAACTGTAAATTAATCCATAAATTTTATGGATAACAGAAGTAATTATTTTTTATTAGAAAAAATTACACAACGCTTACACTTATCTTCCTTTAACTCAAAATGCATTTCAAATATATCTATAAAAGAAAAGAAGACTACTTTTGAAAAAATAACAGTTGAACAGATAAAGCCTGTATTTAAATAAACTGGTCCCACAGATCTTCCAGTACAGCTGAATAGAGATAATGTTATGGATCACTGCTTTTCTCTTTCACTTGCCTTCAGAATTTGAACTTTCAGTCACAAAACCCTGAAAAATAAGCTTTTTTTTATAAAAACAAATAAATACTCTGCAGTTGAAACCCAGGGTAGGTACTTTGCTAGATCTAGAAAAAGAGGTTTACTCACTATGTCTGTTTTGTAGCATTATGGCAAAGAACTTTTGTAGCAAAGCGTCACTGATGCCTTTCAGCATTTTTAAAATACTCAACTAATTCTCTTGGTGAGAGATATTATGTATTCCTCACTCTTAAAGATAGTCACAATATGATGGGGGAAAGTCCAGAGCAATCTGATTTATGTAGGCCATTCTCTTAGCAGGACTCTGACCAGATGACCCACAAAAACTCATCCAATATAAATTATTCTGTGATCTCAAAGCAGCCATAACTGTCTTGGAATCTGTTTTAAGGTAGTCTTGACTACTGCTCTTAGAAAAACAGCTACAGCATTGGTTTTATTATATTTCCACATAATTTCATTATTATATACAAACCATATGCAATAGTTCACATTTCATAATCCATCTTCAGCTGCCTAGGATTTTCTGAATATCACCACTTTTTATCTACCCTAATTTTCAGAGTGTGTCAAGTTTCTCACCAGAGATTTCAACCTTAAAATACACTCAGTGAAGGAATTTTTAATACAGATTGCTTGCAGGTAAAGTCTCCTTGAGACTTACCATTGCTCTCAAGCAGCAATGAAAAATGTATCTTATTACCCCTTTTCAACTGTAAACAGGAAGAGGAAAGGTTAGGATTTGTGAAGGATCCTGATATCCTATAGAGATAGAAGAGGAAGGGGAAAAGAAGGTGAGAAGCCAGATGAGACAAGAATAAAGTTGCTAGTAAAGGACCAAAGTAATGATATATAACTTGCATTCTTACACATTCTTAAAGTAAATAAAATTCTTCTTGGATTATGAAGAAAGAAGGAAAAATTAAGCTACTCCAGAATGACTTTAAGCATCAGTTTGCAAACAGTGGTATTAAAATATAAATATGTTGAGAAAGAGAACCAGAATGCAGTCTCATTCTGAAAGAGCAAGGTAAGGTAGAGGACAACTACTGCTAAAATATCCCCTTCAGAATCTAAAAGAAAAAAAAATCTTAAAGGATGATTAGATGAAGAACATGATATTCAGTATGTTCTACATACTATTATTTTCATGCTTCTCTCCATATCTTATTTATTAACAAGATAGGATTTTGGGATTTTGGTTCTAATATAATATAGACAGTTTTAATTTTCCTGGAGTTTAGACTGAACCTAGGCTATCCTGACGATTCTATAGCTCGTCATACACCAATAGCCTGTGGCAGGAAGTTAGAAGTAGTGTTCATAAAATTTACTGAATTCATGTTGCACTTACTTTTTGATAGTGGGGTGATGCCTGTCAGTAGCTGATTTGTCTCTAGCATTTCAACATTTCCATGAATTTTGCAGTTTCATTGGAAAATCTCCGTCTTTAAAAAGTACCAAGTGAGACTAATTTTGCAGTATCAGAGCTTTCTTCCACACATGCAATTTTTTTTTTTTTTAAACACAAAGTGACCCACTATAATGAGAAATGGAGGGATGCAACCCATAAAATTAAGATTGTGTCCTGAACTAAGCCCAAATTTCAGTGCAAGATGTTGAGGCTCTTTATCCACAGAGGTCTACTGAGGGACAAACAAGCTCCTTTACCCATAGAAAGATAATATAAAAACTCCCCCGAGGATGCCATCTGTCTGATTGAAGAAGAGATCCTGGTGAAATAATTCAAGGCCCTGTGAAGCACAAACACTGACCTGCAGGAACATTATTTAACAACTGATGGATGTAAACTCATAATTAATACTTAGCCAGAAGTCACTCGCCTCACAGAGAGCATCTTTTCTTTCAAGCTTTTTTTTTTTTTTTTTTTTTTTTTTTTTCCAGTCTCAGAGGTCTGGATTCTCTTTGCATAATAGGATCAGTTCCTCTTCTTTCCCACTGTCTGGGTATAATTTTGAACAGCAGCCTGCTTCAGCAGGAGGGGAAGCAGAGGCGGCTGCATTATTCCACCTACTGCCATCAGGGCAGGCGCGTGGGAGCAATGGGCTGGAGTGATGAGTGACTATTGCTTTACTAAGCAAGTACTACAAACAGTAGGCTGTTAAACAAATAATGGGAAGCAGCAGGACTTCTGGATGTATATTTGCAGAAAGCAGCTAGAAACTGTACACTACTGCATCTTGGTCCTCCTAGACTTTGTGTCTACTCTTGAATTGGCTTGGTTGACTCTGGTCACTCAGCACTTACACACTACCAGAGCTGTAAAGGTGGAGACCTGTTTTAGAACAAGAAGCCCAGGCACAGAATTGCCTAACATTTGCACCTCCTCAGACCTTCATATCTGCACATTCTACATAGGTTAACTTGTTCAGTTCTGGTTATTTTTCCCAGCCCAGCATTGCTGAGAGATATTGCAACAAGAAAAAATTTCTTACTATAAAAAAATAAATAACTTTGTCAGTTGTCATCTCCTGAGTTTTTTTCACCTGACACTGCTAATTCTCTACTTGCTGTGTCATAAAATATGACAGACTTACTAAGTTTTGCTTCCAAAAATACTAAGATTGAAAGCAAATATTTTCTAATATCCTAAACACATAACAAATATTGCTCACTGAACAGTGAGACATATAACTCTTTGAAAAGACAAAAAAAGTGTTGTAATATTATGTATTTCTAGGTAATATTTCTGCATTTGCAAGTAGCTATATTTTTAAACATTTTTTTTACAGTTTTCCTTCACACATTTTCAGTGATTAATACTTCTTGGTGTTCTTTTTCCTTCTTCATTTGTAGGTAACCCATAAATTGACAATTGCTTTGTACTATTATATAAATCAACTATTTTTCTGAAATTCAGGTAGCAACACTGTCACTGGTCCTGTGGACTATTATTGTGATGAGAGAGAAAAGACAAATGACCACCTGCAGTCCACAGAGTTCTGTTTAACCACTGTTCTCAGAAGTTCAAAAGAATAAATATTTTTCCTATCAGAAACTATGATTTGAAGCACCAATCATCAGCACAGATGTAAAGTAAGTAAAGAGAAAAATGAAATGTCATTCACTTCTCCTCTTGAAGTAAACTGTAATTAAATATACTTTATTTATGCTTTTTTGAGTCCCATGTGCTCCTCCAATAGAAAATCTATAGTTAAAGTATGCTTCATTGATTCCAATTAATTTCTTTAGATGATGCAATTCACTAAGGAATAATGTGTGTGTAGGCTTACTGAACACCTTCCTTCTAGTATACTAAAATTAATGTTATTCCTGGGAACTTCTACACTCACTTGATGCAATAAAAGAGACATTGCAATAAAGCATTGCAACATTTTTATTTCCAGCCTCAGCCTCCAATGAAAATTACAATCTGGTCAGACAGAACAAATTCATATCTGGTAAGCTAGTGATATTAACAATTCCTTATTTAAGGTGAGGCTAGAGGGAAAAAAAGTTTCCCCTACTTAATCTTTCTAAGTATAACTGGAAAAAAAAAATTAAAATAAAAAAAAAAGGAAAAAGAAAAGAAAGACGTATTTATTTTATGGATGTCATAGAATAAGCTGAGTAGGCAAGGACCCACCACGGTCATTGAGTCCAACTTCTGGTCCTGCACAGAACACCTCTACAAATAGCATCATGAGCCTGACAGCATTATCCAAATGCTCCTTGAACTCAGACAGGATCAAGATGGTGACTCTGTTTCCCATTTTTTCCTGTTTTCTCTCTTTGTTACTACTTCCCGGGAACTTCTACAGGACATGTGCATCATTAGGGCATCTATTTCCAATCAAGAATGCTGAAAGTCACTTCCTGTCCCCCTGCTTTGTTAGCTTGTTTGGATAGTAGCTACTCCACCCAACAAAAACATACATGAAAAAGACAGAAAAATACATTCTAATAAAATAAAATATCCTTTCTTGGTTTAATGTTGGCTACTTGTTTCCAGTCTTAGACATTGTAAATAACCAACTCCTGCAGAAAATCTGTCTTTAAAATTGCAGGCATCTCTTCCTATTCATGTTACATATTACATTTCTTGGGTAAATGGCAATATATCAGATCCAAATATGTTTAGAGATTTAAAGTGGGATTTAGTCATGTCATGCCTGAAAATAATGTCATAAATAGAAGATGGGGTAAAATGACATAGTAAAAGTAATGCCTTTGATTGTTATTTAAACTCAGTGGTTTCTCACTGTCTGACCTCACTGTACAGATACAGAATTATGCTTCTGGGGAGAACAAGTATTTGTTCATGTCATGCTGTTATGACAAAACAGGAAGAAATGATTCATTTGATTACATCTGCTAGGGCATTCTGATTCACAGCTCCTCGGGATGCATTCGGACAGGATCAAATCTTATTAAAATGTTAAGATCACCCTGTTTCAAAAGGTAGCAGCTGAAGGGAAAGCCCTTATGATTGTAACCTCGAAATTACAGTGCTCACACAAAGTCAATGTGTCAGACCTGTATCTTTTATCTTCTAACCTAACCAGCAATCCAAAAGTTGAGATATATGACTCCTATTGAAGCTATGGCACTATACAGAAAAACACACAAGACCTATGGTGTTGGAACCCTGGAAACTGAGAATTCTGAGTGTGCTGCCAGGCACTGATCCCCAGGAAAACACTGCTTTTGACCTGAGGCCTTGAAGAAGGCTTCCAAAATTGAATGACAGAACTGGAGTCACCGGTGTGTAGTTTGAATAGAGGTGTGTGGTGTCACATGGTGGAAAATTTAGAATTTGGGATTTTAGAATATAGCAATATGTGGAAGGCAAGATGGAGGTTTTAGGGTGGAGCTTTCTTTCTTCTTCACCTTCTTCTTCATGGGTCTAGGTGGGATCTTGTTTAATTGGATAGAAAATGCCACACTGCAGGTCACAGGTGTTTAGTCATTGGGTCAAAAGTATAAATAATTTTGGTGTTAGTTCTTAATTGGACAGCTTAGGTTTAAAAGACCTTGTAATGAGAGAGATGCATCATCATTTTGCCACTTTTAGCTAGAAGTGCTGTAGCACTCACTGTAACATAGACAAGAATTAATAAACATCTGGGTCTGAACACAAAATTCCATCTCTCGAGCTTTTAATCCCGACTCTGGCAGAAGAGAAAAAAGAAGATAAAAAGCAATACTATGGGATCAGAAAGAACCTCACGAGTGCACAAACCAGGTGAAGGATATGGTAAGAGCAGCTTAATCTCAAAAGCAGTAGATCAGGCTGTCCACTTACCAGTTAAATATATTTAAGCCATAGCTATCACCCAAAAATAGGCATAAATACATTATTTTAAAATACACATGTATTTATTTATTTATTTATTTATATGTTTATCTGCTTATTTGTTTAGAGCATTAATGTACAATAACTAGTAACTCTTCTTCCCAAACCCATAAGTAAGTAACATTTTTTAAATCTACTTATCAATTTATTGTGTAACTGTGGTACAGGTCTGTTTATTTCACTCACTTTGAAAGGTTTACAATGGAGCAAGGCATTTAGAACCAAGTGGGTTCTAAACACATTTCTAAGAATTTCTACCCTTTTTTTCCACCTGTCCTATTTAAATGTTTAGTGGAGATAAAGTAGATTCACCCCTGTATTGACTAAAGTATGAACACACAGACAACACAGATCTGGTCATTGAATTTGGTCAGAACAAACTATCCTTACTGAAAAGAATTTTCAGGGAGAGATATCAAGACTGCAGATGGGAGGGGGGAAAAAGCTAACACTTGCAACACTAATGAGTTAGTATTAGAAAAAAATAAAAGAAAATAAATGAGAAAAATATGTAAATGAGGATGAAATTCTACTTGAGGCAAAATTGAATTTGCTGGACATGCAGAAATGATTTGATGCACAGCTTGAGACTTATATTTTGAGATTTAAATAAAAACTTGATCTAATCACTCTTTTGTATCATCTACATTTCCAACAGGTGTCCAAACTACTTCCATCCTCTCATGAGCTATAAGGTATGCAGCCCCAGGACATTGCTATCCAATAACTGCATCAAGTGACTCACAACATGAATGTTATCTAGCTCATCAGGTAACCAAGTAGCTTCAGGAAGCTGTCTGACCTTCCTCTCAAAAGTCAACATGGTTTCCTCAGCCCAAAATCTTTAACAATCTACCGTATGTATTGCCCTTCTAAAATTTTTTATGCCCTGAAGTTCAAAAGCTATTCTAGACTACAATGTAAAAGGAAGAAAAATCTTTTACTGGTCACAGGAAGCATAGTTTTTATAACAGAGACTGCCTCAGAAGCATCTAAAACAATTACAGAAACTGCTAGGGAAACACATTTCATGTCAACCCATAGAAGCTTTTTGATATAGATAGATATATAGATAGATAGAGATATACAGTTTATTTTACAGAAAGTAATAATCAATAAGCAACATTAGCCTTTCAAGGGTATGTTATGTAGCAATAATCCACGCTGAGTGCCATATATGGCTGACAAAGGCAGGGAATTAGCCCAACACAATTTACACCCTATTGTGCACTTCTGCTTAATTTAACAGCAAGAATTCCTCTTCCCCTGTGTGTTTATATAATCATCTAACAATAGAAGCTTTATTCCAGAGATTTTCCTTCAAAATGATCCTGATCAAAACCTTACTGTGACAACAGATGGTAACAGAGCAGATGTATCACTGGATCGGAAAGTTCAGTAACTGTCAGTCAAGAGCTGCAGGATGGTTACTCTGAGGTACCACAGAACAGAATATTGGAAAACAATTAATTCAACAGACACGCAAAATTTGAAAGGAAAAAAAAAAAAGAAAAAAAAAGAAAAAACCAAAATACACTAAGGGGTGGGAATGAAAACACTGTTCTTGATGTACTTCTAGAATAGACTTGGCTCCTTCTGGGGACATGTCATATTTCAGAACTCTGCTTAATCACTGCTATACAATAGTGATGGAGCCTATTACTCTGAAATTAGTAGTAAAAAAAGAAAGTTATGTGTTGTATTTCATACAGCTGTTAATCAGTAGAACCGATGTTGCCCTGTCAGTCCTATCAATTCACCTGAGCAATGGAATTCACCTTTTCAGATGCAATAGAGATGCAACACATCTGCAGCAAAGAACCCTGGCTTGATTGACAGGCAAGACACTCATCATGACATTTGTGTGTACTCACCTTTATATAGTACATATATGGTAGGTTTTATTAAATAAACTCACTGAGTCAAACTTTTAGAATTTACTTTAAATGAGATTGCTCTATTTGTAGAACTTTAATAAAACTAGAAAACAACCTATTAAAGTGGAATATGAGGTGATAAAACATGGCTGATCTGGTACAGCTGTATATAGTTGTTTTTATCACAGTATATAAGAAGTAAAAGAAAATGGGCATAACCATGTATATTTGTGAATGCCATCAGATGCATTCTATCACCCCATTCTTGACCATCAATAATGTAAAATGTCTGGAAAACAACAGGGTTTTTGACTGCAGAATCTGACATGCAGAATGATACCCCAGTTTCTGGCCCTAGTGTGGCATCAGTTAATTATGTCATGATCTTGTTTTAAAACTGAGTTAAACACAGTTAAATGCTCCTTCTCATTATCACATGATTCTTGTTATTAACCGTAAACTTTGAATAGACTAGCTACCAGTTCTTTTCCCATAAAGCAGGAAAATTCTAAAGGGACACATTATCCTTAAAAGCTAAACCTAATGCAAATTTCCTATCTTCTGTAAATACAAATCTTTCAAAAATTCTCATGCAGCCTGTGGAACGAAGAGAAATAGTGTTTAACAAAAAGGATTATAGCATTCTGCCCCATTACAGTTTCTTTTGTGAATTAAAATATAAAAGGTGGAGGGTCACAGTCTTTGTACTCATCCTAATAGAGATGAGACATACAACATAGGAAAATAAAGTTTTAAATACACTCTTCTGCCATGATATTTTTATCTTTTTATCTCTCTTTTTTGAGATTTGACTGTTGCCCACACAGTAGAGAAGAAAGTGTCTGTTTATTACATTTGTGAACATGTATGCAAACATAGCCATGTGCTGTAATCAATGAAATAAAAAATCAATTCCCCCAAGTCACTATGTGCAATATCTGCTTTTACCACTGCCTTGTTGAGTGAAATAAGTTAAAATGGGAGGCAAAAAGTTATGACTTTCCCAGCTGCAATTCATGAACATTTTGCTTACTTTTTCACATAGGGACAGGAAGAGGTGAGACTAAGATTTAGATCTAAACCTCAAATTCCACTGTGTACCTAAGCCAGATGTTGCTAATTCATCCTCCTGGCTTGGCAACCAGCTAAAGCCAAATCCCAGTGAATTCCAAGCAGCAAATGAGAGTTATAATGTGTAGTAAAATCTCTAGTAGCTGGAGGCTACATTTGGTTTCTCACCCTGAAAAGGATCAGAAGGCTTTACAAGGACTGACTGATGCTCATTTCTCTAGATGCTATTAAGTCGATTTTCAGCTGAGATCAGCACGTTTGCAAATTCATGGTGGATAATGAAAAGTTCAGGAATTGGAAAGGAATGGGCAGTGCTTGTCCTCATTACACTTCCACAGTTTACTGACCTGTCATTTGGAAAGTGCTGCCTTTCAAAACTCACCTGCCTAATCATGGCTCTCACGGGAGCTGACATTTGCTGTAATCAGTGTAACAGCTCAACACAGGTCAGGAGTTCCAAGGGAAGGAAACATACCCATGTTTCCAGTTCCATCTTGGCTGATCGACTAGAGAAGCCTCTGGCTGAAGCCTTGAAATATTCCATTCTTAATGCCTCTCTGCTATGAAGTCTATATAATTTTTTCTCTGAATTTATGGAAATTTTGTCTGCAACACCATATTTTCTAGTGCATATTTGAAATATGTAGTATATTTTGAGTCCAAAATTATTTTTTCCTCAACTACTTGCTATTATTCTCTTAAATGCTACTGTTTACATCCAATGGATACAGTTCCAATATAGAAAGCACAGCTAATTTTCTATTTTTTACCATTTCAAGTGTTCTCATCATCACTGTCAACTCAGAGAGGGGGAACTTTATTTCCTTCTTGTCCCACAATCTTCTACAAAATCATTTTTTTGTCTGTGGGATCCTTTTCAAGCATTTTTTGCACCATCTTTCCACCACGATTAAATGTACTACTGCCATTCTGAGAACTTCTTACTGCTTCATGCTGTCCAAATAATTACCACCCTCTTATCAATACCATCATCTTCGATCTTTAAACTTTAATTATTATATCTTATCTTTCTAACGATTTTCTGTACAAAACTATGTTCACAATTGCTGCATTAAAGGAAAGCTGCCACATTATGTGCAGTCAAGAAGTCTTTTCTAATTACTCTTTTCTTTTATCTTTCTAACTTGATACAACATTGAGATTTTTGGATAAGACTGTTGGAGTTACAGCATCTTACACACCTGTGCAGGTTTCCTCATTGTTATGCTAATGGATCTGTCTGTGCTTCTATTTTCTTCACCATATCTAGAATATTCTCACATAGGAATCCTTAGGGTTGGTTCCCTGACTCTAGTTTGACAACTGCCTTCCCTCTTTACTTAACTAATTAAAATCCACATATATATGTATAAAAATTCTAAGTGAAAATAACCTTTAATTACCCTGCTAGTGCCCATTTAAAAAACCCATGGGTATTTGTTAAGTGAAATTAAATATGCACACTTTTTTTTTTTTTAAAGCATAATAGGATGAAGACAGCTTTCAATTCATGATGTGCTTGCAGAAAGAACTTAAAACTAGCTGTTCAACCTCTTAGACAAAAATTTATTTTATTTTTAAAAAATCAAGATTACAAGAGTAGAGATGGTATTTTAATTTTTAGAAAAATGATTTGTTGATATAACAAGTAAAAATTATTTAACTACTTTACTTAAATTAGGTGATTTTTTCTAACTTGTTTTATGATAAAAAACTGCAACCCTCTCTTTGTAAGCCCCAAAGGAAATCTGTCTTTTAATTCAATGTTCCCTAAAATTTCAGTCATACACAGATAAGTAAAACTGTTTCTTCTCCAGTATTTGACAGGCAACAAGACCTTACCAGTCTCACTGCCCATAAAATCAGCCTCTCTCTGCAGTTTGACCTTTTGACTGAGTTTCTTGAAGTGCTCCACAATAATTCCTTTGGAATATAATGATTGGTGCTGATGAGAGACGAATGCATTATAATTGCAGGCTGTCCTAACAGGCAGCATGGTCAAAAAGCTATTCAAGCCAGGAAAGATATTTTTTGCTTTCCACAGGAGTTCTAATGAAGAGTAAAAAGCCTTGTTGACCCCATGTTCCAAGGGTTCCAAAACAGCAGAGATCCTTGAATTATATGTTAAAGTGGTGGGACATTATAAGTGTTGTTTATATTCTTTTTTGGTCTTTATTTTGACAGTAATAAAAGCAAAGAGGTAAGTTAAGGGTGAATCATAACAGTGAAAATTGAGCCAGTTAATTGCTTTTTGTTCACTAGGCAGTATCTTTTTCCTTCCTTTGAGATAGGAGCATATCTTTGCACTCTCTGCATCTGATGTTATATAAACTATTATGAAAATTCCCAAATGCAAATGCTAACTTCATTTATTGTAGCTTCATTTATACTTACCCATATATACATATATAGTTATTATTATTGTTAATATTAGTAGTATTATATTATTTAATTATTTTTTTTATTTTTTTTTTACATTTGTGGACCTTTTCACAAAGAAGAAAACAGAAAGCAAAATAGAAGTATCTCCCTCCTTTGTGACTTACACTGAGTACAATTCCATATAAATAAAGTTGGACTAGAGAAAGGGAACTGAGAAATATGGAGATTTCTGGAGATCTGGTGTAAGGGATGTAAAACACTTTTCTTCCTCAAATCTGTCCTCTTGAAGGCAAGTTTACAGCTCAGTCCTTTACATATTTCTCTCCTCTACAAATAACCAGTTTTTCCCTTCTTATGAATCAGGTTGCTTTGTTTCCTCTTAACACATTTCTTAAAAGGAAATTGTCATTATATAATTAATAGCTCTCATACACAACATATACATAATTAACTGTACAGTATACTGAGTTTTATCTGGGTAATTTTTACTCATACTTTGTTTACATAGTTGTGCAAATATTAATTTTTTATGCCTTCAATTGTCAATAGGCAAAAAAACCCCAAAAAACCAAAAGGGCATACATTTGTAAAATTTTGGAACACTGATTTATTCGGGCTAATGGTAACATTCCCCTATTATAGGAAAAATGGTAAGACACACTCTGAGGAAAAGTATACATACCTGCATCAAATAGGTTAATTTGAAAAGATTAAGTATGTTCTTTGATGAAACACTCCAATTCCCTTTGAGTTGAAAAAGTAAAACCACCAAAGTACTCTCTAAAGAACACCTACTGAGAATTCTTCAGGTAGAATAATGAACATCTACCACACAATCAAAGATAGTTCAAGTGAGAATTAGAATTATAAATTAAAAAAACCCCAAATGTCCTTTTTCTTACCTGCTGGTTTACGGGAAAATTCCTGTTGATTTTTTTAATCTATAAAAATGAATAAAGAAATAGATTAATACTCAGTCACTAGAACAAAAAACAAAACCAAAAAAAATCTGTATTTATTTTAGATACATATATTAGACTCTTCCTTCCAAATTATGCTTGCAAATAAGAAAATAAAATCTCCTGCAGTAAAGGAACTGAAACCATTCGCAAGCTCATTTGAACAACGGTCACTTTGTGGTTCATTCTGCTGTTTAGAATCCAGGAGACAGGAGAGGTGCTTACATGCAAAATTATTTGCAAATTCTGAAACACTATGTCTTTATCTTTTTTTTTTTTTTTCTTCTATATCTTTATCTTTTTTTTTTTTTTTTTTTCTTATTAGAAGTTATAAAATAAACTAGAATATTTAACTCTAAATAAAATTATTTCAGAGCAACTTACTGCCAACCAGTAAAGTCATCAAACTTTAAGCAAGTTCCTTTCCTTAAGGAATGGTGAAGATTTGGGATGGAACAGCTTTGGAAACATCCCTTACTCTACCCTTTTATCCTAGGTGCAAATTCAAGCATGCAAAATCAATTCTTATAATTGTCCAAGTAATTTTTTTAAAAAAAATATTCAACAATTTCCCTAAGTGAAAAGTAAAGAGAAAACCAGTCTGGGACACCTAATTCATGACAAGCATCTGTTGAGCCTTGCAGTTCATGGACTTCATCTGAACAAACATTGCCAGCTCTCTGACACAAGTGTCCAATACAAAGAGAATTATGTGTAGAACACTCCTATCATTGCTAGAAGAAAAATGTTGTTTTTCAAGCATAAGCTCTAAAGCTTTTGACAACCTAGTAAACCTAGAATATGCATTCATTATAGATACTTAATACCTAGAACAAAAAGATATTTAAATTAAAGATACTGTCAACTAAGTCTATATAGAATGCACCTGAATTATCCGTAAAGCCCTGAAACCACAGTATAGCGTTAAACTTCTTCAACCAACCAACATCTTTTTCGAAGAAAAAACATCTTTTTAGAAGAAAAGAAGAATCACCACTGAATCTCCTCCAGTGTTTACAATATTGTCCCCAAACAACAATATGCAGAGATGTGAGTTGCAATGTGTTTTGCAGACTTCAGAATCAGGCTGCAGTGGCATGCTCTTTGAATTCTTCATGCAGATACTGAGCAAGTCTGTCACTGACATCACTGACATCCCACAGTTTTGCTATCAAAGGATAATTCCCACTGTCAAGAACATGTTGGCAAGAAATTTCAGTTGGTTTTCAAAAGTATCAGAATATTTCTACCCTTCCTTCTTGCATGTGTATCAGCTTCAGCTTTCCCTTTTCTTCAGTGTTAGTTAAGGAGAAGCATTAGAGGAGCAAGGACATTCAGTGGACAAAGATAAAGTTAATCTGCACAAGATACCAACTATCTTATTTGATTTTTAAAAGTAAAAAGCAGACAAAATCCACATTTTTGGACATAAAAAATATTTTGAAGACTTCTGGGATTTATTCCTAAATCAAACATTAATTAGTCCAGCATGATAAATCCCTGCTTGTCTTAGTAGAAATTATCCTTGTCAAAACCAAATATTTTCATCTAAGCAAAGACTACAACTAATAGCCTGAAAATTTTAAGTTCTGAAAAACAATTGTTAAGAAAAATAAATTTTGCTTTTCTAAACAAAATACTGAAAACTTCAACTAAGTGGCAAGTTACATATTAAATAATTTAGGAGTGGTTTTGTTTACTTCAAACACAGTGATTACACTTTTTTAACAAAATACATTAGGTGGATTGCGTATTGTGAATCTTCTTCTGAAATGTAAATACGTACTTAAAACATCATTTTCTCATTCAAAAATTTCCAGCTCATTTTCTAAAGTACAATCTAAGCACCTATATTACATGGGTGTTTTAAATGCTGTTATTTTGATTAATTAAAACAACTATGTTTATTTTTCAGGTAATATGGTGATTTCTTGGAATGCATTGTATTTAATTATTTTACAGAAACTTGAAAACTGTATTATAGTTGTTCAAGTCTACCTGAAACTGAAATTTGTCAAGTATGATTACTTTTAGGAACACTTAAATGTTTATCATTCAAGTGCACAAATATTGGACTTTACAGAATAAAAAAGTTCTACAATTAGGCAGTGAACACATGCTCTTCCCAGCGTTTTACAATGTACATTGGGTAAAATTTAATTTCCAGATCTAAAATATTTGGTAATTAAAACCTAAAAGTAAACATTTTCCAGAAATGAAAAGAGAAAAAAACCCCAAATCTTCTGCTACTTTACTGGTTATCTAAAAGAGAAATGTTGCTTCAGTCCTCCATAACTTTACTGAGCTCATTGTAATACTACGTGTTATTAACCATAATCATAGCACACAACTCTATGTAACTGATGCAATTAAATAAAATTTGTTTTCATCAGAGGACGTCAGTACATTACACTGCAAATATACATGAATGTATATTTCTAAATAAAAATATATTTCTAAATAAAAAAACACACCACCAGACACTACACTAAAAAAAAAAAAAGATGTATTCTGAGAATACTCTTTAGAAATATGTGTTTATACAGAGCAATTAAAAATCAGGAATGGCACAAAAGGAAACAGAAGAAGATAGAAAACAAATCCTTGTCTGAAGGCAAAGATAATGTAGGCTGATCTCAAGCCAGCAAGAACTACCTGTTTCTACATACAGCATTAAAAAAACAGGTGCTGAGGTATCCCTCAGCAATATTCTATTCTGATTCAATTTCCATGAATGCAAATTAGGGAAAAAAAAATCTAAGAACACCATAGAGAAAGTAATTTGGGAACTGATGATCAATTCAAGGTGAACAAAAGAGTCAAAAAGAAGGTCTCTGCAGTATCTTGCATCTGAAAAGCAAATAGGTAAGTGTTGATGAGACCAATAATGGAATCATAGAAACACAGAATGGTTGAACATTGAAGATTATCTAGTTCCAACCCTCTACCATGGTCAGAGACACCTTTCTCTAGACCAGGTTGTTCAGAGCTCCATCCAGAGCTCTGGCTTTGAAAGCTTTCAGGGATGGGAAGAATGTATGTCAGTGAAAATTATCAAAAAACATTGTTTCAAAGCATAATTGTTAATGGTACAAATACATTTTATTAGATATGTTCCAAAAATTCACCTCACAGTATGTTTGGACATGAAGAATACCAGGCAGGGAGATGATATGAAGCGGAACATAATGAAAAATGTCCCATGGCTAAAATCAGTCATTTTTGTGCGCTAGATGTAACCTCAGATGGATATTTCCAAGTGATGGCTGTGCCTGCTCTGCAGAGGAGACAAACAAGAACATGGAACACAGCACTTCTCAGCAGGTACACAAATGAGCAGGCCTTGGCTTCAGGTGTGCACTATGATTGCAAATGTTTGGGGCTTCTGAAATTTTATTATTTAAAGGTCTTCGTGCCAGAGAAGCAGTAATGCAGAAGAATGCTGTTCCATAATATTATCTTTTTGCCTTAATTGTAACCTATTGTTGTTGTCCTCTGCTGAAAAGCAACTGATTAAGCTCATAAAAGCTGGGCTTTAAATTTTCACATTCAATTAAAGCTGAACTGAATTTTTCAGTCCTCTGAGAGATACTGTTTCAGACCTTCTATAGGGACAAATAGCACAGCAATAAGTATTTTCAGTTTCCATATGAGGATTTTAAAGTGCAATTTGAATACTACTATTTATTAGGGTTTTTTTTTACCTTTCTTACCTATTTATATTAATGAAATTTGCTATTCCATTTAATCACAGGATCCCCATGATATGATGAGAAAATGTATCTTTCAATGACCACCAAGGACTCTTGAGAGTAGCCAGATCAAGAGATTCCAGGTTTCTCCAATCCTCAAAAATTTAAATAGCAGAAATCAGATGTTTGAAAACTGTATGTGTATCACACTTGCTTCGATCCTATTTCATGATAAACTATACTGTAAATTAGACTCAGAGTTCTAAAGGGATAATAGGAAAGATGATTAATAGACAATTAAGATTCAGGTAATACATCTGGTCCTCTACAAGAAAGAATAACAGAGTAGGTGTTAGTTGTTAGGACAGAGATCCTAACATTCTCTTGGAGTCCCTAGGGGAACAGCCAAGACTGAAGGTGAAACAGGTGGGCACCAGTGCCTGCTCAGCACTTTGCTGACTTGGGCAAATCTTAGTAAATAAGATACTCCCACACTTTCACATACTATTTGCTCTCTCATTATCTTGTAGTCTGTAGATATCATATAACTTTGCAGATTACAGTAATTTTCCAATTTAAAAATAACCTTTTATTATTTTAATTTATGCTAGCTATTTGTATGAATTTCCCCAAGCTATTTAGACTCTGCAACCTTCTTTATCAATTCCTTGCATTACACAACTGCTGACTCACATGCATTTACAGGTAATTAAAACAGAGTAGCTTGAGAAGAATATAAATTCATTACATAGCTCTTCATCTTATGCATTGAGATGAAGACAAGCAACAATACAGTTTGTGCCATTGGAATGTTAAGTGATTCCAAAAAGGAAGCTGGACCATTAAAATTTGGAAAAAAACATGAGTCCATGCTGTGATAATCTTATGTTAATGAATGAGTACATAAAACTTGAAACTGCTAGTTGGCTAATCTTACTTCCTGTCCTTGCTAGGCTTTTGTTTACTCAGTGCGACAGGTAAGTTGTGGTAAGATTGTGAAATTTTGTTGTCCAAGAGTATATGTGCAATGAAAGAATCAGAGAAGATTTGAAAGAAGCATGCAAGAGCCCCACAAAACACATCGTACAATGGTGAATGCATTCAAATACATGTATAATTGCCTAGAGAATGTATATAGCAATTCTTGGTGCTGGTTTTACAAGCTGCAGTAGATTTTAGAGCTCACATTAAAAAAATCCATATAAACTAAACCATGCAAAATGATCAGTTAATATATTCTGGAAAATATGGGAGCATAGAAAGTATTTAATTCACATCTGCTTCTTGACCTACAAGTGATGGCACCATTCTGTGTTATGTGTTGATCACAGCTGAATGGTTCAAAAGATAAAAGACTGGGATTACTTCCATAATTTCTAGCACTTTCATGTCCTAGTTTCTCAAGACTAGACACACTGGATTGCAAACACATTCAGAAGGAACTCAGCATCAATTTCCTTGAAGGAAGAAAGGGAAAACTCCAGAATACACAAACAGCTACATAGAGGAGAGGCTTGATTCAACACTGAATAATGCATAAGCACAAGCATGACCTCCTCTTTCTAGTCTGTTCCTAAAGATACCTGCAGGCTGACTCATCCTCACTAGGGTTCCTAGATGAGAACAAAAGTGAGAACCAAGATTATATGTTTCAGCTTATGTAATCAATGTTATAAAATCTCTCTTGGGAGCCAAAAAATTACAAAAAGAGACAAAATATTTGTAAAGTTTATAGACAATGAGGACACTTATTCAGGAAGTCCGTAATCAGCTGCCTGACGAAAGTAGCAGTTGTCTGGAAAGACAAAAAGAAATATAACTATTCTTTTGTTATCACCAGACATAGGACTAGATGGATCCTTATTCCAGTACAGTATAGCCGTTCTCATGGATCATCTTAATCCATATGAAAACTAAAATATTTCATTTTAATCCTATATAGAAGTAGAGGAAGGGAGGCCTGAGATAGTCATGAAGTCTCATCTGAGAAGCAGAACTCTACAAGCTTCCTTTTAAATTCTACTGACTGCCTTTGCATTAGCCAGCTGTATAAAATATGCAGAGAGCTTCCAGGTTTTGCTGAGTTCTAATAAATGCAGGTATTTGATAAATACTTTTAAGGACAACAAAATATGGCAAGTAAAAGTCAGGAATGAACCTCCAAAACCAGAAGCAGACTAATACACATAATTCCTAAAACAGGTGTTCAACTTCTGAAAGAAAATATTAGTATATTGAGAGTTATTAATTATTTAGGACATATAAAAGCACTGTCAAAGCACAAATGATCATCTGAAATGTGATCACAAACCTGCATATTATCAAATCCTTCCCTTCTCACTCAAAGGGATTCAGTGACACATTGAACACTACAACCACAAAATTAATGCATGGATATCAGAAAGAAATACCAGATTTGTGCCTATTACATGGAAGTATAGTGGGGGCCTAGAGCACAAAAGCACAAAACCTACTCTTCAAACATCTGTGATGTTCCAATAATAGGACTGCAATTAACTTTAACAAAATTAAAATTTTCTTTTTTTAAAAAGTGTGCTTTTTTTTACTTAATGGATGAATGGTGTCACTTAATCCTGCAATATTTAACAGACATTCCTAAAACTGGATGCTACCTTAATGACAATATTGCTATTGTGCCTCTTTAAAGAAGATACATGTGTTGCAAACACAGTTTTATAACAGTGAATCTCCATAAATAAAATACCAACAGCAACATGCATACTATTAGAGACATTGAAAACAAATTAAATCCAGTGCCTGAAGAAACTATTATGGTCCCATCTGAAAGTAAGAAACATATGTCTTTGTACTGAGGATGTATTAGAAGGACTGTGAACAATAAGAATTGAAAAGATATTTAAAAAAAGCCTGACCCAGAAGGAGACACCAGAATCATTGCTTCAGTTAATGAAATGCAACTGTATAATTGTGGCTTATAGCATAATACCAGTTTCTCACTGGAGTATGATTACTGCAGTATCAATCACACTAAGAGTAAAAAAGCTGGTGTTACTTATTACTACAGAGTAAGGAACCCATGTCATTTTTCCAGCAGAAACCTTAAACTGTTAAATTAGACTATTAAAAATTGATCTATATGTCTCTACTGGTTTAAAATACCAGATTTCATTACCTCATGATTTTTCAAGGAAATTTAATAATATAGATAAGTCCAACTTCAATTTTACTTTTCACTTACCATTTCATTCCAACTTAACATTTATCATACTTACTTTCAGAATTTTTCACAGAATGACAAAGAAGCAGGTGAAAAATTTAATAGTATCCATAGTTTATCTTATCCTACTATTTCTGAATTCAAGTTGCAAGCACTGATATGAATTTGTTCATTATATGATAATAGAAAAGAACAGCAACGTATGGCTGAAAAGCAACTCAATCAATTAAAGCTGTTTGTCGAACCCATTTGTACAGTCTTGCCCTGATGAGTATCTTGATGCCTCATAAGTCAATGGTTAGCAAATGCACCTCTACTTATATTGAACCAGACTCCTTCCAGTTGCAGTTTAATCCCTTTGCTTCTCATGTAATCCATCACAGAACCTAAGAAGAAACTTCCTGCCCTTTGCGTAGGTTTTCTTAAGTTGAAACATTATTCTTTTCTTCAGGCAAAGCCAGTTCCATTTCACCCTGTATTTTCTTGCAAGATCAAGCTATTGTCAAAGAAGCCAGAACTTGTTTTGGTAGCCTACTTTTGCATATGGGCACTGAATGACACACATTTTTCCCAAATGACCACGAGAACTGACTAGCACATTACAAGAGCTCTCATCCCCTCAGCCTTCCTCCAAGAGTGACCTTTTATTTGCTTAGAGTGGCATTGAAATCAGTCATGCCTGCATGAATGAGTAGTCCCAGCTAATTGTCCTTTGACTAGATGGCTTTGGCAATATCCCTCAGATTTAAGCTCCTGGTAGAGAGAAGACTTCCCACAATATTAGGTCCAGACACTAGACCAAAGTTTTCATCACACACAGGAGTGAGTGACTCATGAACAACCAATACATCTTTTCCTCATGGGAAGAATGATCCTTAATCTCGCAGCTTTTCCAGCCTGCCAGACTTCCTTTCCATTTTTAATCCACTCTGTCATTAGGCTTGAAACTTTAGCTCCTTTGGGCAGCATTTTAATGCATTGCTACCTGAGAAGAGATCATTTCCCTATGAAGAAAATCTGTGAGTTGAAATGTCTTTTTAGTTAGCTTTTCCTAATTCACAGTAGGTGCTATTGTAGATCTTCCTGGCTTGTTCCTATCACCTTCTCCACATCCCCATTCCAGATTTCACTCTCACTGTCGGCTTTCTTTTGCAATTCTCTGCCTACTTCTTAAGAGATTCCACCAGCACATGTTTGAGCTGAGGCATCTTCTTCCTGCCTCAGAGTTCTTTGGGAAGGGAACTGTAAACCATAATTCCTACCAAACCTACCAATTCAGTTTAAGATTTGGATTTAGACATCTGTAGTTTTGGTTCTCACCTGAAGTTTCCATTTGAACTGTTAGCAAGTATTGGAAGAAAAATACGTCACAACACAACTTATATTTTCATCAGAGGTTTGGTCTGTGTGTGATTACTCTCCTTGTATTCCTTCCCCCTAAAAGTCCTATCCACAGATTTTGAGCCACTTCTTTGCTGAATCAAATGGCTCCATTCCTTTTAGGTCCCTCTTTCCAACCTGGTCTTTTCATTCTGACTGGACTGAAATAGAATAAAGCATTTTGTTGAAGACTGCAACTAAACCTATTTTGTTCCTCTGCCCTCAGTCCATAGGTAGTCTACTGACCTTGCTCATGAAGAGTTCACAGTCTGCCAAGTTTGCAGTATTTCAGGATTCCTCAATTTTGTACAGATAATAATATTTGTAGTCCACAGTCCAACATTTAATATGACAAAAGGGGTAGTAAAACAACAGAAAAAATGAGGAATTTTATATCATCACATCATATACAATTTTATGCAACATTACACAATTAACTATCTTGACAGAACCTAATAGAAATGTAACCAGTGATTTTTAAAACACATTTAATACCTACACCACAGCATACCAGTCTAAATTAATTCCTGCTGTCAAAATTCATTAAATTGGCCAGTTGCCAGTAGCCTAGACAAATACCTGAAGCAACAAAGTTAAAGAGGTTTTCTGAAGTCTTTATAGGTATTACATCTTCCACCCCTCCATAATCAAACCTTCATTTACTTTAGTTTGAGTGGATTAAAAATAAAATTATAGAAACACCTTGTCTTTGTTGTATTGCCACATCTCATTTCCTCTGTCTAAAAGAACTGCACAATTCTATTCTCTTGAAGCTCTCAGGAATAACAGCAATATTTATGAGACAATTTGGCTGACAGCACCAGATAAACTGCTTGTAAGCTAAAAAAATCACTTGTTACTACATTACCTAGATGATTTCCTTGACATAATATGAAATAGCTGTTGAGAATTAGGTTCACATGATAATAAACTTGGTATTAACAAAATTGCTAAATTTTATATTACAAAAGAAAAAGAAATTTCATATGTCACTCTAAGATTGGTATAAACCCATGAGTTTTTCAGTACCTGTTCCTGCTAGAAGCTCCCCATTCATCTGTATAACTATTTTCAATTTCACTTGAAACACTATAAAATTACTTTGTAGAGCTTGTATATTTAGAAGTCATGTCTTCATATTTTATAAAATACACTCTGCCCCTCCTCCTGATACAGAACAGGCCTCACTCTACTCTGTATTCATATTAATCACAGACTGACTCTAGCACTGTATTCAGTTACACCCTGAGCTGACTTTTAATGAGAAACCCTTTTGCAATAAAGCTTCCAGATTGCCATAAACAGGAAAGATTGGACTCTCTTTAACCTTCTTTCTCTTAACAAGATGCTGAGCCATTAGCTTAAAAAATCTTGAAATTCATTGCCTTCTAAGTAATACAGTTCTCTCTACTGATCTCCAATTTCACCTCGTAACTAAAAATTCATTATAAAATAGTATGCAAAAATCACTAAATATGGGTTTTTCTCAAGTATCTTCTGGTATTTCAGAAAAAAAATGCTCTAGGGCTGATCAATATAGTCAAATAAAAGTATAAAGTGTTGTGTGTTAGTGGGACATGGATGAAAAGGTAGGCCAAGTGGTAGAAGATGTCAAGGGAGGAAAAAAAAGTAGGGTAAAAGTTTATGCACAATTAATTAATTTTAAAGTTCAGACTTCCTTTTTTTTTCCTTATTCTTTGAGAAGTATGCTTAATAGCTATTTACTTTTAACAATATTTTTAAACTGACATCAATAATAGATAGCATATTTTTCTTGGTTTGGATATGATCTTGTAATCCTTAAATAAGAAGAGGAATAATAATTAAGATCAACAGGATTTTCTCCAACCTCTCATAAACTTCCAATTTATTGGCATTAAGAATGGCTAAGAGAAGCACTGAGGATGTTATAAGTAAATTTATAGATGGCTTTTTCTTTAGTGTGCATTTGGACAGATTTCAGAACAGCAACACCCTGTCTAATTGCATTTCAGCAGTAAAGGAGATGGTTTAGTCAAAAGTATAGATTTTTGCTGTATCAGTATTTCTTGTAGTTCAAACATGATTTAGAGAGGGCCATAGAAGGGCCACAAAGACAATCAAAGGACTAGGAAGCCTGCCATATAAGAAAAGGCTAAAAGGACTGGGATTGTTCAGCCTTGAAAATAGAGGGGTTAGGGGAGGATTTATTAGCATATTGCAGTATTTAAAAGGTGACTACAAAGAAGATGAAGACTCCCTTTTTACAAGCTGTCACAGGGAAAACATAGGGATAATGAGTACATGGTACTCCGGTGGAGATTCTGATTAAGCACAAGAGGAAAATTTTTGAAAATGGGGACAACCAGTCATTGGAATAACCTCCCCAGGGAAGTGGTGGATTCCCCAGCTTTGGATACTTTTAAGATTCACCTGAATGGGGATCTGGACATCCTGTCTAGAATGTGAATTTGCCTAGAAAGCTGGATCAGATGATCCTCGAGGTCGCCTTCCAACCGGATATTCAAAAATTCTATAATGTCATAAGCTAATAAATAAAAATCATAGTATCTCACATTTCTAAGATGCATACATTTCTCTAAGTTTCAACATGAAAAGCAATATGGGGGAAGAATCATTCTTATGACACTGAAATTACTGGAATAAATTAAAACTTTTTTTTTTTCCACAATGTCTTCTCTCATTACTTTAGTGAAGTTCTAGCTGTCTATTATGGACATTATTTTTCCTGAAAGAAAAAGGCACGCACACTCTTGCTGAGAAAATTACTCCAGCACTACAGGTAAAAGGAAAATCAGGAAACAAATTTTTAAACAAAGATATAATGATGAAGACAATGGTATAAGTAGAGCATAAAAGCTATAATTTAAAAGGGAAATGCATATGTCAAGCTGTAACAAAAACAGATGCTGCATAATAAGTAAAATTGTAAGTGGCTACATTATTATATATTGTCACAATGACAGAATTAACTGCATAAATATGACATTATTATAAAAACATTTAAAATAGGAATATATATAAAAATGAACTGAACAAAGCAATTACGTATCTGAATAGTATCATGCCTATTCATAAAGCATAGATTGCTGTGAGAGCATAAGCTCAAAGCCCAAGAAGAGATTCCCAAAGATGTATGAAGGCAGCAATTCCATCAAATAGAGAATTACTCTTTCACTATGAGCACTAACTGTTCTTAGCAGTAATTATGTGGATGTTAACACACACATTACAATTGGCAAAAGATTTAGTTTCGAGATGGTCACAACTGAAAAAAAACCACTAATGAAATGAAGCCATATGAAGAGAGTTTTTACTCTCAAACTATATGCACTGGTTGTTATGTGACACACAAAATTTATACCTTCTAATTTACTGCTATTTATTTCATCTAGAAACTTCTTGTATTTTGCAAATGGATTTAGAACAGAAACTCAATCTTGTAGGTTTTAAGTAATGTAATGAGGATGTATTTGGAACGCATATATCTAAAAGGATTCTCACTAATGTATACCCAATACCCTCTCTGGTTTCTAAGATGATCTGATTTTATTCAGGATTGTGTCACACTTATTAATGGTGACAATCATCTGTTTACAACTGGCCTTTTGAGTAAATTTTGATCAAAAAGAGCATTCAATACCTTTCCTTTCTTGTCACTGACTGCCAATAATTTTCTTCTCAAAACAGTCTACCACTCTTTTCTTCTCCTCTCTGTTATAAATGGTATATGCCAAAACTATTTGCCCTCTTACTGATTGCTAGCTGAGTAGATCTTATGTTATCCTATCATGTTTCTGGTTCTATGTAGAAAAGGAATACTTCCCAAGCCCACTCCTAGTTACAAATTCTACTGTTACTAATTTCCTCTGTTTTGGGATATGAAAGATTTAATCATTTAGACATGACACTTTGACAGTTCATTTTCTTTCCAGTAGACTAGTAGAGTATGATTCTTACAGAAAACATAGCTATCTAGTGAGTTTTGATTATAAAAGTATTGACATGTAAAATAAGTTATTTAGCACTGGTAACACTGTATGGGTAGACTCCCTTGTGCTCAAGAGGAAATACTAATGAAATAAATGAAATAACAGGAGTAAACACAGAGACAAAGAATGCAAAGAGCTAGTAAGAAGCTGATGAAAGACTGAGAAAAAGACTGAAAGACTGAGAAAAAGATTATTGGTGAAAATAATCCCTTTATTAATACGAACTTTTCTGATCTAATTCTTGGGATATAAGATGCCAACATGCATAAAAAAATAAATAGCAAGATCTTTTTTTAAGCTGAAAGGGTAATATTTCTGGAGCTAAAGGGTTATCTATAAAGGGAAAAAAAGCATGCCTCAACATAAAGCCAACATGGTCAGTGAAGCTACACAGCCCAGGAATTAGGCAAGTTGGTTTTTTTATTATTCACTGAAGACCTGGTCAAGACGCAAACTGCCTCCAAAGTCAGCCCACTGTAAAGACGAGTGGCATCATAACCAGGAATAAGTAAGAAGTTTCCATGAGTCAACTCTACTGATTTAAAAAAAAATATAAGCATAAAGCAAATAAGATGTGATTTGATTGGGTTTGATCTATGAACATACAAAGGTAAAGGGAAGCAGATCTTGAATCAGAAGATTAAATAGAGGTCAGATAGCTATAATTGCTTTAAGCTAGGTTTAGCATACAATTTATCTGGCTATGTAAATGGAAAATTAATTTACTGGTAGAGCCATCTGCAAGCCTGGATGTTCTAGAATTCTAGTTGCTACTTGAACAACAGGGACTACTATTTTTTTAAAATTCAAATTGCATATTCTGTTTTCCTGACTGCTGCTTATTATATTCTTGAGATGAAAATGCTGTTTATGGTTACTGATTGGTAAATAAATGAGCTAATAGCCATACTGCTGCAGCAAGAGTAGTTAGCTTAATTAAGGTGCAGACATACATTGCTAAATAGTCTGGAGAGGTACGCTATCTCGTTAAACACATAACTTTAAAAATAATCTGTTTAAACCAGCTTGTCAACAGCCTCTTAGGATTTGGCTTGCTATAACCTTTTAAAATATAGTTTCTGTTTATATGGGAATAAAAATATCAATTTATGTTAATCTGGTGCAAAAGAAAATAATTCTGGTATCACGCATGCATACACTGTGATTTATCAATTATTTAAAGAGTAACTGGAAAAGAATGTTAGCTCCACAACTCTACAGGGGCTATGTCAGCCTAAGGACATATTTCTTCTTCTGAAACACTCTATTTATTATGTAAAAATAGGAAACCCTTTAAAATTAACATTGCTACAGTTACAAAATGAGGAAAAACATTTAAATGGAATGCACATACTATTTAAATGCAAGCTTGAGAAAACACCTGTGGGGTTTTTTTGCCCAACATGAACAAAATAATTAGTAAAAATAATATATTCACTCCCTGTAACATCTTCATCACATAAAAATATGTACAGGTGAAAGCCACAAACATTGATGTAGTCATTAGTCACTTGAAATTAATTCAATAAATATAAAGCAAAGGCCCTTCATATTTGTTTGTTTCATATATTATTTGTTTCACAGATGATTTGTTTCATATTTGCAATTGCATTTCCATGACTCCTCTTGTAATAAAGAACTTCATGGTATTCTTTGCAGACATCTGGAGTATCTCAGGAAAACTCCAGTTACCACTTCATAGAAGTGACTAATAACATCAATAAATGAAATGGGATCTGAAACAGCAGAACACGTATCTGAATGCAAGATCTTTTTGTCTCTTTGGCAGAACCTTTCTTTGTGAATGGTCCTTTTAAAAATGATATTCACAATTCTGTGGATATTTACCAATAAAATGCACCTTATTAAAGGTTTTGAGGATTAAACTTTACATTCTTTTTTTTACCTTGTAGAGGGAGTTTAGGTAATTCAATCATTTTACTTCCACAATGATTTGATTACCTCCCTACTCCCCCATGAATGGGAACCCTCAGTTTATCTTTTTCATCATATATATATGAGAAGAGAAACATTTTTTCCTTTGCTGAACAAAATAGTAAAGCAGAGCAATGGACCCTAGGAGCTCTTCTAAATCTACACAGCTACTCTAGGTTGGTATTCTAGTGAAGAAATATTAAACAAATACATATTTAGAAATATCTGGTAAAACTTGTATCTTCCCCATACAATAATAATTCTACAAAAAAATCTTTAATTTTCCCCTGGTACTTCTGCACCTGGGAAGGGAAAACAGCAACCATAATGAATGGGAAAGCAAAGAGGAAAAGAAAAGCAACAAATATTTTTATTTACACTCTTTATTCTGCAATGAATAAGTCCATTGCTCATGCAGACCAAAACATTTTGCATCAATCTGACTTCCCTAGAGCTATTTTTTTCACACAAATTATGCCACAAGTTAAGAAGTCTCAGTACTCCACAATGGTGCAGAACACTTCCTATGAGGTGAGAGAATCCCAAGAAGCATGGAATTTAATTTCTTCTCCAAACCTGAGAGACATTCTCATTAGTTTTTAAAACTTCAGGGAATTGCAAAGTAAGACAGAAGAAGGGAAAGGGGTAAAAAGAAGGCTTATCTGAGTATCATACTCACAAATACAGAAAATCCCCAACTGCTAAGTTAAAGACATCTACATGAGGCCTTTTTCTGCTGGTCTTTCTCTTTCATGGAAAATTTGGCTGCAGTAATTTATGTGGACTTTCCTTGTCCTGCTTGTATATCCATGCTATATACCCAGCTTTTCAGTTGTGCTAAAACAAGTTTGTGGGACTGCACTGTTTATAAAATCAGAGAACTAAGTCGGGTTAAAAAAATCTGCATTAAAAAAAAAAAAAAAAAAAAAAATCTACACTGTAGTATAGGGAGTGAAGTGTCCAGTTTGGTCATGGCAGGTTAATACCAGAGTACCCACCCAGGACATGGGAGATACAGCACTCAGGCTGCAGGAGATAAGTATCCATCTGCTGGATGGATCCCATCAGGCAGTATGGATGAGCCCCTCGTTTCCTGTCAACAGCACTGGCAAGAATTTTACATGTGGCTCTATGGATAGCCCAGAGAAGAGCCTCTGGAAGAAGAAGCATAGTGTCAGCCCTGTGCTGTCCCCAGAGATCCTTTGGCCAGCAGGGATGCAGATGCCATCAGCCTTGCAGGCTGAGCAGCACACAGAGCTCCTGTCTCTCATGTCAGGGTGACTCTATCAACCTGTAGGCTATTATGCTAAAGTATCCTCTTGCCACTTCCTATCAGAAAGGGGAGAGGTAAGTATTTAATTCAAGGAGATGGAATTACCCTCTAGAGATATCTGCAGTCTTTATATAGTTAATGGGATAGAAGTAACAGCCCATGATAGGAGAATGAGTTCACTTCCTTCAAGTCTTAAATACATTTTTTAATATCCCTTTATTATATTGGGAATTTGGGTAGAGAGAGTCTTCCTTTTTAGGGACAAACAGTTACCATTTCTGTCACATTACTTACTTCAGCTAAAGTAGAAAGTAGTTACAAAAAGAGAAGTTCCTTGGCAATCAGATACCAGAGAAGAAGAACTGCTAAAACTCCTTTAACAATGTTAAATCAACTGAATTATGTGAGCAGCCAGCATGTTGACACACCAGAGGAAGTTTTTCATCCTTTTTATTACTTTACAAAATTGCTTTAGGAAATAAACACAGTGAAAACAATATTTTCTCCTAGGCAGGTAACACATTTTTCCCTGGAGTAAACAGATATAAACTTGTGTGTTTGTTCAGCAACAGACTTATAAACATTTTTGGAATTTGGACATATACTATATTACTCTTTTTTAAATTAAGATTTGTCATCTAAGTAAAGAGGAAACTAATTAAAAATGCAAATTGATCACATCGACATAGATTTTTTGTACATATTTAAATTTACCTCTGAACAATTTGATCTATTATTTGAATGGTCAGTGGATCATGGGAACAGTGGGCTAAAATAACACTTTTTAGTGTTTGTGTGATTTCAGAGCATCACGCTGGAAGAGTAGAATATCTATCAGTAATTAGAAACATAAAAAGGTTTGCCTTCTGACTTTTAAGAAGTAGCCTTATGAATAAAATTGAAATTATCATGTTGATAAGCTAAATTGTGTACCTGCATTGACCTTACATCACCTTTCTGCTAATACAGCTAAAAGTCGGTGTAAGGATTAACACAAATTGAATTATCCCCCAGTTGCATTTTATGTTGCATTTTATGACACTGAACCATTAAGTAGCCACAGGTGAGATGGACAGGCATTCTTTAAATGCCTGGTTGCCTCCTTTCCAGCAGTATTTTATGATTTCCTCATTCTGTGTATCTAAAAATTAGTGACTGCCTTTCCTATCACAGAAGATCTCATATAAAAGTAAAATTTAGGATCCTTTATATACTCTTAGCACATAAAGTTCTCTCTTGACAAACTACCCAAACGTAATAGGTAATTGGCTCATAAAAAAGCAAAATTGGGGAATAAGAATGGCATGATTACATGCATCAAATATAAAAATGTATTTTCATTTTAATATTGATCAAATACATGTGATTAATAGCTTCTGAGACATTATTTCATAAATAAAGGATTTCAGATTTTATTTCAGAAAGAGATGTAGTAACAATAAATTGTTTCACACAATTTTTGTAGATTTAGGCAAAAGCTGTATCAAGTGATTTCATAAATGCAGTTAAAAAAAAAATCCTTTGATTCACTGCACTACAGTTCCTGATTGGTATCATTAGGCAAATGTCTTTTTATAGCCTGCAAAATAGTTTAAAAAAATTGTAAATAACAGAAAAGAAAGGAGAAAAGCAGAAACCTTCATACACTCATTAGACTGTTTAAAAAGATAGCAATTCTCAAAGGAAATTAATAGATTTTCAGCGCATTAAGTCAGAGAGTACCATGCACTGGGAAATGAGAATTAAACAAGGTGCTTCATTCTCAGGTTTTCAAGCTTGACTTCATGACTCAATGACAGTCGGAAACAACTTTTGGATGAAATCACCTCATTCTCTGAAATAAACAAACTGGAGAGAAAAACCAACAAAACACCTTGCAATCATGTTGGTGCCCACACAGGTGAGCAGCACAGCCATAATTTCAGACATTTCAGACTTCCCCCGCAGGTGTTGGCCACTTAATTACCCCCAGGCACCTTTAGGAGATAAAGAACTTGTCACAGGGTTTCCTAATACCTTTTGTTAGCAGAGAAATGGCAAGTCTCAAGTATTTGGGGCTCATTTCCTCTGCAAGTTAGGGATCATTTGTCATTTTACCTACCTGGGCTTATTTGCTCTAACCTCTTAAACCTTTCCGGGAATGGCTGGAATACCTCTGCTCTACCCCACACCTCCGCCTCTTCCTCTGACTCCATTCTGTTCCACAGGCAAGTATAAGCTGTGCACTACTTGAATGCACTTGCTGTCTATGGCACTTTATGGAGCAAGACAACCAAATGGAGAAAGTGCTTTCAACACATTAGGTTACTAATATTGTATACCCTGAGGTGTTTTATAGCTTTTTGAGTGCATTTAAATTTCTTTTCATTCCTTTTATCTTTTAATTCTCTGGCTGTGGAAGAAAGACAAAACTTCTGAAGTAGCTACCTTTTAAAAATATATTTTAAAAGTGAGTAAGAGGAAATGGATGTCAAAACAAGATAACATTGCTAAAAATACGAATAATCATATTTGTGTTTGTTGTGGGTTTTTTAAAATAGCAAAGAGAAGGAATACAAAAAGAAAGGTTATTATTGCCTAGCCTCCCACTTCCCAGTTGCTATTTTATCAACAGCAGTTTGTGATTCAACAGCACTTTTAACACATTCTCACTGAAAATAAAGCAATTGTGGAATATTGAACATTTTACTGCACAACAAAAACTAGGTTACAGTAGCTGGAAGTCTCCAGCTGCTACTGAAAGGGCAGCTTGGCATTTTGACATGAAAGGGCAACATAATGAGTCCTCTCTTTGTCTGTGTGCTACCTTTCTGCAAAACCCCAACTTGGCTTACCTGTATTCCCAGTTTGACTCCTATTTCCTTTATTCTTGTCATCGTTTCTTTGCCACTTAAAATCAATCAAGAGGTGTTGTTTGGTTTTGGGTTTTTTCCTCTAAATGACAGGCTTCTTGTTACCTTTCACCAGGGTGAAATGTTGACAGCAAGTGTGATATTCCTCCAAAGTGTCTTATAACTAAACAGATCATAGTTTTTATCATAATGTGTTAATTTAAGCCTCCATTAATAATAGGATAAGGGAAGAGAAAGAATCTCAGAGCTTCATATAAAGCTGTAGAGAATAAAAAACATATTGAATATTGATGTTTTACTATAATTTAAATTCTAGCACAAGGCTGAAATTTAATTTGACTCCATATAAAAGTGGATGAATCAAAGTGCAGGGATTCTTTACTCTGAGACCATCACATATAAAACTCCAAAAACATTCTCTATGCAAGAATGTTGCTTTTTTTAAAAAAAATTTACATTGAACAGGTACATTTAAAAAGAAGGGCTTTTGATAGTATTGTTTCTAGGAACATTGCTTCTCTTAAATTGTATTTTACAGTTCTATACAATACTAATACAGATATTAATAATTTTATCAGATATTACCAACCACTGCAAAAGTTGTGTACTGGTATATAGCAAAACAAACAAAAAAAATATTAAAAATAGCACAAATAGATGTAACATTCTGGAGAAGCACAGAATGAAAATTTAATTTATTTTGAAAACCTATCATGGGTACTTGAAGTCTACACTGTATGTTCCAAAGCAATACTGCAAGACTGCATGTCTTTACCATGAGTGCTGTCAGCATAATCAGAATGTGTCATAACAAATACTCCAACTATGAAGACAAAAGTTTCTTGTTACAAAGAACAAAAAAGTTTCTTGTCTCTTGTTTTCCTTGCCTCATTGTCCTTTAGACTCAAGTATATCACAGAAATGCAGATGAAACACACCGGAGAAACAGAATTACACTTTGGCAAGAATTAAATTTCTTTACAGCTGAATCAGTACATTTAAGAGGGAGTAAAAGTATCCACGATTCTTTAAACAAGGAACAAATAATTTTTTTTAAAAATTAAGACACATTTCAAATTGCCAGAAACATAAGTTAATATAAGACAAGGCCATATGTAACACTTGTTAAAAGTGATATAGAAACAAATGTGTTTTCAATTGTGCAGCTGCTAACAGCCTACATTTTTAAAAAGTGAGGAAAAGTAGGAGTGATTTATTTTATGTAATCCTGATGCTGCGCTGACTACAGTTTTTCATGTAGATCTACATGCCTTAAGAGAATAAGTATATGGAGAAAAATGGCAGCAGTATGTTGCAAGGGTATCAAGTTCTGGCTTTTAAATTTTCTGAGAGACCTCAACATCAGTACTGGAATGACCATCTGCAGAATCTTCCCTTTACAAGGTTGATAATGGAATGCAGAACAAAACTCAAAATGTCAGAACACTGTGACCACCTGAATGGCTAATACTGCTTCAAAAAGTGCTGAATGTATATTTCCTTAATAATGTCCAATTTGTCTGAGTATTTGTATCATGGGAAATGTGAATCATGTACGTAAAAATATTCAACTAGTAATAATTTACAGACTTCCTATAATTCTCTCTTGTTTTGGCCTTCATTTTATAATGCTTTCAACTTCTAAATTATTGACAGTATTTGATTTTTGCACCGAACAGAATATAATGTAAGAGTTTTGATACTAATGTTGGTATTTTTGGGTTTGCCTCACACATGCATAGCTGAGTAATCAAAAATAAAAATATTATTGTAATACACAGATCATAGGACATTTAAGAGCAATTAATCACTGAAAACTCAAAATTCACAAATATTAGAGCATTCTATGCTTGGCATTGTATTGTAACTAAAAAAAACTAAAATATGAAATCTGTTTACTCCATGACAGTAATAATGATTTATTCATGCACTATAACATTCCAAGTATGGTCTTACTGGTGGGTAGCATCCACCAGAAAAAAACAAAACATGTTCTACTAACTTCTTTCAATAACTTGCTAACATTAAATGTAGTCCAGTGAAATTTTATTCTTCCTACAAGTGGAACAGATTGTATTAGTCTAATCAGTTTTTTTCTCCTGTTTTTTACTTTTTGTCTCCTCTACCACCTAGTGACTTAAAGAAACCCTTTACCCAAACTTCACCATGGTAAAGATAAGGTATTATCACTGTCTTTTTTCTAGTAGAAGCGAAACTTTTTTTTTTTTTCTCTCAGCAGCAGTTTCTTTCACTCAGCACTATTTTTAAGCATACCAAAAAAGTTCAACTGAACTTTTAAATTTTATTCAAAACAAAGTCTTAGTTGCTGCAAAACACACCCATTGGGCCAATATTCATTTTGCAGACTTCTTAATCCTAGCTTTCATGCTATTGCTATGCTTCTACCATCAACTCTGTGTGCCTCATTAATTTCACAAATGTGTTATTTTACCCATAAAAATGCAACATAATGGGATAAAGTGACGTTACTGTAAACTAAATCTTGTAAGATCTTGTGGAGATTCTCAAGACTATCTTAAAACTTTTTGCCACCTCTTGCTTAGAAACTTTGCCTCAGCTGCCTGTCATTCCTGTCTGATGGAGTTCATGTTGCTTCTTTGCTGTCGAGTGCTGACAAAAGCATGAATGCATAACTGCTGCAGTGTCTTTCACAGAAATTATGGAAGAGGAAAGGAAAAAGAAATATTATTGCCCTCACAATAGAGAAAACTGCCACAGAGAAAGCAATGGGCAAGTGAAAAATACTGAGTTGTGAGCATAAATCCCCAAAGATTCTATGAAACTATATCCTAGAAGTTCCTAACTCAAATGTATTTTTTTATTATTCTTTTGTTTAAAAGACTCAAAATATCTGACTCTCACTGTACTGAAGACATTAAAAATTGCTTTTAAGTTTCCTGACAATTGCAGCACATGAATTAGGGATGTATTGGCAATTGGTGGTTCTTTATAGAGCGCATGATTTTGGATTATTTTCTTAGATTCTTTCATAGTGTAATTTCTTTAAAAGCTACATGACCAGTTGGATACTATCCTAAAATACTTTAGCAAAAGAGATGTTAAAGACTAGAAATCACTATCAATTACCACCAAAATTAATACAATTTAAAAGTTCATGGAAAGGCAAAAGTTCACAGCTGAATTGAACAACTGAATTGAAAACTCCTATTTGGACCATTAGCAGGAAAAGAATCAGCAGCTTGTTCCTTTTTTAAATGGCTTTGGCCAGCCATCCACATTGACAACAAAAAGATCTAGAACCTTATCAGTTCATAGAGGAATTTGACTTCCCAAACCCAGGTTCAGTTTAGCATATTCAGATCATAGCACATGAACTTCAGTATAAGGATTGCTTAGAAAAAACTTCAGGTTTAGCATAACCCCTCTGTTTTTCGAGGCTATTGATAAAACTGGTGATTTTTTAATACAGATGCAATTCAAGTGACTCAAGTTGGAGAGGAATCCATCTTCAGAAACGAATGATCCTTATAGATTCATCACCTCATCTATTACAGTGTGATACTAAGTCACTTCCCACAGTGCATTTCTATAGTTTGCATTTTGGTTGCATACCAGTGTACAAGCCCATTCCTGTTGTGCAGTTTTAATGTATTTCATCTCACATGAGAGCACGCTTCTTGGGACCTAAAGAAACTAAAATTAACAGTATCACTCTCAGGATCCTTAAAACACTTGAGGACACTTGTGCTAACCTCCTGAAGATGAAGAAAAAGAGTGCATACCTAAGGTTTGTCTGGTAAAGAAAATCTGAAATGAAGTGAACTGCATCAGTCAACACACGGATTTTTTTAATTTCTTCTTAATAGTCAAAATATAATTTTCTATATCTCTGCATTAAATTTTTAACTGTCTTTTTGCATAATAATATGAGTCCTAGCTCATATTGTACAATGACTGCTAGTCTAACCACTGCAGGAAAAATGTGTTTGCTTGCAGACACCATCTTCCAGGCTCCATTCAGCTTAGCAATATTGCCTTTTAAAAATGGTGATCATGTCAAGGCACTTTGGTTTTGCTTTGACTTCTGCAGTTCTGTTACCTCCTTGGTAGACACTGGCTATACTGCTCATTGTGAAATTCAGTCACATCACATTTACATCAGATATGGACATGTTAGATCATGAGAGAAGAATTTTTAACAGTATGCTTACAAAAAACCAATTGATTATGGGTTCAACAAGGTATTTTAGGGCCCATATTCACAACTATTAGATCCATGTGGGAACATAGTATCTGTTACTCACATTTTTGGGGTTTGACCCATCAGATAGTTTTTTCAGTCAGTTTGTGTGTGAAAAAGTAAAATAATTCAGATTTTCTGACTGAGACTAGTATGCTGCTTCTTTTTGTCAAAAATATACAGGCATTTCTTTGGGAGATTTATTCAGAGAAAGTCACTTTGGCCTCTCAAAGACACCAATGACAGGATATCAGGATATATATCTATCTCCTTAGGTATCAAGTATGAACTCACCACCCTAGGGTCCTTTACCAGTCAAAGGAAAGACAGATGTGTCCTGAGGGAATTGATTTCATTATAAAATGGATGTCAACAGTAAATAATAAGATTCACTCTAGATTTTCTGCTTTAACACATCTAAAGTTAGGCGAGAGAAATCCCACAAAAATCTACAGAGCCCAAATTTGATGCAAAGGTAAAGGAAATGCTTTCAATAAACAATCTAGCTGCTTTAGTCCTTTTGTCTGATTCTTTCTGTTTCCTTCTTTTTCAAAAGGTAGATAGGTATGAGAAACATCATGTAAGTAAATATTTCTATGAACTGCATGGTATTTAAATGAAACAAATTATTTTCTGTAACCCCTAGATAGGAAAGAGAACTTAATTGAAACTAAAAATTGGTCAATTTATCCAAATAATGAAACAAATTCCTTAACTCTTTGCTTCTTTGGCACTGGATGACACAGTAAGGGAGAATTATTATGAGTAAATCCCTCTCCCAGATAGGAAAAATGCTATCATCAACAGTATGTGCATGTCAATAACCATCTTGTAAAGAAAAATGCAGGGACATCTAATCACATCTAATAATTCTGTGCAACAGTTTGGGTTTTTCCTCCCTCTGTGTTCCCAAGGTTTCTTATATTCCCTTATCACATATGCTGTCAAATAACTAATTCTTTCTGGCAACTGACAATTTAAAAGAAAAGTGTATTACAGGAAGGAGAGTGTCATTGTTTTCCATAAATTCATAAGAGCTATGAACAAATAGGACAATTCTAAAAATAGACTCATGGATAATTATCATAAGCCCTAACTCTCATGGCTACTTTATGATATGTCTTGGGATAAAGTAAGTACAAGGATTGCCATAAAAGCTGCATAATTAAGGCTATTTATTTCTTATAAAACATCAGATAAATTATTTTTTGTATTTTATGGAAACTAGTGTAGAATTATAAACTGTACCCATGATAAAATCCATGTAATAACATTGCATTGCCAAAATTCAAGTTATGCTAAGTAACCATAATTATAGTCTCATCACAGCTGAAGTACTTCAAAACACCTGTAAAATTTAGGTGCCTCAGTCTATTGTTATAAGCAAATAAATCCACTAATTTAAGTAGCAAGAACCATTTGTAGACTGAATTAAAGATGGCAAGAGAAAAAACCCAGAAGCCTCAATTGTCAGGATGCCTAGTGAGACAAGAAAGGTTCTACATAGCAACAGCATTTTAAGGATGAATAAATAGCCATAAAGTTCTCTGGTACTGCATGGAAGCTTGCAGATGGCAGATGAATTCATGTCTGTCATGTTTTTATAATACAATGACTTTTACATATTGCTGCCAGATGGAACACAGTTTTACATCTTGATTATAAATCTCAAAAAAATACAACTTCCTTCAATGTGTTCCCTATATTTGAAACAAAAGCAAATTCAGAGACAGATTTGGGAAGCTAAAGCAGATTTAAGGAAATATAAATTAAATCCTCAAGGGCTTCCTTGTAATAACTCAATTCAAAATAATGGATTTCTCCATGTGTTCTCTGTTTTTGAGGAAAAACAGGGAAGGCATCATACGGATTCTATACAGAGAGAACTGCATGTTAATTTTGAAATGTAAATACATCCCAGGGAGGTCCAGAAGACCTCTCAAGAGAACTTAGTATTTGGAAAAACTTTTGCATAACATTTATTCTTGCTTCAATAAAAAGTGATATCTATCCCTCAAGCTCAGATCCTGAGAGTGCAGTGCATGAAGCATAAATGAATTTATTCATTGCTGATAATGAACATCTGTATCTACACCACAGAAGCACTTTGACTTTCCCATCGTGATAAGCGTTACCTAGAGAGACCTAAAATCTAATTCAGGTCTGGTTACACCAGTTTCTGTAGAGATGTACTGTGAAGAAAGTACAGGATTTTTGTATTTTCCATCTGTTCCTGCATCACACCTGGCTTCCTCCTGTGTGCCCGGTCTTTGCTTCTAATCCTAATTGGTATTGCTAAGAACAGAATAACTCTGATAGTGATGAAGTGAACTGTATGACTGTAGGGAAGAATATTTTCCCATTCAATGGCTTCTCACAGAGTCTGATTTGACGACAAACTTGAGTTGACTTCTCTCAGCCAGCCTCGAGCATTGTTTATACGCAGATAATTCTGTGTGTGAACCCATTAGGCTTTTATGACAGTTATAATCAAATATGATTGGGAAACCTTCTGGCTTACTTGGATCCATACTTACATTGTGCTTTGTGAGGTTGGAAATGTTACTTGCTATTGCTTGTAGCCAGTCGATACAGTCTTCAGCAGAGAGACACTGAATTATTCCACTGCAAACCCCATCCACAGCAATTACTTGGAATGCGTTTTGCCTATAGACATATCATAACAGATCAGGTCAGAAGAAAATTTTATCTTTTCTAGCATATCATCTTAACAATACTTGTAGAAATGCTTTCCTTTCAACTACAATGAAGGTCAGCCAGTGAACACTGATAAAATGCTGGTTTTCCTGTTTTATAAATACCTGACATATTAAAACAATCATGCTAAAAGGTCGACTCAGACAATATTAAGCTTCCATAAGGCTATAGAAAAATTCCATTGACCAGCTCCACAGAACCTTGACCATCAGGCTGTACAACCTCAGAAGCTGAACAAGTGAAAGAGTTGATGCATATCTAAGACTTAATATTTTAATACAGCAGGCTACAGAAAAGGAAAGTACATTGGAAACCATAGGCAATAATTTGGGAAATTCAGTGAACCAGTATATTTTTCTCAAACCTTTGTTTTATTTTTATAATACAGTGTCTAAATGGTGGATTACTGTCTGGAGGCCCCTCGTTGGCTGCTCAAGCTTACAGAATTTTGTTTCTCTTCTAAACTTGAAAACTTGGAGAAGTCAAAATTGATCAGGTAGCATTAATGATTTTTCCAATTGCATTTCTGAATATAGGATCATTACCAAAGTACACTCCTACCTCTACCTCTAACCCCATCTCCAATCTGGGCACATATACAAAAATCTATCATGCATTATAGACTGATTTTCCACTTCTAGGCACTGAGCAATTATAGAACAAGAGAAAATTTCTCAGGTGCTAAAGTAGTGACAGACCCAATTTCTTCAGTAAATAGCCTAAAAGCTCTTGTAAGGCTCAAATAGCCTAAAAGCTCTTGACAGGTCTCTGTCTTCAAAACCGAAAAGCCTCAATAATAATCCATATCCCAGGGTAGGAGATTACTGAATATACACAGAATACCAAGTTCCACTGCTGGCATTCTGTTACAAACCCAACTGTTAACGAACAATTGATAGTTTAAGATTAAGTGCATCATTCAGATTCTTTGAGAATGGCTCAAGCAATGTGGCTATTGTCTTCAGAGTAAAAGTGAGTGCCATTAATGACAGTTTCTGGCATCCAAAGATAGATATTAATTTTGAAATGTCATTTGTTTGGGGTCTTTTACCTCTTAAAATTTTCTTGTAGTTTTATAGAATGTAAGGCTAATATCTATCTTCATCCATGTTGAGAACGGACTGTTTCTTCAGTCAGGAAAATAAAAATGAACTAGAGCCATGCCTTTGCTTTGAGTGCTCTAGAATGAGAACCAGCTTTTGAGAATAATGAGGCTTATATTAACACAGTCTTGCAAGGTTCTGTGGTTTACTTAAATCCAGAAGTTTAATTGTCTTTCCCAGGGGCAGCGATTTTTCTTTAAATTCACAAAAATACCAAGCAATACAGACTTATTTTAGAGACTCATTTTCACAATAATTCTGGTAAAGTTTTGAAGATGATTTATTAAAAGAATCCTCAGGTAATGTTGCCAGCATTTATTTAATCTATCCTTTATTTAGATGGCTAGAAATATAAATAGCAATATTTTTCCAGAATACATTTCTAAATCCTTACATGAAGACCTTAGTATGGGCTCAAAATTGTTGATTATATCTCTTAAGAAAAAAAACTAATTTCAGGACTTGCCTTGTTGCTACACTGTCTATCATAAATCAAAGCAGGGATCCAAGAGATCTCTTAATGTGTAACATTAACACAAGGAAAAAAACACCAATATGTTCCAGATTCAATCCTCATGCATAAAGTTCCCTTATACTACAAACACAGTGAATCTGGTGCATTTGGGGTTTCAGATTGTTCCTATTGTTCCTAAGAATTTGATCTATGCAAGTACAAAATCATTTGTCCATAATGTTTTTACCCAAGTATCAATACCAAATTACCTAAATATCAATAGTATGATACATGGTTACCTAATAAATTACTTTTAAATGTATCCTGGCAGTAGATAGCCTTAGATCATTGTAATTGTATTTTCTTGAATAAACCTACCAGCCCGAGCCCATAATACCATGCAAACCTGAAAACATGATGTATTAAATAGATGTTTTGCCCATAATACCATTCAAACGTGAAAACATGATGTATTAAATAGATGTTTTGTACTAGATGGAACAAATAATAGATTAATCACTTTATAAGACACCAAAAAAATGAGAATGGATAAACACTCATTCAACTACACATTTAAGGTTCTGGGCCTTCTGGAACACAAAAGATATATTTGAAATTAATAAGCTTTGCAAGATTAGCCTGAATGTCTTCTATAATTGTGTATGAATACCCTCCAGAATTTATGTAGCTCAACCATTCCTCTAGAAAAGCTAGAACATGACTATGAGGTTTACTATTGTACGTGAGAACAATATATTTGCATATCAAACTCTGAAATATAAAAAGTTATCGGGCTTTACATAGTGAAAACCTCATAAATACTAACTATGAAAAATGTAATGAATTAGCTTTCATTTCACGCTGCTGCCTTATATTATTTTTAATATCCTTTCTTCTACGTTGATGTTTTTAGCAGTCTTTTAAAAAGTATCTACCTTTCTCTCATAACAAATTCTGAGAGGGAGTAACATTTAAAAATGTTTACAGTAATTTAAAAGTCTTATAAATTGTCCTGCTAGCAACATAAAGTGGTTCTATGCTTTAAGAAAAACCCACTTCCTCTGTCATATACATCCTGCATTTTTGCTGTTTGTTTGTTTTTTTTTAAGACTTACTTCTTCATGTTAGATAAAACAGGACACAAGAGTAGTTTTTCAAGGTTTGAGTACAAGTTTAGGTATTTTGTTTCATATTAATATACTTTTATTTTCTAGAAATTCAAATCTCAGGAATGTCATTACTACCTAAGACACTTCATTTGTTATGTACAAGTAGTATAATATGAAATTTAAACTTCTTTTTTTATAGATGCAGAAGACTGAATGTTAAAACCCAAGATCTATGAACAGCTGCTTATGTGCTAATTTTCCATGTGAGTAGTTCTATTCAATTCAATACCTTATCTCAAGCATACAGTATAATAGATCCCAGATTTGAATGTTATGATTTTGGGTACTTTATGCTTCATTGTTAAATATGAAGCTGAAGGCTTTCACAGAATGTAGTAAAACACCTCCTGCCTCTCTGGTGACTTTATCCAGTTCAGTTCAGCGAAGAAGCCATTCGTACCCTTTGGTTCACACCTTGCCTCCCTGGGCAAGCCATTGTTTCTCAACAGACCGAGGTTCATGCAGCCAAGTAAATATGATCCTGCAAATACCAGTCAAAAGCTGCAGGCTGGCTTTAGTTCCACAATGATCTACAACAACTACTGCCTAACCTGCACTAATTTCAGCTCTGTAAATAGGAGAAATGGCTGGCAGACCCAGGCCTAATTCTAAGAAACAACAGCCTAAGAACCAACTTAGGCAGAAGACAGCTTTTGTGCAACTTTCAAATGTTTACTGAGTATCAGTAAAAAAAAATAAATTAACTCCACAAAAATCTCAAACAGAGGGAAGAAGACTTCTCTTCCCCCAGTTTCTGGGGGTTTCCTAAATCCACTCCTAGAGGATTGATTAAAAGAAAGCAGGCATAACCTGCTTTGTACCTGTACACAGCTTTCCTACAGATAATATCTTTAGTTTCTAGAGCTCACAGAAATATTTCAGTATGAGAGCTTCATTCTTATATATACAGATGATAAATAAATCCATACAATGGCTAGATGTTTAAAACTTTTAACAAGTATTATCTTATATACTTGCCTTGTTGGACTTTGTATCTACTTTCATTTCTATTTCATAGCTTTATAAACAATAATCATTACAGATTATTTTTATCTTCCCTCCTAATTTCTTCTGATTTATTAGGATAATACTACATTAAATAATGTCAAGTTCTAGGTCTGTATTGGGTCTTTCTAAGATGAATTTTATTTTCCCCGCAGCAGCCCTCATAATGTTATGCTTTGTACTGGTAACTAGAAAGATATTGATTACACAACGTCTTGGCTATCACTAAGCAGTGTTGGCACAGCATCAGAGCTGTTGCTCCACCATTTCCTCCTCACCAAGAGGTTGGGGAAAGAAAATCTTGGGAGGGGAAATAGCCAGGACAGCTGACCTAAACTGATCAAAGGGATATTCTATGCCATCTGCTCAGCAATGAAAGCTGGGAGAAAGGAAGGGAGGGAGTGCATTAATTAATTATGACACTTGTCTTCCAGAGCAACTACTACATGTACCAAAGTCTTACTTCCCAGAAAGTGACTGAATGTCACCTGCAGATGGGAAGTAGAGAACACATATTTTGTGCTTTTTGTGGCCTTTACATTTGCTTTATTCAACTGCCTTTATCTGGACTCACCAGATTATTTCCACCTTATTTTCTTCCCCTTCATCCTGTTGAGGAGGGGAGCAATAGAGAAGCTTGGTTGACACTTGGCATTCAGCCATGGTCAGCCTATCACAATGATGCAATAAAGTTAAACCTGAGCTTTGGACAGCTATCCCAGTGATTATAACAAATTGGCAATGAAATTAAATGTCAAACATGCAAAGTAAAACATGAGAAAAAATAGCTATATGGAAACAAACAAAAAAAGGCCCTACTGTAGCTATAAACATAAAGCAAAGAAATACAAGAACTGGGAGATGTTTATCAGCTCAGGCTCTTGCTCATGGTCCTCACCTGAGCATGGTTGCAGCTACTCCTGTGCCTGGACATGTATCCCACTGATTTGACCCTCTGACTTCCCATCTTAAACTGAGCCTCGTGTCACCATGATGGACTCCTCTGAAGACTGTCCCTAAGCCTTCTCTGTTCCTCCATGGGGAGCAGTGGGATAGGATCTTTTTCTGCATGGACAATACCTTGTCCTGCCTTTCTGCCACCCTCTCTTTTGGCTTATCTTCCCCATGGAGCAGCCAGCTCTTGCTGCTCTGAAACAAGATTATTTCACCCAATGTAGGTATCAGATGATGCGTTTTACACAAACAGGAGACACAATTTAAAAATACAATCATATTGCAGAGCTTAATGCCCTAATGCATTGCAAAAATCAAAGACATAAAAACAAGCAACTTAGATGTATTTGTAAGACGGAGCATTAGGAGCTATTAAATATGATGACGTATGTTTCATCTCAAAGTGCAAAAGGTGCTGAGCACCAGATGCAAGTAGAAAGATCACCCATCATCTCCCCACATATCTGGTCCCAGTTGGTATCAAAGAATATGAGCCAAGGTGGACCTAGAAAGACCTTTATAAAAGCTCTTATATTTAATGTCTCTGTCAGCTGCCGTGGAACTAATAATGCAATTTCTCCAACAAGTCAACACCCTAGGGCATACATCTGTCAATCAAGAAGTCAAGTTTCAACCTTCAGAACTTCTTTACCTGCACAAATCTGATCCTGGAAGGTACTGTGAAAATCGTGAATGAAGAAGCGGAATTAATCGAAGATCACACCACCTTTTCTCCCACCTAAGTCCTGGGGATGCTGGCCATGAAGAACATGATAATGTATCCTGAAAAACATGAAAATGTCTGTCTCAGTTTTGAACTTCATTGTAAGTACTCTGCAGATTTGAAAAGAATGAGATTGACTTCAAAGACTTTCATTTGGCAGTGTTTCATTTTTCCCAAATCACTTGTCATTAGTTTTAGTGAGCACTGGAAAGATTCTGAATAGGATCTCTAAATTATTCACAATAAAACCATAATTCAGTTTTTTCCTATGACTCTGTACACATTTACATACATATCTTCCCTAATGACATCACCTTAAAACCTGGTAATTGGGAATGGAATGTAATCCGTGATGAAAATTGTCAAAATTGTCAAAACGACATGCTTGTGATTAATATGTTAATTTTACCTACTTCCAGAAGACATTGTTTAGATGAAAACTGACCTTAATCATGTTTATGATTATATCTACAAAGAATGAGTATTTAAATATCTGGAGTCTAATTTGACCAGTATTTTTAAGGAATATAGGTTTGCACAAGAAATGCTTATAAGAAGTTACTGGTATCTTCTACAATATAAATATTACAAAAATTAAGTACACCTTTTTTTCTAGAGTGTGTATTTTGTGTTAAGATCTATGGAATTATAAAGTTTTACCAATTCGAACTTTACTTTTACATATATGTTCATATATCTTTTATGTATATAAAACAAAGTATCACAATAAATATCATGTTAGGTGGGCAGCAGGCTTTTCATAGATAGTTCACTTATTTAAATAATCTCTGGTGAGAAATGCCATAGAGTCAATAAAAATAAATAAATTATTGCCTAGGAAGTTCTACACTCAGATGTTGTTTTGAACATCTTGAATTTTTAATGTTTTCTTTCTGCTTTCGGGAACCTCTCTTCACCTGTGATTAAACTTGTGGAAAACACAAAATGCAGTAAAAGTTCAGATTCAAATTGTAGGCCTAGATATGGCTACAACAAAAATGTTAGCCCTATTTATAGACTGCATACCTCTGTGAACTGTTGACAAAAAGACCAAAACCAATCTTGTCAACTTCAGGTTCTGAGTCAAAAGCCTTCTTCATGTGAATTAACAAGACTATAAATTAAGAAACAAGACTATGGCTGAAAGTCACAGAATCATGGAATGTTTGTGCTGGCTGGGACACACAAGGATCCTCAAGTCCAGCTCCTGGCACCTTAAAGGACATCTCCAACAATCTCACAATGCTCCTCAGTTTTTTTCAAACTCTTCTTTTCCTCTGTCAGGCTGATGCTGTAACCACTTCCATGGGGAGCCTGTTCCAGTGCTCCACCATCCTCTAATCAAAAAACCTTTTTCTAGTATCCAACCTAAACCTCACAGACACAACATTCCCTTGGGTCCTATCACTGGCCACAACAGAGAAGAGGTCAGTGTCTGCCTCTGCTCTTCCCCTCACAAGCAAGTTGGAGACTGCAGTAAGGTCTCCCCTGTCTCCTCTTGTCAAGGCCGAACAGACCAAGTGCCCGCCTCTCATACAGCTTCTCCTCCAGACCCTTCACCATCTTTGTTTACTTCTTTTGGTGCTTTCTAACATCTTTGTTTAATATTTTGGAGCCAAATGATGCCCCCAGCTCTTGAGGTGAGGCTTCCCCAGCTCAGAGCAGGACAATCCTCTCTTTAGCCTGGCTGGTGATGCTGTGCCTGATGCCTCTCAGGACAGGGCTGGCCCTTTTGGCTGCCAGGGCACTGCTGGGTCATGTTCAACTTTGCACCAACCAGGATCTCAGGTCCAGATCTGTGACACTGCTTACCAGCTAATCATTCCCCAGTCTGTCTGCACATCCAGAGGCTGCCTCTCCCAGGTGCAGAATCCAGCTCTTGCCCTCATTAAAATTCACATGGTTGGTGGCTGCTCAGACCTTAAATTTGTTGAGGTCTCTTTGTAAAGCCTCTCTGCCTTTGAGGGAATCAAGAGCTCCTCCAAATTTTTGTATCATCCGCAAATTTGTTTAGTAGCCCTTTGAGTCCTGAACCCAAATCATTGAACAAAATGTTCAAGAGCACTGGGCCTTAGATACAGCCCTGCAGAATCCCACTAGTGACCAGTCACCAGCTTAAATTCACTCTGCTCACTATAACTTTTTGGTCCAGCCATGAACCAGCTGCTCACTGATCACATGTTTATTCAGTTGTCATAATTCCTTCTAGAAAATATTCTGAGAAAAAGGAAGAGCTGTGGCATAAGAGTTGCACATAACTTAGGAATTCATACAGAGGGTTCCTTTGGTTTTACAAAAAACTCTGTTCCCATGACAAGGGGACATCTAAGAACCACATCTTGGTCTTCACTAGAAAATTTAGTTTAGGGTGAATTTTAGACTCATGATATCAGATTACATTATTTAAACTGACATTTGGGTTCAGTAAATTAGTATCAGTTCAAATGGAAACTACAGCTCATCAAGATCAGTTTTGACACTAGCAAAAAAAGAATTCAGAAATGCAAGCATGTTTTTTGTCATAAAAGAAAAATTAGAATTGTAGTGGCTAGTTGAATAAATAGCTTAGGATCTACTGCCACAGCCTTTTTACATACATTTGTACCTATGTAGACTCCTGAGACATGTCTGCTTTTGTTGTTTCTGCACAAGTTACATATATTTTATTATTATTTGATGTCAGTTTTATTGGAGTTATTTCTTTATAAATTTCACTTCCTAAAATGTGTATAATTCTGAAGGGTTTTCCACATTATAATTACGTTTAAATATGTGATATTGATATTTAGATCTGGGGGCTGCTATTTAAAACCTTTAACAGAAAAATATGAGTGCACAATAAAACAAGATGGAAATTAGAAATGGATGCTCAGTATGGCTTACATTTTGGATTTAAAATATTTTTTTAAAAATTATGATCTATAAAGGTTTATTTATTCTGCGCTTTTTCTATTTTCATCTATCACAAAGCCAAATACTCAACAAAAAACCTTTAGAACTATATAAAATAAAGGAAATTTTGCATTTTCTGGATAAGAAAAAGTTATAAAGTTCCTTGTTACGCTTCAAAGGCATGTTTTACTAAATATCTGATGAGACATCTGCAGCATTTTATCCCAGAGACACTCTGCTCCATAATGCTATCCCACTTCAGGTAAGATTTTAACTACACATTACCAGAAGTAAAATACTCTCACCCTAAAAACAGGAAAAACATGCACCTAACCATCTTGTCCCAAAAGCTTTAGATCATGCATGCAATATAAGTAATGGAAAGTAATCTCAAAAATTTTTCTTCCTTTTTTATAAATAGATATGTTTTTATTTTAAGATTTTTAATTCCTGTGCAGAGAAAAAAATGTAAAAATAAAACTTTTGCAAAACCCCTACTGCCCTAGTAAACAGTATTCATATGTATCAAGGCACAATCTCAGCTTAATAATTTTAATAAATTGTCACAGTTTAATTCCCAGTCATAATTTCTGGCTACTCTTTTTTACCCTCTACAGAACTGCCTGTCTCCAGAACTAGCTGGAGCTCGTCTCTGTTAATGTCCTTTATTTATTAGTATTTCCACTTTGCTGTTATACTATTATTATTCTTCTGTGTAATTCCATGAAGGAGATTCAAGCTCTTACCGTGTTGTTGGGGTGGTAGTTGAGATGCAAACCACTGTCACAGAGGGGAGAGGATGTGCCACTGCTTTGGTCACTAGGGGCACCTAATACAAAGACAAATTCACAAGAAAATTCTTTGTTAATCTACGATGACATAATTCAAATTTGTATATGTATGTATGCATTCTCCCCACACCCAAATAACTTCTATCATATATAACATTCATCATTCAGCCTGTCTTCTGGCTTGAGTGGAATCCCTTGGTAAGTTAAATGGTGGCCCAAGAAAAAAAAAAACAAAACCTTTTCCAGTGCTTTGATTAAAAAAAAATAAAAAAAAGTTAATGTCTGCTTCTTTCAAATTCAGCAATATAAGAGAAGTGTTGTGCTGGTTACACATGAAACGGAGGAGGGGTGGATTCGCCTCAGGGAAAGCACCACGAGGCCGGGGAACAGAGGGGGCTGTCCCGTCTCTGGGGGCTTCCCCTGTGAGCTGCTGGGACCAATCAGAGAGCTGATTTGGTGATGGACAGCTCAGGAAACCAATTGAAAGTTATTTCGCTTTCACAAATCACATTGCTAAGGCTGATTTGGGCTTTTTGGCCTTCCGACCGCCAGGCCGAGACCAACGCCCGGCTCAGGGCGGCCCCGGCCCTGGCCTGGTGGCCCCCAGCTCTGCATGGCCCTGGCCCTGCTGGCCCTCGGCTCGGCTCAGCTCTCCACATGGCAGAAGAGGCCTCCAGCTGCCCTTGTGACTTCTTCATGATCTGGATACGAGAAGAAATGAAGCACGGAGACTACAGAGGTCAGTGGAATGAAGATAAAGTTCCCGGTGGGAAGAGATTGAAAAAATGCAACTGATAAGTAGCTGAAAACCTTTTTTGTGGGCTAAGGGGATTGTGACTTCACTAAAATTCCTTTAAACTGTGAAATATACTCGAGGAGGTTTGGATGCTTGAGAAGAAGACTTTTTCTGCCTTGGGGAAATTGAGCTTTCTCTCTGTTCAGAGACTGGAATATGAACAGAGACATTTGATAGAGAAGGAGATGAAGAGAATTTTGTTTTTCAGCAGCCTGCCTTTAAAAGTGGTACCCCAATTGTGTAACATAACCCATAGCACAGCTCTGGAAGGACTGTGAAAAATGAGAGGAGAGTCATAATCTGCAATATTTTCCCAGGCAGATGTAGATTGTGAAGGTGAAGACACCCCCTAAGCCCAAACTAAAAAAGGAACTTTTCTCTCTTAAGTGAACTGAAATGATTATTTGGGTGGATAACTGACTGAAGTGTTTTCTGTATGATGTTGTTAAGGAATGTGGAATGAAGGGAGGAGGGAACAGTCTAGGAATCTTATTCTGAATTCTTTTTGTGCTATTAATAAATTTCTTCTTATATCCTTTTAAGTTTTGAGCCTGCCTTGTCTCTACTCCCAAATCCTATTTCTAAAAGAGATTAAATATATTAAAATTGGCAAAACCCAAGTCACACCGTGACAAGTGTGTACCTTCTCAGTTGTTTTTTATTTGAAGGAACTTGTTGATAACCCTTTTATTACTCCAAGTGGAGTTTACAGTTCTAAATGTTCTTGTAATGGTTTAGGAACTTACAGTGCTATGCCTCAAAAGTGACATGATAGGATCCCTGCAAATGCACATTCCTGTGCATCACTCAGGCTACTTTGTGGTACCACAGCCTTTCATAAAATGGACAAAGGTACTGGGACACATTTTTATTTAAGAATTCAGTGTTCTGATTTTTTTCTTGTTTTACTTGAATTTAATACATAGGCAAAAGAAAAAGACAATATTACATCAAATGCTTGTGTAAAATGCTATTTAATGATTTAGATTATTTAATTCTTGTTAACTTAAAATCAAAGGCTAGAAGTATTGAAATCAAATATTCATTGTATTGTTGCTTAAAACTTGAGCAATTCACTTCACTCTCTTAGGGAGCAAAAAGAAGAAGGAAAGCAGAGTTGGCAAAAGGCACAGGCTGATATATAAATATGGTTAGATATTCTGCAATTGTCTATAATTATGCATCCACACTTACAATTTAATATAATTAAAGGAAAACAGCTGTCTCCATATGACTCTCATGGGGCTAGTTCACTAAAACTCAGTTTGGACTAAAACAAAATACTTATTATTCCAGAGTAATTTATTCTTAGGTAGACAGACATCTCCACCAAAGCCTCTGAATTTTAAACAGGAAAGTTAAATCATCTAAATATACACAATCTCATTTGCACATTTACCAGAAAAAACTCTCTGGGACTAAAATACCAGCTGATGCTGCCCAAAAAGCTGATTTTAAATACTCTGCACCAGGATGTGAGCTATTGCAAACTAATGTAATTCTACTCTTTTACCTGCAACTTTACTGATTCACACCAGCCAAACGCCTAGTTATCTATTTTTCAACCATAGATAACAATTTTTCTCTTGAGGTTAATGTTGACACAAGCTCTGGCAATAGGAGCAACTCATATTTAGGCAGTAATGTTCCTTGTAAAAGCTGCTGTCAATCACCCTCAATGCACAGTAGTTTCAGGAGCTGCGTTCACGGGTATTGAATTGAGGATTCTGTTGGCTAAGTAATAAAGGCTTACATGCACAGTCTTCATTCAGTGGCAGTTTGAGAAAAGCAGGTGCTCTTTTCAGAAAGGACACAGTTAGGGTCACTTCTTCCCCTGCGTTGCGAAGGACCTGCACCTGGAAAAGAAATATAGGCAGACATCTTGAAATAAATTTATGACCAAAATGCATTAGCAAATGTAAGCAACATCACACAGCTTTTCATATATAATATGAATATAACTGCTTGGCAGTTTATTGCAATTGCATTTGTTTGAGAAGAAAGTAAAGCATAAAGCTTGCTATGTGCTGACTCTATTGTGTTCCTAGCCACACATACAGTTAATGGGGTGAGGGGGACATTAGCTTCCTATATCAGTACTGCCTTTGACATGTGGTACTGCAGAACTTGCTCCTTGAAACTATTCAGCTATGTAACTCCTCCGTTCAGGTCTGGAATCATCTCCCCTAGCATGTATTTATTTTAAAAAATAATTAAATATGTATTTTCTTTACACATAAATGTTATTTCTGGTCTTATAAATCCTCAACCAAAACAACAGCAGTAGTTTCCACAGCTGTGCCATAATCCTATGAGCAAGCCTTTCCAACACTCAGAGTTAAATTTAGCTGAAGCGTTCCAGCATGGATGAGAGACCTAATCTTCATCACAGACACAGAGGAAAAGAATCTATCTTAAGCCTTAAATCTTAGATAAGCACAAGCTTAAGTTTTGCCAAAGGGCAGCTTGCATTTTGGACACAAAATGTGCAAAGCACCTATCCAGCTGTGAATACTTTCTGCCTTCCTGTAATCTCCCATAGTTAGCCCTTTGGCTTTTGTTCATCTTCAGCTTTTGTGGGGTACAGCTGTAGATACCCCAAGCATACAGCAAAGTGAGCGACTCCAGGCACCTCCTAAGAGTAGCAGTAAGGAGGCACAAAATCAACTAAGCAAAATGCTGTATTAAACAGCTGAGGAGGAATGTTTGAATTGGCTTATGAGAGCCAAGAACTAGATCTGTTTCAGAGAACAACCATTTCCTGTTCTAGCTTTGTAACTTCAAAACTCTTCAAGGGCTGATTTAATTTGGGCTTACAGCAACAGAACATTGCACCATGCCTCTCTGAGTGACTGTGTTCATACTGTGCAGAGAGCCAGCTCACAGGCAGCTGCATTCAGAGAGCTGCTACACAGTGAGACATTAGGCAAACATTTTAAACTAGCACAAATCTGCTCCCTTTCTCCTGTGTATCTGGATAACATGCAGGTAACCCTTCTGTCATGCTGCTGCTGCTTGTGAGAAAACCTTGTAAATAATTTATGAAGCATTGCTAGTATTTTATTATGCCTGCCAGTAACCTACTCAACAGATTTATTTACATGCATGTGAATAACTATACATTGGGATGCTTTCACATGGAATCACTGCATCATTATGTTGTTAACTTAAAGCAATTCTTCAGGAAAAAAGTCAACTTTGCCTTGAAACAATATTTCCATGCTGGTTGCCACAGAGGACCAACAACATGATGACAGAATATTTGATTCAGTAACTGAATTTTTAGGGTCTTTACTGTTGAAAATAGCACAGTGATTGCCAATGCACATTTTGCAATTTAGTATGCATTTATCTGAATGTGTGCAAATAAACACAGAAACATCACAACAGATTTAATAATTTTACTTCATGCTAAAAATTTCATCTGTAACAAGAATCACAGAGTCATTTAGGTTGAAAAATGAGCCTCTTTGATGAGCAGTTCCCAGTTCTGATGCATTTTCTATCTCAAAATTTGTAAGCAGCAATTATTTCATAGAAAGATGACTTATAATATGCAAAAAAGTAGACCAAGACTCTGAAGTCCTGAATTCAACCAGAAAAACCATCCTATGTCCTCAGTCTCCATAGAAAATTCATTCTTTTCCTTTCTTACATAGCAGTCACCTAGTTCAGAGTAATCAGAGCCAAAGCAGAACCTCACAGGTGTGTACTCTGTATTGTTTTGACAGATGTGAATAGACAAAGAGCAGGAAAATACATCTACTCTCTGCTGTTAAAAGGAAGCATTTCCTTTTACTCAGGAATGGCAAATAAACAAGTGAAGAATTTACAGCATTATTAGTTTTAATTTATAAAGTCACCTTTTAAGAAAAGAATAAGTGGATGTCCCCTGTGAAAGAAGCTGAGACAGCAACTGCCCTAAATCATTCTTCCAAGTGTCTACATGATTTCACTGGACATTATATTGGCTTTGCAAAGCCTGTAAGAGGCCATAAGTAGCCTACTGTGACTTTTTTCTCTAACCTCTCTCTCCCTCAAACCTCTTTATCTCATAGGATGAAAACTTTAAGCTGGAACACATTTCAGTTGAAATCAGCAATACTTATACCAGTGAACTGTATTTTGGAGTCTATGAAGCATATAATCTAGAAAGTGACTAGATTTTGACACGTAGAATAAAGACTAAAGAAAGATAAAAGATTAAAAGAGAAAACTACTAGGTAATGATTACAACAAAGAGCAGATGAGTTATCGATCCCATTTTACTTACTTTCTAGTCATTAACAAAGCTATTCTGAGAAATAAGGTTTCGTGAAGAAAATGAGAATTCTAATTATTGTCTTCTTCTAGCTTTCAGTTGAAAGCTTTACTTTTATTTTACATTCTTTGTCTTTACTTTGCATAAGAAATGAACAACCAAATTACTACAGATAATTCTAGCCACAGATAATAGTATCAGTACTGAATTTAAATTAGGGCCTCGTTCCCACTGTGAATAAATGGTTAACAAAATTCAATATTAATGAAACATACCTACATAAGTAAAGAGATTTTCAGTTCATTACTGCTAATAGAAAAGTCATATCTAAATTTCCATAAAATAAAAATATTTAAAACATTTTGCAATCCTGGTTGATGGCAAGTAGAATATGAGTCAGCCAGGAGGGCCAACCTTGTCTTCTGGGCACAGCATCACCAGCTGAGCAATGGAGGAGATTCTCCTGCTCCTCTCTGCACTGGGTCAGCCTCACCTTTAGTTCTGGGGGCAGTGTAGGGCACCACGATATAAAAAAGACATCAAGCTATTAGAGAGTGTCTAAATGAGAGCCATGAGGATGGTGAAGGGCCTGGAGGTGAATCCTTACCAGGTGACTTGGTCTGTTCAGCCTAGAGGTGAGGAGACTGAGGGGAGACCTCACTGAGGTCTTCAACACCCTCAGGACAGGGAGAGGAGGGGCAGGTACCAACCTCTTCATTACCAGGACTAGCAACAGGACTTGAAGAAACAGCATGAAACTGAGTCAGGGGAGGTTTAGTTTGGATCTCAGGAAATGATTTTGCACCCAGACAGTGGTTGAACTCTGGAACAGGTTCTTCAGGGATGTGGTCAAAGCACCAAGCCTGACAGACTTCAGGAAGTGTTTGGACAACACCCTGAGACACATGGTGTGATTCTTGGGGTGCCATGCACAGGAGTTGGACTTGAGGGGTCCCTTCCAACTCAGCATATTCTATGATTTTCCCTAGCATGTAAAAAGATGTAAGTGAACCCAACTTGTACAAAGTGAACAAGAAACTTATTTTTGAGAGGATACTAATTTTGGTTACATACAAAAACATGTTTTCAAAAATTTCAAAACAACAATGAAACAGCTTCTAAGATTATTTTTATCATATATGAAGAGTTTAGCGAGGGTGAGAAAATTCCCAGCGCTAAATCAGGGAATATTTGTATAAAAAAAACTCAGTAGTAGACCTAACATTTCCAATTTCTATGTTATATATTCTCATTGTATGTCATGGAGAAACTCCCTCCAGAAGAAATCTGGCAGTTTCTAAAGCAATGTATTTTAAATTGCAGAAAATGCATGACCAGACACCATTAAAATGATTTGTTTATTGTTTGTATCCTTGAAAGATAATGATCTGTTTTATTTCCAGAGCCTATATTAGACTATTCAAGATGTATTTTTTTGTTAATATTTTTTAGATATTCCATGAAGCCTTAGATTTTAGGCATATAAATTGACCTAACTATGCCAAGTTTTAATTTTTCTAGTTAAAAATGAATAATAGCAACACTTACTATGATGATATAGAAGCTGTACGGATTCAATAATGAAAAGCTATTTACTATTAAAACTGTTACTACTTTATTTAGCTTTATATTTCAGCTAGTGAGTAATACAAGCTATTTATTTGTTGGTGCACAGCATCCTACAAAGTTCTCCCTGTAAAAGAATGAAACCATGGCACTGAAAAATCTTAACATCTCCACATCAACATTATGACTATATATATTAAATTCCTGCTGCTGTTTTAAAAATCACACACACACACACACACATATATATATGTTCAGAATGAGTTGATGTGGAAAGAACTACACAAACAGAAACATTAAACATTGTCACTAAACTATCTTATGCAAAGTATAACCTTACTACCGGTGGGACCAAGAATTAGTTTACCTCCACAAATAGCCCCATATAAAGTTAGAATGTTCATGAATGAAGTGAGATAGGCAAAAAAGCTGGTTGTGCATGTCTGAGCCAGTAGCTGTGTGAAATAGTGATATTAAGAGAGTTAGTTTCCAAAGCAACAATGACTATATTTCTATGCAATTACTGTAACGATTGTAAGGGGGCTATTTGAAAAAGTAAATTTTATGGTGATGTGTGATACTGCAAATATCTACACAGTAACAACACTAATCTGAATTTTAATAATGTCTACGATGATATTGCCTTTTAATTTTATAAACCCTTTTAAATTCCCAGTTCAAGAAAACAGCTGAGCATATGCTGAAGTCTTTTTCAATATATTCAGGAAAGCAATGAAGCATGAAGTCCCTCTGACTAGAGTAGTATTCTTTCCTGAATAAGACTGTAAATCCTCTCTCAAATTACCAGTAAAATTTATCCACTAATGAAGTAGTAAGGATTTTAAAACAGAACACTTATTTAGATCCCAAGATCCACGTTCTCTTGAATCGAATGAAATGTCACTCTTTAGTTTTTAAAGAAAAGTTCAATTTATTGGTAAATACCTTGAACTATAAACATTGGTAAAATAGAAAAAAAAAGAGAAAAGGTAGAAGACACCTTTCTAGCCACCCTACAGTTACACAATGCACAAGTCCATGAGCAGATAACATAACACACATTTTAACACAATCACACAGAGGTCAAAAGCTACAAGACTTCATGCACAACTGTCTTGAATTTGTGTTTATTTCAAAAATCAATTGCTTTATTTAGTAAAAGCCATACAGTTAATGCAGAATTATTAGGAACACGTCAGTGAATAGTGAGTTTTTAATTCCCATGATCTAATATTTATCACAGTATTTGCCAACAATCAAAATTAATCAAGAAATATAATATCAAGAGATATCAAAGCTTTGTTCCTTCAGAAAATTTCCCTTTCCTACATACTGAGTGAACTAGAAGACTACTTTATGACAGAAGTTCCCACTCAGGCTGCACAAATAAAAGTATACTTTAGACTATAGTTTGACACTATCACAATTGTATGTTTTAATTTTTTGCTGTGTGGCTCCAAAAACCCATGTTAGATATTTAGACACAAACCCAAAGGGCTGCACACTAGAACAGTGGGCTATCTCAAACACGGGGACAGGAACTGCAGGGCAGAACAGTGCACTTCCCAAGAACACAGGAAGACATTCTGAGCTCTCTTCTGCTTGTATCCTGCTACTGTTTTGAAAAAGTGCAGGGGAATGCAGTAACATAAGAACTTACAGCAAAGACACCCTCCAGAGCCCACTAAGGAATTATAATTCCACTAAGGAATTATCTGAAAAGTGCATATAGAGGTTTATGGACCTGCAAGATGATACAGCAATGGAATTGAAGCAGTGCTTGCTTAGTGAATGCTCCAACTACTAAGGCACTACACAATAGATAATTTCAGAGCAACATACACAGATATTCAGGGTTTGCTTTTTGACAAGTCCCATCAGACTGGCAACTTAGAAGGAAAATTACTCTTGATCCCAGGTGACAGCATGTGTTTAAACTAGACCATTAGGTGGTTCCTCAGATGTACAGCATCATACCAGTCATCTTTAGATATATCCAGGCTTCTTTCACTGATGCTTGCTCTACCTGTTTTCAGAGGCTCATGGGCTTTAGCCACAGAAGTACCAGAACATGCAACCTCAAAACTGCCGTATAAAGCATTATACGGAATTTTAAGGAAAAAAAGTGATCCTCCTTTAAAAATAGATTTCATCATCTTTCCAGCTCACATGACAAGCAAGCCACTTATATTAACTAACACTGAGAGACATGTACAGAATTTCCTTCACAGGAATGACTAAAATAATCAGATGCAAGCAATATGATAAGCATAATGAGGAGATAGGAGAAAGAGAATAATTTAATAAAAATTTATTGAAAACATAACTAAACTACAAAATAAAAAACATCCACCAGGTAACAGTAGGCCAAATATAGGACACTGAGGACATACACTCATGTCAGTTCTTCCTTCAATGAACTTCCAAGATAAAAAAGATACTACTGTTTCTTCAGTGACCTATTTAACATCAAGTTAGGAAAAAAATAATATGGTTTCAAATGTTTAAGTCCAACACCTGTGGAATGAAGCATTTCTAAGTATGTCTAAAAGATCTGCCAGCAGTGCTCTGGAAATCTTTAAACTTTCTTATGCGCACAAACAATCAAGACAAAAATGTTTATCACTCTTTCAGTCAGAATAGTAGTATGCTGCAACTAATTATTGCTTAGTTGCATGTTTATGCTTTGAAAATATAGCAGTGTCTTAGCAAAAGATATCTATGCAAACAAAAAAATAGTAAAAGTCTGCAGCATTATCCTGTTTTTCTTTCATTAATCTTAGTATTAATGTCACACAAAAATATTGCTATAAGTGCGTAATTTGCATTTGTAAGTCATGTACCCTGATTTTGAATTATGTTTCACTAAAAGCTGCATGTACTGGTCATCAAAGTTCATATTAAATAATTAGAAGGCCATTACTCCAATACAAAGATTATGAAAAGCAAGAAATTGGAACTTTAAAAAATGCTATGTCTTCCAAAACTAAGAACATAACCTGGAGGCCATGACTCATTGGTCTTATGGGACATCGTGGGTTCTTGAACTGAAACATTTCATAAGATATTCTGAAATATAAAAATTAACAACTCCTAAATAGATTCCAATTATAATACATTATTTACCATGATCTGACAATATATTCTTTGAATCATCCCAGCTGGTGGTTGATTCTAATCCAAATGTTCACTTCAATATCAAACAATGAGTCCTGCTAATGATTCACAACCTATGGACTACATTGGTGTGGGACTGTGGTCCATAGAAAAAATACACAAAGATGCATTTAATAGCCATTCAGCTCTACATGATAGGCAGCTACTCAGGACAAAAAAATACCTATGAATACAAAAAAAACCTCAAAGAACTAGAAGGCTTCAGGCCAAATTGTTTCCAAGCTTTATGAGCTTTTTTGGCGTATCTATTTGTAGTGAGTACATCCCCGAGTTCAGAACTTTGTTTTCACAATATCTACTCCATGAATGGTTCAACTTCTCCAGGATTATTCAGCTACAGTAAATGAACTTTATAGTTCCACAGTTTTACAGAGTTCTCCACTTTAAACACTCACAGATGTTCCACTTCTTAAATGTGATTATGTATTCGGCTGCTGGCCACCTTCTCTCTGTTGAAGCTAATTCATGAACACGTATTTTTGAATTAGATATGTAATGGCTTCTAAAGCAACTGGCTAAGAGGAACAAGACAAATCTCTTAAAAACTGAAAATTACAAAAATACCAATGGGATTTTTCCCAGTGTGTTGAAATTAAATAGCATGTAATTTTCATTTTTTTTTCCATATGAAATAGGAAACTTGAATGCTTTTAGACAATAAAAATTTAGGATAGTTTTCTAACTGTATATTACAACTCTATGAGACTTATAAAATCCCCACTTGTATTTAGGCAACATACTCAACCCCAAAATTTATGTTATATGCCAAATGTTATAAATTCATAAGCATAATTCTGATTTCATCTTCATATACAACACACTTTCAGTACAATTGTATATATGTCAGTAAACTTCTCATCAGTATAGCTCAGAAGTATCCATAGGATTCAGATTTTGTTTGGGATCAATTTAATCAACATTGTCAAAAACAGATGAAGACTAAAGCTGCCTTGGGAGAAATGTGTGAACCCTCTAGAAAACAAAACTCCTACAAAAATGGGAGAAGCCTTTACACCAGTGTTGTAACCTATTTACCTAATGCACATGTTGACTTCTACAAAGCTTTCCACAGGCATGCACAACATCATGGTGCAGTGGTGTGTACAGCCAGATGAATGCTAGGCTTTCCCATCAATCTACAGAGAATTGCTTTTTTAAGATACAAGGTTTTGGACTTCATAACAACTGGAAAGCAACCATTATGGTAGTCTATGCTGACAATATTGTTTGGGCTTTTATTTCCTTTCAATTAGTTATGGTGAATTTTCAGAAAAAGCTGTCAACATCTGTAGCACCTGCAACACTTTTTAAGCAGGCCCCAGAGGCTTTGCACATTTACTTTCAAAGATGCATGACATAAAGATTCAAAGCATTTTTTCTTTTCTTTTAAGCAGGCCATATTTTAATTCATAGATAATATGCAGAAATTCTCCTAACTCATAATTATCTGCATATACCCTTGCAGAATCAACCTTTATTACTCATACAAATAGTATCATTTTAGTGGATTTTAGTTCAGTATAAAGTGTTGAGAATAAGCCAGAACTGTAATTTACTAATTATTTGTAGGCTACCAACCAATACTTGGTGGTGCAATTGTCCAGTAAGAGTTTCAGATAGTAAGAGATCAATAAAAACATATTTAAATGAAAGCAGAGAAATTTAGTAAGACATATTCTCTTGGACTAAAGAAAAAGATTATTTAAGGTATGTATAATATACACCAACTAAATATTTCATCACAGATTTTGCCAACATCTACTTAAGCCAGATTTAGATTACCTCAAACTGCAAAAAAATGACAGACTATATGGGAATAACACTTTCTGGTGATAAGAGCTGCCCCAAACAAACAAACCTTGTGTTGTAATACAGGCCAGAGCTTCATTCATTAAATAACTAATAAATGAAATGTGAAAACCAGCACAACAGGTAATAATATTAGTATCTGTTATGTAGAATATTAAATTTTGCTCATGGCCTGCAAGTGTTATAGCATACAATGCATGATAATGCAATGAATATTCTAGAAAACAAAAAGAGTACAGAATGCATGATCTATCCAACAGTGTAAGAGAACACAACATAACCCAGCACATAATCATGAGCTGAATTGAAGAAAAACATTGTATATCATCTCTCAAAACCAAAAGCCACATCTTAGCAATCATCCAAGAAAACCTTAGATGAATGACCTAGCACTTATGACTCTCCACTCCCTATACAAAAGTCACATAAAATACAAAATATAGCAAAAGGCTAAAGACATTACCCATGTTACATAAAGAAAAATAATCAGCAATATTTCCAGAATAAAGCACAATTTTCCATTTATCTGCATGATTCCTAGACTTACTCAGTTACAATTGGAATAAAAATCACTAGAAACCCTCTTATGAATGGATATGCATTTTTCTTTTGCTGGAAGACATTATACTAAAAAAAAATGCTTTATACAGAAGTTTTGCTTTTTAAACAATTTTATTTTTTTAAGTAAGGGTAAAAATCAAAGCAAGAAGTGGAAATGCTTTTCTCTAGAAAACTTTGACAGAAACTAGACAATAACTTGGAATTATGTGATGTCCTCAACAGGAAGAAATAATTCAAATAAAATTATTTATTTAAAGAATTTGGAGTTATTTCTTTTCATAGTTGATCATAATGCACTTTTTTTTATTATTATTATAGTAATGAGCTTGACTGGTTTGAGTTTTTTAACCCTGATTATTAACAAAAAAAATGAAGCTGCCTAATAATCTATTAAATATATAAGAATCTGTTGCTCCTTTAGTCAAATTGTTCCTAAAATTCAAATTTACCAGAAAAAAGTGCTCTCCTGGTTGAATTCCATATGAACTTTCTAAGACTGCTACTAAACCAGTACAATTTTTTATGGTTGCAATTTTTGAAAGGCTCATTAGTAGTATTCAAAATGCATACAAATTACCAGACTGTATAACATGCCAGCTATTGTTCCTGTTCCTAATGCTTCGAGAGTAAAAAAGAATTCAGTTGACATAGCATTTTGAAGTGCAGTCTTAAATTTTGAGACATTTTATGAACAGAAATATGTCTCAGATTGCAGAAAACAATACAAGTGTTGCATGGCTTGAACATTTTGCCTGACTATGCAGAGCTCCAGATCTAGGGGAAAAAAGAAAGATCATTCCCAGAACAAGAGTTTGCTCACACTAATCCCATTGCAAGGCTGGGGTCAAACACACAGCTAGTAGCAAATTTCACATTTACATATTCTATATAAAATTTGCTGCTGGCAAATATGACCTTAACACTTAGTTTTCATGAATAGTCACACTAATCAAGCACCAGAATATAAATGCTCATGAAAAATGAATAAAAAGTGGTCCTAAAGAGTTTGAAATCAAATTCTAATTCTATATTTGAATATATATTACTGTATGAACCTATTCCTATTTGTTCAGTTTTAAATGTTATCAACTTCAATAAAACAAAAAAAAATTCTTGAACAAATCTGTATTTGAAGTAATGTTTTAGATCAATATAAGCAGTTAATTCTGCTAAGCTTCTTGTCTGCTCAGCATCTAATCTCTGAGAAAGATATTTTAGTACTTCAGGGAAAGTGCCCAGTGGGAAAAGTTCTCAGCTGAAAAAACACAAGAGTCTGAATCATAGAATTCTTATATGCCATTTAATGCAGTGACAGTTTTTCTTCCCTTGATTATTTGCCTTGTTTCTAGTTGAAGTTGAGAAAATTACATTGTTCTTCAAAAATATTTGTAAAAAGGAAAGTCCCCAACTTAATAAAATATGTCAATTCATAATTTTAGGCAAATATATATGTATTCTGGTGAACTGAGATCCAATATAATTATAATCTTAAAATTTCAGAAATCATATTGCCTTAACATTTTTGAGATCATTTTCATCAGTGTATAAATCTCAAAAGTCTTGGCAAAAATGGATTTGGAGGTACTCAAGCTATATTTTAATTAACTGGAGAATATTTATAGATATTTTGGAACCAAAAAAGATTAGCATATAATTCCAAAGAAATAAAAAAGATAATTTGTATTTCAGCACAATGACAAAAAAGTGCTGAATTACAGTTTTAATCAGTTTATAGCATGAGATCTTTGTAACTTTGAAACATAAGCATAAATCTGATATATTAATCAAAACTGATTAGGCTACTTATCCAATTGCAACCCTTATTTTACCTTTTCTTATTTTCTTAAGCAAAAACATTACAGAAATCTATTATTGCCAGCAGTTAACTACCATTTGATACCATCTTATAAAAACAGTAATTTGTAGACTGAGTGAATGTGTGTATACAGTGAATGTGTTTTCTGAAACAAAATTTGCAACTTCAACAATACAAAAACCCCATAATTATTTGTATAATTCTATTACATTGCTGCTAGTTTATTATTCCAGAATATTACAACTGAATGCACAAACTACAGGCCTCACTTTTAGAAAGTCCAAGCCTGTCAAATAATAGTAATTCTAACTTTAGAATTTTCTCTGTGTTCTCATTTTTGATAAAAATTCAGAAAATAAGAAAAACACTCCTGATGCTACTTAACTCCATGATATCTAATGAACATTATATACAGATGCTTCGACTCAACAAAACATTCCCCATTTAGATAGCACTTTCCTGTTGAGATATAAAGATCCTGGAATTCTAAAAGCTGAAGCTGTAAAAGTAAAATTAAAACTTTAAATGCTTTAATGCTTTCAATTTACAAAGCTCCCAATAGTTTAATAGGGGAAAAAAATAACTTTGTTTCACACATTTGTTGTTGCCATTGTTGTGCAGGTGATTCAATTTATCCTAAAACTCCACTTATTGACTGATAGAAAGATGCTTCACATAGTCTGTGAAAACTTCTGACCTTTCCTGGTGATGGATATTTTCACAAAATTTTTTATCTTTTAGCATTCATTATGGTAAACTTTAGCCTCACCAACATTTCTCTGCAATCACTGATTCAGAAATCACATGACCTGAAGTGCACAGAGGATACATTTGAATACATTTTGTATTTGATTTCCCATGTAAACATCACTAAACAAAAAATGTCAAAATAACCTCAAGATATCTGAAAAATGGTAGAGATTTCATGAAACATGCCTGTCTATCCATTACTATGTAAGTACATCATGCTCAGAATATTATAGAAAAGGTAGGCAATACAGAAAATCTAGAAACATCCTCATTACTTCCTGCTGCAAGCCAATGCTTAAATATGAGAGTTTCTTTTATGTAGAACAGTCCCCTGAACATTCCTTTTAACAGGTCAGCACAATTAGAGTCTTTTAAATGCTCTCAATCATTGCTGGCTTGACAAGGGCAAGTGAAGTGGAATAGAGCGACGAATATTTTCTAGATCACATTTAAAAATAGATGTCATTATTCTGATAATGCCAGTTCAGCCTGAGGAGTGACCATTTTCCATTTTGCTCAGAAAAGTATTAACAGCACAGGGAGGTAATTCTTACAGGTCTCTGCACAAAAATCTAGAGAATGTGTAAATGTTGTAATTTTTACTGAAGAGCTTCTTCCCTCAGTAACCAAACCTGCACAGAAGTTCTTCCTGTGACCTGTGAAACTCTTACTACTGCAAGCTGTTTTACTTGCCAGAGTCTTCCAAAACAGCTAACAAGAAACAGGTAGCACCAAACTGAACTTGTATAAAAACATCAGTACTATCAGGGCACAAGAAAAAAAAGAATAAAAATCCAGAAATAGGCCCAGTGCTGACAAACAGATACCAAAACACCAGTACCATACTGTACCATACTAGTGGTTGAGAAGTATGGGGTGGGCCATCTGGAAACATCCATGTATATGGCTGGAACAGGCCAACACTGGATACTATAGAAAAATTATATAGAGTCCATTCTCCTTTCCTCTTCCTCCTCCACCGAACAAACTGTCAAAAGACAAAGACCCAATGTAGAGAAAAAAAGACCTAAAATATGTACAGGTGTTAGATAAGCCCTGGATTAAAAGTTTTTTCCTGGCACCCATTTCATTTTACTACAGCCAGAACAATGACATATCTGAAGAGTTAAATCAGGTATTTTTACTGCCAGAAAGTTGTCAGAAGACTATGTGTGTGCACATTTGCACTTCTTGGAGCATACCTCCTACTTGTGACTCCTCCTGGCTACCTAAATGAGTACACCTGCTCTATTCTTCCCACTGCTCTTTCAGGTCCACATCAAGATATTAGAAATACAGAAGCTGCTTTTTAGAGGTGAACATTTGCTTTCAGTCTATATCACATGGCTGTTATCAGTTTAAAGAAAATACAACTGATGGCAGTTGGGCAATATTTTCTAGTACTTATGAGTAAATGAAATCTTCTTAATAGTGACGAGAGAAGATAATTTCCAGGCCCATAGGAGTTTTCATTTTTCCTACATTAAGTTGGAGTGTTTTGTGTCTGTTTACTTCTTCTGCCTTTTGGAGGCTATGCCCAGAAAGGAAAATACTAGGTCCCTGAACTAAAGTCTAATTGAGGTGTAGCTCCATAACTGGGAGATACTGTGCAGAATGAAATATTTCAAGAAGTCTTTTGGAGGGTAAAGTGCACACATGTACAAATAAACATGGAAATATTTCTATTTGCTAGGAAGCAGAGAAACTTGTGCCCTTACAGTAAAAATATCAATGTAAACAGGGTCACAAACAAAGTATATTTGATGGTGCACACTTTAAATCCACTCCTCAATTTCTGCTTTTTTTTTTTGCAGCTCCGGCTTTCAGAATTAATAGACCTGTATGACAAAGGAGGAAGCAAGGGCAGTTATTTGAAGGATGTTGTGCCATAACTGGTGATTCAATCTTTCCTTCTATCCCACTAAACCCTAATGGATTTTTGCTTTGAGGACTGTAGCTATGTAATAAGGAAATAACAATATTAATCATGTAGGGCTGGTATTAGTCATGACGGCATGTTCTACTCCCTTCTATTAAAACTCAGCAGTAATGATGAGTGGTTTTAAAAGATGAAATCTTAATAAAATGACTAATAGATCTACAGGTATCTTGAGAAAAAGAAATGAAAATATAAATTAGGAAGACTAGCAACATATTAACATATTTTAAAACTCTAACATCATAGTACTTGAATAAAGTCAAGTTTTACTAAGTTTGGCACAATTTTAAAAATTATTTAAGCATGAAAAACATAGCTAAAATCAGATTAGAACAGCAGATGAAGACATATTAAGCATACTGCTCCAGGATATATCCAGATTCTAGGCATTTCCACACAGGTAGACTATTTAAAGCTGCTAGGTTCTTTTCCACTTGATGGACACTTATTTTAAATCATTGTTGAAATATTCGACACATTATTATTATTAGCTCAAATTTCATGAGTATTAGGATATTCAATAACAGGTATTTTCATTAATTATGCCAGAGTAGCTAAGGTGTCATCAGTTTACTATTACTATTATTACTATTATTATTACTACTACTCAAGTCTTAGATTGAAAACAGCAGCTGTATGGAAAGAGTAAAAGATTGGATTTCCATAAAGTTTACATTTCCCTTTTAAATTGAGAAGTTGAAAACTGCAGATTAATTATAGTCTTAGAAGCACCAACTGTGCAGCTTCCACATTTAAGGTCGCCATTCTGTCTAGAATGGAGAAAGGATTAAAGGGCTGTGCCAGGAGTTTTAAACTACAGGATCTCTGCAACATGAGGAAGTGCTAATCTGTGTTTGCAGGTTGCTGTTATCACTTCATGAAACTGCCAAATATTAGTGCAGAGATACTTTTCTATAACAGATTCAGAAGTACTTCATAGAACTCAGAGAGATAAATCTGATAATTGCCTAGGTCTCTGTTTCATAGTCAAGGAAACAAAGATAAGATAAAAACATAATTTACCAAAAGACACATTTTCAAAGTCAAGATGAAGTGAGATTTCAGATCATTTGATTTCCAGTCCTTTCTTAAAAATACAATATGCTCATTCCTCTGCTTAAAAACACTTATGAAAAACATTGCCAAAACTCTTCGCAGTGACTTATAAAAATCAGTTTGAATGAGACCATAGTTTTAAAGAGAAAGGCCAGAGTAAGAGTTTCATTAGCTGCAGATGACTGCAGTTAAGCAACAACAATCCCTACGCTGCCATTTTCAAATAACATAAATGACTCATGGAGAGTCAGCAGAGTTACAGCCCTGCTGTGAATGTTGAGAAAAGGGAGAAGCAAAAGATTCAATGAAGTGCATGAGGACATCTCACATCAGGTCATTCTGCTGGAAAAAATGTCTTATGCAAAATGCAAGCAGTGGCTGAATTGAACCATGGTGCTACACATTGTAGTTACCTTTAAATAAAATCCACCAAAGCCTGACCATCTATCCTGTCTTTATAGCTACCTGCCACCACAGGAGCTTTTCCTGTTACTTTACAAGGAATGCCCAAATGCCACATTAACTATTAATTATATGCAAGCTATCATTTTTCATTTGAAACATTCCCTGAATGTTCCCCAAACAGAAAAAAAATCACTTCGTATCCATAGTAATTTAATTTCTTCTATTGCCTAAGATAAAAAAGAAACAAAAACCAGATGCTAAGACTCAAAGAGATATGTAACCATAGTTATTGATACTACTTGAGATGCTTTATTCCCAACATTAAGAACAGAGCCAATCTTAAACATATCACAATTCATCTAATTGGAATTATACCTTGGCTCTAGACAATTTGGTGCACTGCAACCCTGAATAGTAGATCCAACACAAGGTTTTTGGAAGTATCCAACTGAACTGACATACTCTCCTATTCATAGCCCCTCAGAAGTGGCTCAAGGGCCTCTCTCCCAAAATCTTGTCCATTTTTAGTGATGTACTGGCTAGACTCTGAGCCACCAAAAATGTCTATACAACAGCATTATGTTGGTGCTTGTCTGTCTGTCTTTATGTTTCGACAATAAATGGAGATAAAAGCTAGAAACACATTAATTTCCAGCCTTAACAATAATCATATCTATTACGGTGGATAACCACATCCACTAGGTGTGTGAATTGACAAGTTATGCATTGTTGGATCTTAATTAGACAAAAGCTGAAACTCATAGGTCTGTCTGTGAATATTCCTAATTTCAGCCTTTCAAAATTTAAAATTTGAAGGAGAATCTATTGAAAAAGAAATAATTAAAACATCCTGAATAAAAAGAGCAAAAAGTAAAGTATTTAAACAGATATAATAGAATCTTCTTCTACACACAAGTTCATATTGTACTTTTTGGGCTGAAACTCACAGTTTGAGATGCTGAGAGACATTTTATAAGGTAATTGTTAGGGTTTTTTTGTTTTTTCTGCAGCCTCCTCCTGCACTGACACTTCACCAGAGACAGTATGTCTTTACCTTACCACTAGGACTGAAGCAATGTTATGCTGTACTTAGCTGGGGCTCTTTACAACCCAAGAGAAACAACAAGCTGACAGTCAGTCTAGAAATTCATCAGGTGCTTTGATGTTATCAACAGTATTTTCACCTTCTACAAGCAGAAAACTAAGCTCAAGATGATTCACCTAAAGCTAACAAAAGAATCAGAAAGGAATCATGTAAAGGCTTCCAGTAAGGTACACTAATAATTGACTAAACCTACCTATCTAGGCTTATGAGACTCTATTAGTCCATCTATCTTTCCATCTATCACATGTATCAAAAGTAATGAAAGACAATGAAGACAACAGAGTGCCCAAAACATTAACTAAGATCACTGTACATTCAGGAAAGATTCTCCTGGCTATGAAAGATGCCATTAGTTTGATTAAATTACCTAATTTTGAAACTCAAATCATTTTATATACATAGTATGGTTATCTGTGGAGCAAGATGAAATACCAGGGTGGACTAATCATCAGTTTCATACAATCGGCTTCAGTGATTATGCCATAGATTTTTTTCACTGCAGAGCTTTGAAAATATGACATATGCTTTAAAAGTTTCCACAAGCAGCAATGTCTTTTGTGTGTAGGAAAAAAATCAATGCTCAGAGCCACACTGTAGATACAAGTCTGAATTTTCTACAGGTATCTTCAGCATTACCCATTGAAAAAATTACACTGTAGCTGGTCTACAATGAATATTTTCTAAGACATTAAGACAATCCAAACACTAAAATATACTTACAGAACATTGTACCTGCTAAGCCTTAATTAGGTACAGAAAAAATCAGGACAAAACAAATCTCTGAGTTCAGGTGTCCTGCAGAGCCATCGCAAAAGTGCCTAGATGCAATAAGGCTTGAAAATTAAGTTTCAACTCCTGCTCAACTCCCTGCTACAAGCAACCAGGCTCCACACACTTTTATTTTCTCTATATTACCTTGAGATTAGAGCTACAGATCCTGTATTTGATAAAGACCCCACAGGACAGAAGTCCTAGAACAACTCAAGCTGCAAAGGACAAAGACAAAACCCCACCTGTGACTCCTGCTGGCACACCAGTTGATGTACTTACTCTTTACTGAGGGCTAAGCCTAAACCCAAAGGCCACCACACAATGCAAAACCACATATATTACCACTATAGCAGCTTCACAACAAATTTACTCCATAAACATATAGCATATAACAGTGAATGTTTCTGAAAAAAATGTATTATCAGAGCTCATTTACTTTGGCTTTTTAATTTATATTATATATTTATAACTCTTATGCATATTTTAGTCTATAAAATGTCATATGGATATTTGATCCTATTTAAATATTAGTCAACATTTGCTATTAAATATTAAAGAATATTCTTGATTAAAATAAGGATTTAATTTAAAATTGATTTGCTCCTTAAATTACTAAACCATTTGCAAACACATAAATGAACATTCAAAACTGGTAAGATACCATTTTTAATTCCTAGAGAATTATCTACAAGGAGCTTAAGAAGCCGATTATGTCAGATAAACAAGGCATAAATCAAAATTTAACATGATAACACTTGCTACTCTATGTCTATTGCCTCTTTCAGCTTTTCCAAAATCTCTTTTCTTCCCGTGAATGGGTTTCAACCTTATCATAAGTACTCAATCATGACCCTATCATAAACATGAGATTTATGTATCATTTTGAGGGTTTAGAGAATGTCTCAGAAAGCAGAAAATAAAATCCTGATGTCCTTACTTTTTCACGTTTTCAAGATGCATTCAAGTGTACAAGGCTACAGTTTTAGTAATATCTTTCTCATGTTTTGTAATTCCAACATTTAAATTCCAACATTTAAATCCCACTGAGAGATTTGCCATATTAAGGCATATTAAACAAATAAACTGCAGTAAACTTATAAAATATTTACAAACTGATCACTGTTGCACAGACAAAACTTAAAAGCAATATAAATATGACTATTAGACAGCTGTATACTGAAGGGGCTATGGTGAAGGCTCTGAAGAATGAAGCAGGATTTGCAGCACAGATTTCCAAAAGCAAACAAGTGTGCAAAAGCACCCTGAAGAATAGTGCAGTGATCTAATCTTTCAGCCAGCCCTAAACTTGCTCATCTGAACTTCATCTTTATTAACTCCTGCTCTCTTTAGCTGAACAGCACATGTTCGATGATCTGCCATATAGCAGAATGCTGGATGAAGCACAAAGAGCATCCTTGAATTGGCAGAGTCAAAAAAATAAGCTTTCAAATATACCAGTACTACATTATTTTAAAAATACAGGTACAAAAGCTATGAAGATAAACATGAATTAAAAGTAATTTTTTTGCTAATCTTCTAATTTCTGGCATTGCTGTCTGAAATAAAGGGTTTTCTACTTCTGAAAGTACTTAAGAAGAGTCAAAAAGTCAAATATGATGAAAGTACATGATGCATTTAGCAAGCTGATTCACCAGTGGAACCAGTCTACTACAGAACTCTCAAAAACTTCCTCTCTAGAAGAAATCTCCTTAATAAAATTTTATATTACACCCAAAATGAAAGGATCTTAACCAAAGAAGAGCAGCCTCATAAGGAACAGCCAGAGGATAAGTGGCAGATGAACACTTTTGTCTCTTTTTTTAAATAGGATTAAAACTAACCAAACAGCAAATCTCCAACACAGTGCGAATTACAGCTGTTGAAATTAAAATGACCCCACACAGCCAGAAAGGTGTAACACTGCTGGAATTTGACAGCTATTAGCCAGAAGAATAAATGCTGAAATATGTACAGCTCAAATCTTCATAATAAAACAATCACCTTTAATATAGAAAAGCCTATCTGAGAAGAGTAATTGCAGAGAATTAGGAAGAAAAGATTGTACTTTGTTGCTTGTCATGTTAGAAGGTACAGTCATATTTGTTTAGGAATAACAATAAAACAGCTGCATTGCTACCAGCATACACTCTCATTTCAGCAACTACAGAAGACAAAAAGTAGACTAAAAAAAAAGAAAAGCTCACCACTTCTTCATGCCTGCATTTTCTCACATTAATTCCATTAATCTGTTATTAAAAAGATAAAGAGAAGACTTACTCTACATTTCATAAGCATAGATTTCATTTCACTTTTCTAGAAAAATACAGAAAAAATAATTTGCAGTTTTACTCACCTGTAGAATTGCATCTCCTATAAAGAGCAAACCTGAAAGTTCCGCTGAAAACAGAAAGCAGATTTTTCACTCAATTTGTACAAAACATCAACATTCTGTGTACATTAATTCTTATTTAATTTAATGTTTTTGCATAATCTTTTAAAATTTCAACCAAAAACACGATGAATACCCCAACATAAAACTTCCAAATAATTACTTGCATTTTCTTTTTTAAACCCAAAATACAGGTGTATCAGTGTTACAATAAAAGAGGCTATTCAGCCCAAGCACACAACTGTGAAACTTCACCCATCAATCACTAGTACCTTTCAGGCCATTCTGGTAAGGTGTGGCATATTTTTCTGAATAGAAAATGACTTCAGGACTAGATAATTTCTTACAAAGAGAAAAAAGCAACATGGAGACTCCAGAGCTCCTTATGAAAAAATAAATTAATTTTTAAGTTTTGCCAAAGATAAAGGACCCTTTAGATCCTGCATCTGTGATAAACTCTGATAAAGAATAGGGACTATTAATTCTGGATAACAGTTACATACACCAAAGAGCTAGAAAATAAATATATTGTAAAAAAATCACCAGACAAAATGATTGTGATTTTTAAAACAAAGCTGCACCACAAAGACATTTACAATATCTAATTTTGCACTTCCAATTTTTAAACACTGTGTTCCATTTCAGAGCTATGTCACTAAAATACACTTTATAAGCATACTGGAAATATAGCAAAGATTATTTAACTGTCTATAAAGGTGTTAATAACCCCTAACATGAGAACTAAGGGAAATTTACAGATTACATGCAATTATTACCTTCAGTATTCCATATCATCACAGAAGATACTGTCTGGAAAAAGCTAGTATTGGACTTGATCCAAAAACTTTGCTTATTTACATGAGCTGCAAAACTGGAATCAGTATTGACATACATTATTGTATTCAAGTCTGTATTTGAAGGAATGGTCCTATTAGCTATATTTAACAATGGATAGTTAAATGATTGCTGGACAGACATTCTGATTTATTTTGAGGCATAGGCTTTGGGTCAAACAGCATTTTCTGTATCAAAGTTCTCTAGTCCATCTCAACACAGCACTGTTTTCTACAAGAGATGTCCCTCAAAACTCACTCTCCAAAAATCAGCAGTATTTTTATTGAAAGCAGTAACGAAGATTATATCACAGCTAGGTATTGAGGCTAGAAACAATGCAACAGCTACTGCAGGGGGGAAAAAAAAGACACAAATAAAATTGCACTTCAGTGTGCACAATTTAACTTAAGCATATATTTTTTATTTTTCCTGAAGTGCTAAATAGCTTTCTTAATAGCTATAATATATGCCACATATTTATGTGTAAGTTACACATATACTGAAAAGAATGTAGTCACAAGTATAACTTCTTAAGGTTAACCTTACTGCCTTCCTTAGGGTCTCCCTAAAGAGAGACCTCCTTATTCTCCCTAAGTCCAACTTCCACATCTACCTCTCTTTCAGGGTTGGCTTTTGGCTCAGTATGCTGATTCCTCCATATCTCTCTTTATCTGAGTGGGTGAATATGAAACTTTTTTTTTTATGCTGGCACGTTTTAGTTGTGGAGAAGCTGCGTTCTAGAATTATAGTATTAGAGATGGAGGGAAATGTTTCCAAGTTTGCATTTCTGGCCTCACACAAATACATATAAACATAACAAAGATATTAAGTACACCATACCATTCCTCCCTCATAATTGTGCACATCTTGAGCTGTTTATTATCCATGCATCATACCAATAATTTCAAAAAGTTGCCAGTTTAAAACAATACAGAAATTCAGCAACAGCTCTGTCATTATTGAAAGTAAGTATGGTCAAGACTTTATGCAGTACTCTGTCTCAATATTACCTGAGTAACCAGGTTAAAAAGTCATGCATTCTCATGCTGTGTTACCATGATTTAGGAGCCAAACATTTAATCTGCTACAGCTTCCAGAAAATAACTACTAGGAATTCAAAGCCACTAAATCATTGTCTTTTGTTAAATTTCTTAAACATTTCCATTCTATCAATACCTTCCTATTTCTCATCTTAAAAATAATGCTTTACAATAATCTTAAAAAAAAAAAAGTTGAAGACATTAAAAACTATTCCAAATATAAATTCTGTGTTTCTCCAGAAAAATTTCTGAGGGAGAGAGGTCATAAAGACATGAGAGAGAAAGGGTTTAACAACAGCATTTATTTAACCCTCACTGAAGAATCTCAAGATTTAATACATTTTTCTTTAAAGGGAACATTAAAGTACAGCGTAATAATCTGATACCTGATACCCACCTCTTTGTTCTTTGGAAATCTTAGAAATGACCACTGGAATATTATGTTCTGCTCCACCCTGATAACAGAATAAATAACAGAATAAATCTTTGTCAGTCACTAAAAATATCTTTTTACTTAAAATTATCTTTTACCCTTTCTCTAAATACAGATTTTAGAGAGACTGAGCAAATAACTTGGATTCTGCATTTCCTCTTTTTCTTAATGAAAATTCGATTGTAATTAATTTTTATTGTCTCACATAAAGAAATTCTCCGTTGCTATCATTAGCTCAGGAAGTGAATTCAGAACTCTACCAGACTTGAAGAAAAAGAACATTAGTTTATGTGAATTCTGGAGAGGCTAATGTATGAAATGTGTCCTGTAGAAGCAGAATGGACATCCAGCTACAATGGCAACCACACTGGGAACACTCAGTTTTCACGCTAGCAAGAAGGAGGTAAACAAAAGCACACGAAAGAAGGTTTGGGTTTTTCATCTTAAAAGAAGCCTTTATTTGTTTCTGTCTGTCACACAAGCACAAAGAGTGAGGAAAGCAGTGGCATAAGCAACAAGGAACAGAAAAAGAAACATTAAGAAATAGAACAGTAGGTGTTCAATAAAATGGGAGAAATAAAGGAAAACCAGATGATAGTTTCAACAGTTCAACAACAATTTAGTGCTTTTGCTTCATTCAATTTATCCTTTTGGGACTGGAAAAAAATTATGGTGCTTAAGAACAAAGTATTAAAAATAAATTTCAAATGAAAAGGAAATTCAAAGGAAGGTAAAGACAAATATGCAGAGAGACAAACACTTTTTCCTCTGCCAAGAGCATCAAAGCATATACTCAAATGCAGTCTGTACAAATTCAGGTCACCAGAAACAAGTCTGCCACACTGCTGTTTTGCCTAGGAATCCTGGATAAAGTTTGCTCACTCTTCTTTTCAGCAGATAGATTTTACTCTGGAAATGATGTCTTTTTTAGGTTCAGGCACTCTGGGTCGAGTTGTGAAAAGGACTGACATAGGTATTTCATCCATAAGGAACAGCACACATCCCCTTCTTCATGCAAAATTGAAGTGTTTGAAACTGAACAAACTCCTACACGCAACACCTCTTTCTGTCATGGAATAAAGATTAATTTCCTGTGAAACCACAGAATGTTAAATCAGATAAATGTCCATTTTGCTAGTGGATATCAGTGCAAATTACCCTAAAAACACTGAGTTAATAAGGATCTCAGTAATATTACAACAATTATATGTCTACAGGTAAAGTTCTACTGGCATTACATGGGTGTTGACAAGCATGGAACATATCAATATTTCCAGCACAGACTGAGTTTTGACTCCACAAAACCAGAGGCTACCATCATTTCAGTTAGGCTGAGAGATGTATTCAGAATAATTAAATTGTAGCACTATAGCTTGTTGAATTTCTTTCAGTAGCTTTCACCAGAAGAACAGCAACAGTAAAAGTTGGCTTCACTGCAGAAAATGAGTTCAAGCTCACTAAATTTATAAGTTTGTAACCCATACTCTCCACATTTTCTAGTCACCTGCAAATTCAATTTCTGCAAACTTTTTCAAATGAACAGAAAAAATAACTGGGTCACTTTCTTCCTAAGCTTCCAATATTACACATGTTGCAGTATCCAGGATATTTAAAGCCCAGCAAAGAAGTGTAAGGTTTAAAACAGCCTCCCTGCCTCCTTAGACCTGAGACTCCATTAAAGTAGGGAATTACTTTTAATACTAAGTCAGCCTTCAATGCACACAACATGATTATTCCTCTGTCATTGCAATGAATCTACCTAAATCCATTTACACTACAGATCTGAGGAAACTTTCAGTAGCACCCTACTGAAGAGAATTATCCCCCCTCATTGCATCCAAGTTTGACCGGTATAAAGGCTTCTTTTTTAATTAATGAAAGAATGTAGTGCCTGCTGTTCTAAGAAACAAAAAATTAAAAGCTGAAAACAGCAAATAGCTGACCAGCTATCTATACACAGTCACTGTTAGCAATTTGTAGCAAACTGTACATGTTCTGCCAACATCTTGTTGAATACTACTTCAAGTTGACACTGCAGCTTTTCATCCTGCATTCTCCATACCTGATTCTTTGTCCTGCAGAGGAAAAAGTGTATACATGCCTAAAATCTGATTTTACAGAGGCAACTTTTCCAACTGCTTTGAATTTTCTCTTCCTCTAGTACAGACATGTAGGTATAACTTCAGACCAGGGGATGGACAGAAATACATCAAATTTATGTTGAAGACTTAATTGCTCAAACCTCTACCAGATTCTAACAATGATCTTTGTCAAGCAAGTTTTCTTTGGCAGTTTTCCTTAAGCAGGGATAAGCCTGGAATTACAGCAGCTGCCCACCTGTGGAGGTGGTCCTGCTAGAAGAGGCAGAGGAAGCTCTAATCATTGGCAGCTGTTTGAACATCACTGTCCTGGATGTTGGCCACTGCTGGTGAGAGGTCACCCACACCTCCTTTCAAAGTATCACATGATACACTACTAAAATTTTTTTCTCATCCCAGTTTTTATGTGTAAGGGCTTTTTTCAGAAGTTTTTGACATATTAAAAATAGGGCAATTGAAAGCAGTAAGTTTTACTGACAAAGGATGGAGGTCTTTGGTTCTAAGTGTAACAAAGAAATTAATTTTTTATTTTCTAAAAAAAAAAAAAAAGAAAGAGAAAATAATTCCTTCAGGAGAGTGTAAACCAGAGCAGGTCTTCTTAAAATTCAAAATTAAATTGCAGTTTCATGACTGACTTCAGCTAAGACATACAGGCAAATACCAGGTTTTCAAACCCTAAAAGAGTGGATTATAATCTATTTTTTTAAGGTCTGAATTTTAGGTCTTGGACAAAAGTCAGCCTTACAGTCACGGGGTTTTGTAAGCAGTTAGCTGAGTCTCTGATTTTTACAAATATAGTTGAAATACACCGTTTATAAAAGAAGAGTTTCCCTCATAGAAAGTAAATAAAAATAACTCATTTAATTTTGGAATTATTAACAATTTTTCCACTGCTCTTCATAAAAATAGTAATTCAAAGGGTTCAAAATACTTGCAGTGGGATAAGACATCTTCAAAATTTATTCAAGAGAAAGTTGAAAGGTTTACTTTTTCATGTGAGATTTCTGACATAGATGGATGTTTTTAAGTTAGCAGAAGAAAAAGAAGACCTGATAAGACCCCAGACCTGACTGCCAAAACTAGGCAAATTCTTAAGGAAGTATTCTCAATTGAGTGTCATTAATCACTGTACTGCTGTAATTAACACCTCAGATAAATAGCATCCTCTGACATACACCACAGCCAGAAAGCAACTCCTCAAACAACCCTTATCTTTAATTAGTCTGGGAGTAGAAAGACAACAGAACCTACTGTAGTTCAAGGGGCTGTGGAAGTTACTGACACAAAAAGGAGAGGCCTCAGTCCTTCCCACTCCTTCAGGGTGATTTGTAGACCTCTACTTTCCAGCACAATTTTAAAACAATTACATTTCTATTTAAAATTAATAACAAATACAAGTTTTTTAATAAAAGTTTCAGGAATCATACAAGATAAAACAAAAACATAACAACAAATTTCTATTCATCTGCAAGATGCAAACCATGATTGAATGACACATTTTAAACAGAAAACTGGCAGAGTATTTGGAACTGACATGTCAGGTCGTGACACAAATAAAAAGTCAATTTCAGTGACTTTCATAAAGTTTGCCTACTAAACTAAAAAAGAAAAATTACTGTAAATTCCCATTCTAAGTTGTTTCTTACACTAGTTTAAAATCATAATAATAGATTATATTATTTTTTCTTAGATTGTGTTGGCTATCCAACTGCTTGTCCACCTTTTGAGAATGTAGAACTACTAATAAGGGGATCTAGCAAAAATGTCCCACATTCACTGATTTTTTTTTTTTTTTTTTTTTTTTTAAATAAGTGATTTCAAAGTAATAAAGCAAACTACTTGAAACACATCCTGGACCACAGAATTCAACTTGCCATTTTCATTATCTAACCTATGTCATCCAAGCTAGATTAGGTTTCCTTTTCTTAAAGACAACTGTGCTCTTTAATGACATTAGAAGGGATTTCATCACCTGATTGCTAGTTATTTAAAAAAAAATTGTCTATTCACACCTGACTTTAAGTATCTTCACCTTTCCAATGCTTTGGTTAATTTTGATCAAGATATCTATACTTGTATATCTATTTTTATACACCTATGTATTTGTACATCTATTTTTGTATTTTGATATAAAATAATCCTAGAAAATAAATCTTACTCTAAAAAGTTAAGAATAACCGAACTCTATTAATTTAAGAAAGACTACTGAACATCCACTATTTAATTTATATTTCTAAATTATATTTTATTTAATGCAATGTACGTAATTCTTAAAAATGTGATCTTGAGACTGTCAGCAATGTTAATTCTAAATGACAGCTCATTGTAAAGTATATATAAAAATTAAGCTTATTGACTCTTGAAATTTCCTCTCCAGTCTTCTTAAGTCTTTACTCTAACCAGTTATTTTTAGCATCATCTAAATAAAACCTCATTTAGCCATATACTTGATTTTACACTGACATTCACTACTTCATCATTATTCAGTGTACTGTAACCTATAATGATACTGGTGGAAAAAAAACTTGAGTGTTGTTGACCAAACTGATGAGAAACTTTGGTGACAAAATAGTAATTAATTTTCCCTGAACAGAGGTCTTCATGGGTCAATAAGATAACAGCAAGCACACTAAGACATTTTTAAAAATTAATATTTTTATTCAGTCATATTCTTATCAATGACAATACAAATTCAAGTTAATCCTTCTTATGAGTATCTATAAGGTCAGTACTAGCAGATGTTCATAGGAAAATCTATACTTTCAATCTATATGCATAATTTAGGCCTCTTTGCATTCATGTGAAGTACACTTCATTTTTTCCATTGCTGTCTTGAGACTGAGAACTGCTGTGTTTAGAAGATAAAATTAATCTTGTGTTGTCTACATTCAGATTCAAAGCTAAAGTAAGGTCTTCAAAACCATAGATTACAATGACAAAAATTATTAACCCTTCCTCCCTCTCCTAAAAAGGATCACCTACACTTGTTTGTTTTCTTAAAACCTGCTGACCAAAACAAAAACATGGTAATGTGGCAAATTTCTGTCGGGGCTTGATCTGTAGAAAAATAAACAATACAAGCCTGCAATAACACTTTCTGTCCCACTAATGAATTGCAGTGGATTAATGGGATATTCTTTGTAGCAGAATTCATGATGAACTTATTGGCTGTTCCATGTGCCTGCCACCGTAATTCAGCATAGAGAGAAGCTAAGTACGGTCTATGCAGTTGAAAACATTTCTCAGCTCTTATATCAAACCTTATTACAGAGTTGGTCAGCTTGAATTTTCAGGGAATGATTGCCTTCCATTCCATAGGGCAGCATAGTTCTGTGGTTGCCTGCTGTAACAGTATCTAATGTACAATAATATGTTTCCTGTCTTGTCACTAGTCCTCTAAAATAGTCTGCACTCATTAACAGTAACACTGATTATATAAAAACATATGTTTTGTGTGATATGAAATAAATAAACCAAAAAAAAAATCATCTTACCTTTATACTTAATCCAAATCCTCCTACAGTCTGTCTTCTTATTGTTACTGTTCTTTCCTGGAAAAAAAAAATCAAGTTTTGCTAGATTTAATGTCTTCTGCCATAACAAATATATTCATACTTCCGTAAGTTTTTTCAACATTGATTTTTGCTGCTTTAATGAAGTTCTGAGCTCCTGAACTGAAAATGCCATGAAAGCTATGCTCCACAGGAAAAAGACAAAATCTGGAAGAAGAGATCCTGTCTTAAAAAAAAAAAAAAAAAACAACAAAAAAACAACAAAAACCCATTTTTTTCCTATTCACACCATCCTAGAAACACACAAAAACCAGAACTTAGGAGTTGGACAATAATTTCACAACACACACATTTCAGAGGTTAAGGCCATGACATTGGTCCCACGTGCAGGTCGATCACTACATGTTTAAGTGCATACACTGCACTGCTGCAGTGCATTTCCCAACTCAGCTTCATCTGAAAGGAAAACTTGTGCATGCCAGGAGCACTCATTGATGTTAACCAAAGCCTCGTGCACACATTGCATGAATTCGTTTTAGAGCACAGCAATGATCCAAATTAAAAAACAAACAAACAAACAAACAAACAAACAAACAAATAAACAAGCAAACAAAAAAAAAAAAACAAAAAAAAAAAAAGAAAAAATAAAATAAAAATCAAACAAAACCACCAGAAGCTAATATGGAAACAGACACTTTTAATCTCAGAGTAATGGTTTAAAAATAACCTACAATTATTAAAAGCAGCCCATCTTTTTCCTTTCACTGCTGGTCTAAAAATGTTTGCTGTACAAACTATAAGCTATTATCTGTCTCAGATATGAACACTTACAAATTTTTTTTTCCTAGTCTGTCTGTTGACTTTATAACCACATATCGTTTAGAATCAGTACATTTAGGTAGTGGTAAAATAACCTATTAGTAGATATATCTTATATGCAGATTAAAACATATAACTGTTATAGATTTCTGAATGTCCTCCCTATGTGATCTTGATTTTATACTCATTTAATTACACATTTATCTATTGCATGGCATAAGCTTCATGTATGCTACATTTACCTATATTTATTTCAGCATAAGCAGCATAGATTACCAGCATCAGTCAGATTTGAAAATATCATCAGGAATGTAGCAGTGACAACATGAAATATATACAGATGTATTTTTTTTCTTCCTTACTTCATGCACAGAAAGGAAAATAAAGGAGTTACCACATAAAAGTTTTGGAAAACTGTTACTGCGTAACACTGGTGAAAATCAAGTCATCTTGTTTCTTTTGCATGTTTGTGACAAATATGAACTGTGTAACTGTGGAAAGAGTAAGCATAAACTCCTCCAGTGTTTTGGACTCAAAGGCAAAATGGATTGCCTAAAATGAGCTACTATTAATGCATTCAGGCTAATGCTTGCAAAATATAAAACTCTTGCAAATTTTTATTCAAAGAAAAATGCATATATTTTGCTGTTAAATAGCCATTTTAATTTTTATTTTTAAAGTAAACCTCTAAAAAGGATCTTTCATACTTGCAGTTCCCACAGATTGGATTCAGGCCACAAACTGTACTTAGAAAAGCTTTTGTCTGTCACAGTATCAGATGCAGGCAATTGTGCTGACATTATACTCAGGATAAACCAATATAGGCCACAGTCTCATGTGTGGTCTAAGCTGAGTTTACACAAATGAACAGAAAACACTCAGATAGGGCTCCACTGGGAGCTGTATTTTTTCCTGTTAACTTCATCTTGTTTCCACCTCCAGCTTGCACTGAACATAGAGTTAAGAACAGGAACCTGACTTGTACACTCTAGTCAATATATTCTGCTATTTTTGTTATACAAGCTCAAATCAAATAGAACACACTTGGGCTAAGATGACATTGAAAAATAGCAACCTTTCACTAAACTGCCTTGAACTGGCTAGAGTTAGATCAACAATGAATGGAATAAAGGACAATACACCTACAGATTAAATTTCAAACAAACTAATATTCTCAGTGAAAAACATGTAACTTCATAAAATTTAGGTTGGTAGTCACTGTAAATACTGGCATCTGAACATATTTTAAGCTGAAGCTACATTTTTAAAAAACCTAATAGAAAACTATATTACAGAATATTTCTGTCCTTGCTGTCCTTCTTAGCCCAACATGAACATAAGTACCCATAAAAATGTACCCATAAAAAGAGTAAAAAAAAATACTTTTTGATTATCACTCAAGCAAAGACAGACTCAAGATAGTCCTGAAAACACTAGATCCAGGGTCTTTTGTGAGTTTGCCAGTGTTATCTGACAGAAAACAAGAAATACTTCACATTGGAGTTCAGCATTACTTTTTTATGTGAAAAAAAAAACCCTGGCTAGTATAGATGATTTCTAAATAGGCAAAACTATATAGAAATAAGGAAGGAAACCAGAAAAATTTCAAGACACTTTTTCAGGACAACATAATTTATCAAAGGGCTTTGTCTAGTATTTTTTCTAGTTTCTTTTCTATCTCTACTGAAATTTGATATTAAATGTTTTGGGACCAGACAGTTACTGAACTGAATTTCACTTCAAAAACGTACTAGAAAAAAACCAAAAAACTAGATTCGAGTGGTGTGTTATGTGCAGTGAAGGCATTGCACTGTATTTAATCTTGGCTAATTCAACACACCTCTCAGTCTCATAATAAAGAAATAGTACTTTGCTTTGCAGAGCTACATTTTCTTGACATCAAGTTAGCTAACAATAGCAAATATGCAAAAGACCTTCAAAAGTACAAATAAGAATTACATACAAGATGTGTATTTCTTTCATTAACCATCAATAATCCCCTAGTCTGCAATTTAAAACCCCACATAAACCTTACAGTGAAACAGCTTTTCCGGAACAGTTAGAAGCATCAGACATTTCATACACATGAATTTTGGACTGGGATCAAGACCCACCTCTAATCAGCCATTGGTCAAGGCAAGTTTATTTTTGTAATCAATAAAGAAAAATAAACACATTCAATGCTGGTGGGCCAAAGCAGGTGTCCAAATCAGTCTTAATCAACTTCGAGTAGAGAGGCAGGTCGTCAAGTTTAATTCAATAAAGATGAATCCCTCCCTTTTGATTTGCATAATAACTTGAATAAGTATTTTGATGGTAGATACTTGCTTTGAAATGTTTTGGCAGAAAACTTCTTTGTCCAAGTAAGTTTCATTTTTAAATTGCACATGGCTTATTTTATGTAACCCTCAAAAACCCCAAACTAAGCTCAATTTTCAGTGTCATTTTCAACCCAAGTTAATGGAATATACATGATCTGCAAAACACTGTATTGTAATTTAAATTATTTTTATTATAATGATTTATATAAGAAAGGAGCTTAAGTAGCAATCTGAAGCAAATTCTTTTGTTCTGATGCCTTTAATTAGCATTTCAAATGAACAATAATAATAAAATGCTTTTCTCTGGTCTAATAGCTTTAAGTTCTTAAAATGATTTTCAACTATTCATTAATAAAACAGAGCAAGAGCTCTGGAAGGCAAAAAAAAATTTGTACAATTGAAGAAGTATCCTGATTGACTATTTGTGTTGTTCAGGTTAAAAATACTGATGTTCCACTGATTTCCCATTAATATTTTTATGCTTTCCCCTCTGTTCGCACCACATGATATTCTATGATTGAATTTGCTGTGGTTTTGGAAATTCCAAAAGCAAGTTCATCTCAGAGTTTACAAAATAAAATTTGGTTCAGATGAAAAGACACACTTAGTTCACTATCAAGACTACACAAAGTGTTATGTGAGCTTGTATTTCCATTTTCACATTTGTTATTTACATCATAACAAACAGAAGGAAGGTTAGAGCTCCTAGGACCCTTAAAAGCAGAATTCAGAGTCATGTTCTTGCTGTTTCCTGGAACAGAACAAAGGTTGTTATCATTTTATTTAAAAACAGAAAGCTGCTGCCGTGCTGTCAGTATTTTCCATGCCTCTCAGAAAATTGACAGGAAAGGACAGTGAAGAGTTTAAAAAAAAAACAAAAAAACAAAAAAAAAAAAAAAAAAAAAAAAACAAAACAAAAAAACACCCCATAAAACAAAAAAACACCAAAAATACCAAACTTTCTCAGAGCTACTATGCAATGAAACAGAACCAATGTTTTTGAAGATTTCATTAAAGAGCTACTAAAATTTCTTCTTAAAATCCTTATGATCTTCTGGGGAACATAAATGTCATCATAAGCGAGATCAGAAGTGTAGAATGACCATGTGAGCACAAAGTAACAGTAAATAGTGAGGAAAGGAAAACACAGAATCCTAGGTAATCATTAACTATTTATATTTAGTTAAGGTGTAATGTTATTTTAAGCAATAGCTTGGAGGACAGAAAATACTTCAAGTATTTTGTACTGACTGGTATGTGATATAAAAAAAAGTTTATAACTGCTTAACTGACTCTTAAAAATAATATTTAGTTAGCAATCTTTTCAAACTGTCTGTCTTGTATAATATAAAGCAGTGATCTAATAATCTAATAATGTATCTCCATGAAAGAAGACAAAAATGTTGAACAAAAGGATGATGAAACTTCAAAAAACTTGACAAAACTGAATTAACAGCATGTGAAACTTAAATATATCATTTCTCAACCTTTTTCCCAGTGTAGGGTTAGTCATTTGGTGAGTCTGGATATTCATCTTACAAGAGTAAAGGTATGAAGAATTAGTCGGAATTTTGTCTTGTGCAGACAGAAAACAAGACCTCTCTTTTCAGAGGACAGAACAGAGATCAAGATATTTAACATATGGAAGAACATGATAAAAAGCTGAAAGGTTAGCAGTACAGAACAGTAGTTAGGGAAAAAGGAATACACATGGAGGGGAGCCTACAATAGCACAGTGACATGGAAACATGTAGGAGGAAAAAAAATGAAGAAAATATTAGAACATAAGTTTTAAAATGTAATACTATAAAGATAAAATCAATTCATTGGCAGCAACTTCAGAGATCAACCTGTTAACATTTTATATCATAATATATCCAAGGCCACACTCTCATATAGTTCATCAGCCATTAATAATTCTACTACATTTTGATATAAGAAAATAAGAGATTTTTAAAAAAAATTATTTAATTATTGCATACATTTTCAACGTTTTAAGACCTTTTTTTGGTAATGCTTTGCCCTTTTTCGTAGTGAAATTTCTCTGGATTAATCTAACTGGGCAAGCTTTATACTCATTCTGAGTGTAAAGGACACAGGTCAGTCACATTTCCAATTTGAATTAAGTGTTAACAAGGTTTACCAGCAGACTTGCTCATCTGCTAAAAACTTCCATCACATGGCATTTGAAGTTTGTCTCATTATTTCAGTTCCTCGTGCAACTGGAGAAGGTTGGCAAGTAAGGGAGGGCTGCAACGTGCCTGGTCGCCAGGAAATCCCCTTTCCTCTGCAGCTGTGCTAGAGACTGAGGATGGCAAATGCAGTGGGGTCATGTAGGCTGTTAACATTAGCTAGAATAAAAAAAAAAAAACTCTCAACCCTTCATTTGTTCTTACTTCAAAACGTTCCCGGTCCTGCAGCCTGTGCTTGAAAGCTGAAACATTCACCTAAATACCTTCTTATAAAATTTCTGCTCACATGATTGATTAATTTCAGAAGTACTGCATTTCTTATTATAGAAATAAAAGAGAAACAAACCTAAAAACCCGTGGTCAGGATCTGAACTTCCACTAGGTATTGCAATGAACATTCTCTGTAGTTTCCAGCTACTGCCTTACATCATACACTGCCATTGATCAATGTTTTGGGTTCCCTGAGTTTTTTCAGAATTGCAATACTTTTCTTTCTTGTGGAGGAAAAGCTTTCTTCCAATGACAAGAAATTATTATTTTCTTTCAAATCTGGCATTATGAACAGCATTTTTAACCTCAGCTGATTGCCATGGTTTTTACTTTTAAGTAGCTGCAGGAAAATAATCTGCCTTAGGCTTTCCCTAAGTAATCATATTTACATCTGTCAGGTTGTCACTTTAAAGCTGTCCAGACTGGCAGAGAAAAAAAAGCTACCCCCATCTGATAGATACTTGACGACTTCAGTGAAAAAATGGATTCACTCCACTGAATAGCTGACAGATACCAACAAGGCAAAAAAACCCAAAGATTCTTACTGGTAGTTTTTATAGATGCAACAAGAATGGAAAGTGCTTGAAAAGTGACCTATCTGTGCACTTATTTGCAGTTCTCTTCAAGATAGGGAGATTCATTTTGGCATTGTTTATATTATTCAACCACATTTCAGAATAAAAATTGTAAATAAAGAGGAAGAAAAATTAAAGCTATTATTTAACACTTGAAGCTTTCATTTTTTTCTTCTATTCGTTAAAATTGCTAATGGGAATTAAACTTGTTTTACCAACACTAAAATATATAACAAGAAAACTCATAATTTTTGAAAGAGAATGATCCAATGTCACAGATATACAATTAATTCTCAGGAAGTTTCACAAAATTAAATATTTAAGCAAGGAAAATCTAATAACTTCCCAGGCATGTTATCATTAAGTGGTATGTTCTGAATTTAAATTTATTCTTAAAATTCATAATAAATGTATTAATAAAATTAAAAAAATAAAAAACATTCTATTGTGTAAAGTTTTTAATTTAAAAGTATTTTTTATATAAAACTAAAAAAAAAAATAGAAAATCTCTAAAAACTAATATTTTTAATACTTTAGGGGTTTCATATATATTTATGAATCTTTCATCAGGACTTGATTTCACAGTACTATAAGGATAACCCTAAAAGTTAAATATCATATTTTCTTATGCTTACAATAAAAAAAAAATTAAAAAAAATTAAAAAACAAAACAAAACAAACAAACAAACAAATAAACAAACAAAAAAACCAACAAACAAAAAAAAGCAAACCAAACCAAACCAAAACAAAAACAAAACAAAACAAAAAGATACCACTGTTTGGTAAACATCAGAAAACAGACCTTGCTGCAATGCAACAATTTGAGACACTGTTACATCCTGGCCTTGGTAAAGGTGTCTCCTAATAGTTTTTTCTTTGTTGCAAATCCAATTACAGTCCATAGGCTACATTTAGATATGATTGTATCAACCTCAGTTAAACCTTTGGACAAATGCCATACTACTCTGAGAGCAGCTGCTCTACAAATTCACAAAAAACCCGTCCATTCACTTTTTATTAGTATTGAGTTATGACTGACCTTCACACAACTTTTCCCCAAAGATCCTTAATTTAAAAAAATCAAACCACATAAAGAACTTATTAATGCTTAATGAATTAATGCATTTACTGCATCCCAGCATAGAAACTTGAAATTACTTTAAAGAGATGTCACTCATCTGTATGTTAGCATCAGGTGAGTTAGCAATATTTTGTATGACCCTTTAAAACAACATTTAAGACAATTTTGTAAAAATCCTGGTAGATAACAATTTGCCAGCTGCTTGCAGTTTATTTTTTTCTTTTAGGAAAGAAAAGTGCAACTGATTCAAATCATCCATCCTGTCAATGGTATATTGTCATATCCTTAATTTATGGACATCACATGTGCATAGACTATGTGTAGAAAAAAAATCTGAGTACAATTAATAAACAAAATTTATTAAAGAAGAAGAAATCCACAGCTTCCTAGACAGATAAACCACTTATCTTGATAAAGCACAACAATCCTTTTCCTTGAATTTCAGATGTTCATGAAAGGTGATAGAAACTGTGATGATTAACTCTAAAATAAAAATATTGATTCTGGAATGGAAAATATTAAAACCTTTCCTAGGAACAAATCTACTTCAGATAGCCTATGGTATGGCATATCTCCTTTCCTCTCAAAATTTTCAACAAGTTCAGCATTAGGCTATCCTGGTTAGTCCAGGCTATTTACATGTATGCCTAAAAAGAATTGCCTCACTGCATATTGTTATATGGAAAATCATACAGTAAGCTTCTGTGAGCATAATTTCAAGTAATTAAAGTAATATGCTTAAAAGAATATATAAATAAAATCTATAATTCTGCCATCTATAGTGATGAGGTTCCTACATGGTTTCAGCTCTTTTTGAGACATTTTGAAACTGCTCTGGGAGAAAAAGGTGTACCTGACCTAAGGGACAGTGGTCTTACCTTCCAACACGAGCTACTCCAACTGAGGCATTCATTTCCCATAATATAAAGCCTCTCTACAGGCAAGGATTTAATTTGGATTAGTAAAAACACTGCCTTCTACACATTGAGCTTCACAATATGTCCTCATCCTACTTTTGGTCATTTGCACTGGAGCTCAAATCTACATTGGGTATCTGCTAGCAGCATAATGCTGAACCCACTACATTTCTTTCTCTTGAAAAGCAAGACTTTCCTATTGCACACAAAAAGAAATATATTTAATACTTATTGGTGCAACTGATTATTAAAAAAAATACACTCTATGATCATCTGAATGATGTTTGATGCTGTATGGAATTGCTATAGGTACAATTGCTGCAGGACCCTCATTAACTCTTATTATTTTCAGGCAGCTAAATAATCAGATGCTTTCTTTTTTTAGTGTATAACACTGTTTATTTTGCATATAACCTTTTATGTATTTTATTTTCTTACTTCAAACTGTATACAACAAAAGAAGAATGATTCTTTGCACTTCTTCAGTTTTGGAAACTAAAACTGTTCAACAGCAAAAGGAAGTGTTCCAAATTAAGAACTAGGTCCTTATCCTATACACTCACATTAAACAACACTTCATTCCTAAGGAGCCATTGGTTTTATTTAGATTATTCCACGGGATGCAGATCTGGATGCTGCTAGAACGTTAAGTGCCTGTTTAAAGTCTGTCCTACACAGAGGAGCATGCAAATTGATTCAGACTCAACAAACAGAAGAGAGACTGTTCTGAACTAGAAACACAGGAATAGCCTTTCGTTCCATACCAGTGCAGCAGTGATAAAGCAAAACCTTATAATCAAATTATTTAAAGATTATTTATTTAAACAGATTAAAAATTACTTTTGCTGTAGCTACTTGTCTGTAAAAATTAACAATACTATTGTTCCTCAATTACAAATCTTATTTTTATGCTTAAAGAGTTTATTCTCTGAGGCATTCAGTGTCAATTGCTAATGAAAACCCTTGTAGTGCAGAATTCAGGTAAAAGATAAATGCAGTCAGTTATTTAGAATGACAGAAAGAACAAAACAAAATCAACCAACCAAAGTAAAACATAAGAAAAACAAACAAACAAGCAAGCAAACAAAACCTAATAAATCAGGAATAAAACTGAGGAAAAATAGGGAAGAAAAAAAAAAAAAAAAAAAGAAGCTGTGGGACTTGTGTGATTATAGTATACAATCAAAGCACATGATCCCAGATTATTCAAATTACCTGTGACAAAAGGACAGTTAAATGTCTGTGAAATGCCAATCATCCTTAGTTGGAATGAACCCACTGCTAAAAAATCTAGTCATATTCCCAAAGGAATTCAGGGTAAAGTGCTGAGAAGTCACTACTCTAACAATAACACTTCCAGAAAACAGAAAATCTGCACCAACACACTAATATCAATCAGTTAATGACTTATGCATTGAAAAATGCAAACAAGTTTAACTGGGGAAGCAAATAATCCATTATTTTCTACAGAGTATTTGCAAAACTAAGGAGAGAAAAACTGTAAGCAAAAGCCTTGCTGTGAAAAGGGAAAAAAAAAAAATTAATATGCATTTCATGAAGACATTTAAATAACAAGTTCAGCAGGATATTACAGATATTACAGCAGAATAATGCAAGCCGTATTTCTGAGTGATAAAATCTTTTAATAAATAATGTCAGAATGGTGTTGGTGGAATAATGGTTCCACAGTGTATGTTGCTAATTGAACGACTGCAGATTAAGCTTAAACTCATAACTTTTTTCTATCCTGGCTGCTGGATGTCCTGTCTATTGAGGAACAGGGAAGTCTGGTAAAAGGAACATTTATATTCCACATAAAAGATACAGACCTGTATTAGCAAACTGCATTTGTTCAGCATGAGTCAGAAGCTAATGTCAGATTTGTCATGTAAATAAACCCAGACTCTATGGAGACTGTAGGCAATGTGCTCCAATTGTTTCAGATAAAAGCCCTGAAGAATTCACCTTGAGATATTCATAATCATGAGAAGGATAATTTGATACATTTTCTCATTAATCTTTTACACTCTTTGCACTGCTAATATTCTGCCAATTTATTTTTATTTGTGCTTTGTATCTTTTTATTGTACTTGTATTTAGAGATACAAGTATGTGGGAACAGCAGCAATTAAATAATAAAACAGACATAATAGCATTAACAAAACATTTGTATAAACAGATATCACACTACTATGCCTCAAGATTTAACATTCTAGGATTCTAGGATTATTTTATTTAGCTCATAGGAAAACCAGAATGTTTATGACAATTTCACATAAATCTTAAAAATATCTCTACAAAATATAATTACAGTATCTATAAAAATGTCTATCGAAATGAATACTAAAAGTTTTCTATTTTTTATTATCCCCTTAAATAAAAACTTTGCATTAGAATAGCTCTAAACCCTATGATATTATTCTATATGGAATTTTACAGATGTTCCAAATAATTGTAGTTTCTCATGCACAAAATTCAATATTATGCTCAAATAAGGAATCTGTCACATCATGTAAAAACAGTAATACATAAACCCCATTATCCCTTTGTTCCATCTCTATTAACATGCTGTTAAAGCTAGTGACCCTCCCAGAATTCTTGAAGTCTAGTGCTGGGCTACCACAGGAAAAAAGCCAAGCAACAGAGGGTAAAAGGTAACTCCTCTGCCAGCAAAGCCCTGCCATAAGAATCTTATCAACTCCACAAGCAATACCCAGATACATAAATACATTGAGGTATCTGTACTCCCTGCAAAAAACACTGCTCATTTTATTCCTCCTACATCCAATGGCTCCAATACCCCAGGGTGAGTGAAGAGAAACAGTGCTGCAGCCATGCATTTAACTTATTATCATATTGATGCTTGTTAGATGAGTATCGTTAATATTTACTTACAAAAGAAACATTAAAATACACTCAGTGTTAACAGTATAAAATGAAATACCAATCCATGGGAGCAAATGTATACAGATGTGTGCATGCACCCACACACAGCACTTTCCTTTGTAAAGAACATCTTTAAAAAGAAATAAAAACTACTTACACCAGAATAGAAAGGCTCACCAGACACACAGATCACATCCTGCTCCTGGATCATCAAAATATCTTTGGCTAAGTGCAATCGCACTTTGAAAGGCTCCTGGTTACCATCCTGCAGCAAACAAACCCCTGTCTTTGTCTGCAAAGGAGGGAATAAAGAAAATTTAAAAAAAAATAAAAAATAAAAAAAAAATAGGTATTTTCAGTTAGAATTAGCACTTAGAATTGTTAGAAGTGGTATTTTGAATAAGAATATTTTATAAATAGGTGCAGTCACAATAAATACATTAAAAAACACCCAAAACTATTTTCAATGATGGCTGCATTTACTGTGTTTAAACAATGTTAGAGTAGTCAACAGTAAAGATGTATTTTGCAATAATAGGGTGCTATTTAATCCATGATGATTTTGTGAAACTCCTTCCAAATTGCTTCAAATCATCTGTGCTCTTATTTTCCATCTTTTTATTAAATTATGGCATCTCACTTGGACACAAAATAGAAGCTGATCCTCGACATATTACACCATTTTTGATACAGAAACACATACAAACCAGCCAGATATGAGTACCAACAGCTACAGGAACCCAGTTGTGGGCCATTTATTCTTTGTCTGTGAATGCAGCATTGATTTAACTTTATGTTCCTTTTCAAATGAGGATGCTGAGCTAAGAATGAGAGAAAATAAATCAAAGACTAATCCCTCTAGTAAATCAGTTGTTGCTCCATTTCTGTATTTTACATTTATGGCTAAAGATCAGGAATTCTGCAGGATTCTTCAATATTTAATAAATTATTTTTCAGTACTTTACAGAGTTATTGCAGTAGTACCTACTTGTAATATCTTTTGGGGCATTGTACATGAGAGGTTGAGCACTGAAAAAGCTGGCACATGAAAGTACCATCAGTACATAATTTTCCCTGAAGGTTATGTTGAAAATAGCACTCTTTGTAACACTTCATCAATGGACAAAATACCTACTGGTGGAGCTTTTTTTTTTTTTTTTAATATGAGAAACCTGCTTACAAATAATCTAAAAATGTAGCCTTACAAGTAATCTACCAGCATAAGTGTTTACATAGACACATATATAGATATATTCACTTACATATCTCAGAAGAAAATTCACATATAAGCAGTATTGAAAACCTTCTACTCATCAGTGACAAAAAAAAACCAAAAAAACCCTTCACTATCTTCATAGAGGTCAGATTTCAATCCACCAACTGTAAAAAGTTAGCTTAAGAGGAGATCAAGGAAAGAAAAGTATTTCTCTGAACTTTAAGTGCCAAGGTTGACCTGGCTGAATCTCAGGACTCTTTCTCAGACAAGAGTTTAAAAGAGCATTTGGAAGATCTCCCCATAGTGTGCTCTCACATCCATAGCATGGAGAGAACAAACACAAATATGGAACTGACAGTAGGCCACTGGCAAAAGAGAAGTTTAAATCTTTCTCACAAGGTTTTAAAAGAGGTGGAAAGGTCGAGGACAATCTTTAAATAGCTCTACATAATATTCTCCACTGACAAACTGTTCTGTCACTTCTGCTCCATACTCAACACTCAAAGTTTGGAAATTTTTTTTTTTTGGATGCCGGGAGCAAATTCATGTAACTCAGCCATGACTTTGAAAGTGGCTTTGACATTGCTTTTAATCTTTTTAATGTAGGTAAGAAGAAAAAAATGAAGAGTTCCATGCATTGAACTCACATTGAGGTCAGTTGAACCTCTGGTCAACAGACATCCTACACCATTTTTCTAATATTAACATGCCTTTTTTTTTTTTTTTCGTGAACAGGATAAGAGAGAAAGTGATTAACATGCACAGAGAAAATAAATAAATCACAGAAGGAGTTAGGTTTTCAGCACCACTGAAAAATTTTCTCATATCATACATAAAATGTTACATTATTAAAGTAAAGAGTAGTTATGTCCTTGGAACTTCTTTACACACTAAGATGCCTCCTCTATCCTTGGAGTTGTGAAGGAAGCAGCAAGTGACAAAGGAAATTGAACAACAGTGATTCTAAATAATTATGGTAAAAAAAAATGGCTAACACTTAGAAAATACCTTTCTTCTGCAACAAAGTTTGCAACATGCCTTTCCTCCTCCCTGGATAACTGGCAATAGGACAAATTCTGCCTCTCATACACTGGGTATAGCAACTGCCTTACTTGATTGCACATTTCTGATTTGGTCAATACCTTATAAAATCTCTAGAGTCTTTCTGCAAAAGCTGAGGGGCTACTTTGTAGGAATTAGAGGCAACCACAGCAGGCACAATTTGACATTAGAATAAAATTAAAATTCAAGTCAGTTTTTAAATGCATATGAGCTGAGGTTATTCAACCTGAACAAGCAAATCAAGCTTGGGAACAGCAAAGTATTTTGGCCCTTGGAAAGATTGATCACACACACTCAGACCTTATTTACATCAGACATTCTAAAATGTAATGAACCACTTTACTGTTGTTGGGTTTTATGAAAGCTAGTTTACAATACAGTTCAAAATTAAATCTTCAATTATACTACCTCCTTCCCTCTCCTACCTGACAGCTGCATTAACAACCATGTTAAGGAGAAGAATATAGCTGAGTTTCATTGGGTAACTTCAAAAGAAGACCTTGAGAACAAAGACTGGAATTTAATTGTTTAATTTTTGTCTGTTGAAACCTCTTTCTTGCTGGGCTCACTCCCTTCAAAGTGTTCCACAAATTGAGTAAAATAAAGAAACAAAGATATGAGTTCTTAATCCAGAGCTGGAAATTTGGGAAGACAACTTGTATATATACTTTCATATAAACTGCTGTGCACATCAGCATTTTTTATTCATGTGGCCCCAGCAAAATTATTCTGACCAGCTGCATAGCCTATAGCCCAGCCCTCTCTCACTTTTGGAGAGCTTAAGACTGTGTGCATGTGTGAGTGAGGTGGGGGAGTGCAGAGCTATGCCTCATATAAGCTTTTGTTCCTGATACCAATTTTTAAGAGATTCCATGTGAGGCTGTGCTAAAGCTTGTCCCCTCAAGCCTTCCCCATGTCACTGGCAGAGGGCTGAGCCCCACTCCTGTCTTACAGCAGTAAGACACAAACAGCACATCAGCTGAACTGCTGGGCCATGCGAGGCATCACCTTGAGCTCAAACGTGTGACACACTGCACCACCTCACAGCAAACATGCAGAGAGAAGCACAGCCCAGCTGATGACAATTTGTTAAGCCAATAAATCTTGACTGAGCCCAAATCACCAAGAACATCACCTTATTTATAGATTTGGGCTCCTGTGCTGCAAGGATAGAAAGAAAACTGAGTGCTTGAATTTGGACATTTTTATGAAACGGAGGAGATGTGTTAAGGAATGCATATGGAAGCATTGTAAAGAGGTGAAAAAGAGAGTTTCCATATGAGAGAAGAGCCTGTGGCTTCAAGCAAAAGCAGTGATGAAGAAAGGTAGTGGCACCTAACAGATGCAGTGAATGCTGCACCCACACAAGGCTGCCTCTGCTCATGTCAATCAAAAAAGTTTTAAGCTGAGTTAGATAAGAATATTGACAGAGCAAGAGCTGATGCCCTGGGAACTGCTTACATTTCCTGAACTAATACAATTACAAGAGAGGCTGAAAACTGGTCTTCATTTGCTTCATCACACCAGTTTGTGGTGAGCTTTCTGCTTCAGGTCACTATCAGAGGACAGTTTAGGTGGGCAGAGCCCTTAAGGCAGGCTGCTTTTCCAGATAATATGGTCACACTCTGACCATTATCAGCAACAAAGCAATAAAAAGGCCACTTAAAAATTATACCCTGACATTGTCCATAGAAGCTGTATGTAAAAGGTCTGGCCTATCCTGAAAGGAATTTAAAAACTCTTACATACCAAAACAAACATTCCACATTTCTTAAATGGCCGTCACAAATATTTAAGAATTAATTTTAGAAAAAATACACATGAAAACAACAGTTTCTACGTTTATGCTAGCAGCAGAGTACCTACAAAACACATACCAAAATAAGCACTGCAGGAGAAACATCATTTAAGTTACCTGTTGATTTAGAAATAAATTTCCTGCAGAACTTCCAAAATAAATATTTTTAAAAATTATCTGGCTTATACAAGTCTGCTGGCAGATTCTTTTTCCCATTTTATGCCTTCTTTTCCCTTGTCATAAATGACAAGGAAAAAAACCAACATATTCCAAAACCTTTTCTATGTTTTGTCCTTGAAGAAAGTTTCTCAGTTTTTCAGGCAATTTTAAATACTTGTAATTAGTTTTAAAGACATGGCTGTGTCTTCTCCTTTATGCTCTTTTATCTATGTCTTTGTCCCTACAGAAATAAAACAATTTATCTAGCTTTGCTTCTCATAGTTTCATATCAGCAGGAAGACTTCAACAAATATCCCAGAATAGTTTAGTCCATGAACAAGTAGAAGAAAGAAGAAAAAAAAAAAAAATCTCAGCACATTTTCTATGCAAGGTGACCTGGATTTTTAGTTTCTACTTTGACTGTTATGTCCTAAAATAAAGTAAGCCTCTGCAATTTGGTTTTAAGTCCTGAAATTTATTTCTACTATCAGGAACATGATAGCAGTAAGGAGAATGGGTTACAAAACTGCCTTAAATGTGTACCTGGCTCCTTCAGATTAACATCTACCCTTTTGGATGCTTATTTGAACTGAGGCTGACCTCTGAGTATCTGGAAATATGCCTGTCACTGCTTCACAATCTTAAGTATAATAATAAAAAAGGAAATTGAATCAGAGGTTTAAGGAGGTAATGGCATTGGATTTAAAGAGGAAATAGCAGAGGCAGGAATACAGGAATATGTGTCAGAACCATACATGGGATGTTTTTTAAACAGTCCAGCTACACATTCCGTGGAGGTATTGCTAGCTTAAGTGAAAAGCACTTATATTGTCAAAAACTGGAATGCAGCCCAGACACACAGGGATGTGTTCAGCTTGTCATTCAGAGCCTCTTCAATCAGATACCAACACTTTCCAATCCAAGGGCCAGCAAGTTCATTCCTGCATATCAATTGTACATTCTAGTCTGAAAGAACTGCAGGAAAATTCTGAATTTGGACTTAAACTTATTTTAATTTGATTTGTCAGGTATTTGAAGGTACTGTCAAGTATTTGCTGTGGCATTCTAAGAGTGATTTTATTGAAAGAATGAATTCTTATAGAGAAAGTTCTTGTTTCATACAGTCTGCAATACAAAACATAAATTAGATACTTGGAAAAAATATATTTCTATATAAGCTAAGGTTCCTTTTCAGAGCAAAAATTTTCTTTTCTGACACTGTAAAGATGCCACTTTGATATCTAAATAGCCAGTGAGCTTACTGTGACTATGGAGTTGAACCCAAGAGGTAAGGTAATACAAAACTGAAGGCTATTGTGAGAACATCTGTATTAGTATTAGAAATCCTGGCATTGCTATTTAACAGGATTTATAAACAAAGGAAAACAACATCTTACTCCGAAATGTGTAAATCAGAAATGGCATAAAGATGACTAGAAACAGACCAGAAGAGAATATAACAATATTTATGGAAGAAATTGAAAAAAGTTAAATATGGCTTAAAATCTAAAACATGTTTTGTTGCAGGAAAGCCCCTCAACAACTTGAATATGGAATGTTGAAATAGAGGTCACTACATCTTTGAATAACAGAACATATCAAATTATGAAGTTTGTGAAGTTTACAAGAATATTTACAGAATTAATAAAGCAGAGGACAAACAGTTTACCAACTCAAATTAATCCTTCAAAGAAACAATGAACGCTATTGTGAAAACAAATGAATAGAGTGTAAGCAGGAAAATGAATGGGGTAGTTATTAACTAATAAGTTTAATGCTATATTGAGGGAGGGGGGGCAGCCAAGCTATTAGAAGTAAATAATGAGATTTCAAAAAGTTAGAAAGCTTCTAATGCAGCTTGTTCATAAAGTACATGGAAAATAGGAACTTTAAAAAAAATGAAGGGGAGAATGTTCTAATGCATTATAATCATCCCAAGTCTTCAATTTCAAGAGGACACTTTCACTGCAGAGGACAGTATTATGTCAGAGACTTAGGTTATCTTCCAAGAGATAGTTTTCAGAATATAGAATAAGGTCAAGTGAGTACAGATCAGCATTTACAGTTACTCTGATTTATGCTCTTGTAAAGTTCAAAAAGCTCAGGATAAAGGGTAAAAGAGGAGCTGGATAGTCTTATGGCTTAGAAATTGTTAAATAGAAGAACCAGCAAAATGGATATATTTGCTGATCAGTGAGGGAAAGAACACAGAATACTGAAAAATAAAATATGAAACAGTGAAAAAAATCCCAGAAGCAGCAAGCAGAGAAGTCATACAAACACAAAAAAAAATTTAAAAATCACCTTTTCAGATACCAGATAGTTTCCCTTAATAAATGTGCATATGCCTGTAAGATCTTCTCTTTTTGTAGTGCCATTTGAATTGTCTAGCACAGAAGTTATTTTCTTGCAGAATAAAACTACTTTAAGATGCCTTGAAAGGCAGCACAGCCTGAAGATAAGATGCTTGGAGGAGAAAATAATCATTAGGATCCTAGAAATCACTTTGAGGTTGAAAACAGACTCTGCCTATCTACATATCTGTGTTTAACCTCTCATTATAATAACCCTGACTGATCCAATCAGATCTGCTGTAGGAACTCAGATACAAAGTGCACATACAGATACCTAAAAGGAGACAAGACCATTTCAGTGTCCAAATCTAAACCAAATCTCACTAGCAGACATTAGAAGAAATTAGCGATGCATGAAAGCATCAGTACTATGAAAGAACTAAGGTTCCCTCAGAGACCTCCAGTGCACTAGAGCAGCAGCTAAACAGAATGAAAAGTCATTTGAGGAGAACAAAAAAGAGAATGTCATGGACACCACGAAAAACATGCTTTAGCCTCAGCACATCTACGTGGAAAATTTGTTTTCATGCTAATTGAAACTCAGCTCAAACCATTTACTGCCATTACTAAGGATGGAAGTATCAACAAGAATCTGAGCTGCATTCACCAGTTTGGGAGAGTAATCTCAGCTCTTCTGCAGTGTAGTGGCTACAGCACCAGGATATGCAGATGAAAGGAAACAAAAAGGGGAAGAGGAAGATCAAATAGTCAAGATGCTTCACAAAAGGTTTTATTGCCATTAACAAAAACTTCTTAGTAACTATTTTGGCACAGAAGATGCCAGAGATATTTTTCCCACATATGTAGTACGATTGAGAATTTGATACAATAGGGGATGGAGGGGAGAGAAGCCTGAAAGTTTTAAATGCAGTGACTAGAGAACCAATTAAACGAAAAAAACTGGAGCAAAGTCTACAGCTACTTTACCATTCAAGCCAATAGTTGAAATAAATAAAATATCAGCAAAATATTTGTGGCTTAAAGTGACTAAACTAGTGCTAAAGATGTACCAAGATTCAATAGAACCATGAGCTAATTAAGGGTGCAGTGCCACAGTGGTCTTCTCCTCAGTTGTTAACATCATTTTTGTAAGAAGCCCAAATACCAGATGAAGTTTTGGTGACAAATCTGGCAGATTTAAGGTAGGAAGAAAATTGTATTAAAATTAATAGCTAGGAGATAGATATTGACTTGAAATAACTGACAGAATGGATGATTTCACATTATACTGGCCTCAAGTGAAACATCTCATTAAGTAATTAATTAAACCTGGATGGATGAGATTTAAAGTCCAAATAACATCCTGCCTAGTTCCATCAGCCTATTGTAAGTCTATTATCACAAACTCAAAGGACCACAGGACCACAACAGCAGGTGGGAACCCAAACTGGGGACTCAGAAGGGGACACTGAGTCTGGGTCCCCTGCCAGGGCTGTCCTAGAGCAGCTTCAGCTCCAGTGTCTGAGTGTGAAAACCATTATGGCAAGAAAATGCCATAGCACCCCTTGGAGTGAGCAGAGGTCAGTGCCTGGGAGCATGGAGCACACAATGGAACATAGTTTTGGATAGCACAGGACCTGTTATGGAATATTCAGGGAGGAACCAAAGACAAGGGAAGGGATTCCTTGTTTTGTGGGGATTAATGAGTACCTGAAAATAGAGAGCTAAGGTAGGAAAAAAAGAATAGGTCACATGCAGTTTTCTAGTCAGTGTGTTTGTCTGGCCATGACCCAAGCCCAGTCTAGATTGGGAGACTGGAGACTGGGATCCAGGGATAGCTGCTGGGCACAGCACCTAAGCCCCACTGCTGGAGACACCCACAACATAGATATACACATATACTCTAAAGAGTGGACCTCAATCCTGCTCAGCCAGAGAGGGGAGCAGGATGAGAGTGTTGGTGCTGTCTGTGAATGCTCTGTGTCTTGCTATTGGATCTGTGTGACTCATTATGTATAAAAATATATATGGATACATGTGGTGCATATGTGTGCTCTGCCTCCATATGCCTACTGGGGATACATCTTCACCCTCATGACTCTTCTGGACCTGGGCATATGGAGCTGCAGCAGCCTCTCCTCTCTTGGGCTTTCAGATCTAGCTCACTGTACTTTCCCTCAAAGAAAAATCAGAGCAGATGATACAACGATAGTGCTAAGGTTTAGTTTAAAATTACACTAAGTGCAAGCATAAGGCTGCTGATTATTTATTTAGACACAGGTATTTGCTGAAGGTAGGTTAAAAACCTGTGTTTTATTAACTTCTTTTGGAGAGGAAAGAGACAGAGCGGAGTCTCGGAAGTGACACCACTGACTCTGCGGCACAAACCCAATTTTACACAAAACATATAAACTGGGGTTGAATCTACCTCATTTAATTTTATTTAAATGCTAGTTAAAGGATCTTCTTTGCAGTCTCCAGATTATGGAGATTTTTTAGGATGGGTGGAATCGTTCTCTTCTTCCCTTGTCTACCATGAAAGCTCCACAAATCAGCTGATTTTTAAAGAGTTAAACTTGAAATCAATGGCCCCACTAGAAACTAGATACAGAATGTAACAAATCTTGCACTATACTTGCACTGTAAAAGCTAAGTTAGGACTCACACACCAAGTTGTCTTTCTGTGGCTGTTCTTGTCATTATGTCTGCTGGACACAAAGTGAAGTTAATTGCCACTAAATAGTCTATAGAGCTTAAATAGCAACATAAAAAGCTAAGAAAATAATACTTACCTTCCTCTTTAACTGAATAACTGCATTCAAAAAAAATAGCAATAAAACCAAAATATCCTAATAACATGCTTTAACTCTTGGTCAGCCATGAAGCAGTTAGGGAGTGAGACTGCATGATCACTGCAGGCTCCTTCCAACTGAAAGTATTCTATTTGAAAAGCCAAACCTCAAGATTAAAAAGAATGCTTCCTTCCATGCAAATAATCTGGCATATATTCTACAAAATGTACACCATGCATGCATCTTCTGAGGTATAAAAGCCTGATATATACCATCCTGGAAAAAAAAAAAAATCACAGTATTCTTTCCCAAAGGCAAGGTTCATTTTAATATTACTTTTTGACCCTACTACTCCTTTCAGAGTCACAATTTAGTGTTCTTTATTCTGCTTATTTTCTCTTCTCCCCTCATTTACTCTGATTCTCAAGTCACAATTGGTTTTAGCTGCTGTTAGTTCTTGATTTTAGTACTGCTCCAATCCCTTCACTTCTATTTTTTTTCATGGTCACACTTAAAGTTCTAGCCAGTTTTCTTGTTTCCAGTTCTATCTTCCTAAATGATGTTTGTGGTTTTCAGTGTACAGGTAATTGTCATGATTTTTTAATTATAATAATGCATTAAAATCATTACATAATTTGCTGTAAATGGTTCTCACTGTGTCTGAATTGCTGAAGTCGTTAAAATCACATTAAAACAATTGTTTATAGACAATCACTGAGTAAATAAGATGCCCTTGCTAATGTCTACAAATACATTTTATTTGTTTTCTTTAAGGCAAATTATAAACACAGAAATCACTCCCCTCATCTCTAGTGGAAGGGGACTTTCCATCGACATCATGAAACTAATTCTAGGCAAAAATTACTCTTACCGAATTGCTTTTCATTTTGGTCATCTTCACAGCTTCCCTCCCCCCACCCACGTTTCTCCAATACATCTTCACTTCCCCCCTGATTCTGACATTTTTCTTCATGCATAGGCTTTAGGATACAAACCATTCAAGGAGAACAAAGCTCACACAAAATGTAGCTGCCTGCACCACATTGTGCCCAAAGAGGTAAGTGGGAACAGAGGTGAGGTCTAGTGATGAATACACTTGTGCAAATTCTTTCATCTTCTACTACAAAGTCAAACAGCCACCATGAACTGATCAGCTGCATAACTTGTACTTGACTATGTAATTCCTAAAACTTCAGGGGAAGTAAAGAAAAAAAAAAGGGGGGGGGGAAGTATCTTGCATATAAAAAGGATTAAAAGTTCATTGATTTACATTCTACTACTTGAAAAAAAATCTGATCCTACCTCTTCACAGGCGGTCCTGAAATCCATGTGCTATGACACAGCAAGTGATATTTGTCTAAAATGGAGAGAAAGATTTTATTAGAATGAAAAAGATATAGCAAAACATAAAGGTTATCTGTCTGAGATGAGCAACTGCACTTCTTTGCTAGGTCCAGTTATAGCCATTGCTTAAAAGAAGAAATGATCAAAGTTGCAACAGGATTAGGAAGTTGTTCCTGTTCTTATAAAGTAAGCAACCTGGTTTCACTGAATAATCAAAGGAATACTTGTGTTCCCACCACTCCTACCCTTTCACAGGACAATCAAACATTTTTCTTAATGCAGGTGTGAATTTCCTTTCTGTGTTTTTCAATTTCTGTTTCATAAATAAGAGTATATTCAAAAGTAACAAAAATAGAGACAATTAAGTGTTGCTCTTCGGAGCACTCCCTCTCTTTTAAAAAACTTTTTTCTTTTCTCCTCTAATTAAAAACCATCACTCACCAGGACCTTTTGTCTCACATTTTATAAATGTACCTAATCTCTCCACAGAAGTTGCTGTCATTTAACAGTGTGCTTACTTTGCAGAAATATTTATGAGTTGAAAAATAAATGTTAGGAAAGTCAGGAATACATGTGAGCACTGGCAAAATGTCACACCAAATCCTGCAAATATTACTTTGCCTGCCCTTTACTTATGCACACTTATGCATTCATTTATTTATGTGATAAAGCCAATGGAACAGGATGTTAGCAGAGGCTACTAACAGTGTTCTGCTGCTGGGTCTGCAATAGAAACACTCATGCATCAGTCAGTAACATTTTCAGGAAACACAAAACAGTTCTGGGCAAAACAGCAGTTTCATTCAATGGCTGGAAAAAAAAAATCCTGTAACAAAATTCTCTCAATCAAGTATTTTATTGCTATTTTGTATTAATAAAGTACTTGCTATTATTTGTATAAGTATAGTTCTCAGTTCCAATACAAAATTTGCACCATTAGCCCAAGTTTAAAATAAAATTCTAAATTCCTCACATAACTCAAAAATTTAAGTCCTAATACAATTAAATTTCTTAAAAATAATAAAATCCTTTTATTAAATCTCTTGATTTATTTTGCTGCCCTGAATGCAGTTTTATTGAACAGCACACATATGAAGTTAATGTTCTCTATTTATTGAGCTCTGCCTGGTTCACAGGCTGTGCTCTAGACTAATTTCTAGCAGAGATATCCTAGGTTGGCTACATAACAATTCAGAAATTTAAAAAGGACCCATCATTCCTTCCTTATCAGCTTTACATGAGCACCAAGATCCAATAATGAACTGTATCTGTAATTCTGCTATCAAAAATGCTCATAAAATCAAGGTCACTGTTACAGTTTCAAAGATTTTTCTCTCTGGTGGGTCAGTTGTGTTGCAATGTATGTTTCCTTGAAATCTTTATGAACTCTTTTCTCAGCTAAATAAACTGAAGTTGAAAAGAGGCTTTACTCACTTTAGCCAAATATTCTGAGGACTTAGCCTTCTGGAACTATGCATCTCTGAATAATAAACTGAAGCAATGCACAGTGCTCTCCTTTCTTGGGCCCTGGATATGGCAGGTGACTAATTCTTACTGCAGTCAAAAGTTTATTCTCTTGTGTTATGTTCTGCCCTATTAATAAAAGTTTTGCCAAGTTCAGGTTTGGGCAACTTTGCTTCCACAGTCAACAACAATTCCACTTTCATTCTCTTTTAGCAACTTTTTGATCTAAACCTTGTCAAACCCTGCTCACTTCTGTAACTCAGTATGACTCCTTTTTTATTCTTGGCTTTTAGGTATAATACATTTATTTACTTATTTCACATACATTTGTATTATCACAGAGAAAAAAGGAATTGTTGCTAGTAAAATATTGTCTAAAATGTAAAGCTAGAGCTACACAATTCTCAACACAAAAGAAAATTCCTTGCAGAGAGTTTGTATGTTTCTCAGGCAAGCAACATCTCAGTTACTATTCTTTGCAATCCAGCTGCTACTGCTTCTGCTCCCCTCTATTTCCTACTGATTCTCATCTGCAGCTGCACAGAGAATGTAAGCCCATTATCAATGTCCCTTTTCCAACTATCGGAAATTTTCTAACACTTGATATTTTACAAACAGCACACAGAAGGTTTGATTACAAAGTGCAGTACCTCATAAATCATCTCAGAAATGTCCTTGTTTCCAGCATTTATACCCCAAATAAACACTCCAGATAATTAAATTAAAGAAATACATATCATGCATCATGCAGAAATGTTATATCTTATGCTGGTAAAAGCCCCAATGATTAATAATTGTCTCTTCCTGTAATACATGAAAAAAGGTACAAAATATAAACCTAAGTAATTACAAAAATAAAACATTTTTAAAATTATTAACTTGAAACCCATTGCTTACAGATACCGTGATAAGCTTCTGGCTAATCTCTGCAACCCCATCTCCAAATCACAGCCACTTTCACCTGAGCAACTTTCCAGCTCTCATAGGAGCTTCCTCCAGCCTGAATATTTGATTTTTTTTTTTTTTTTTTTTTTTTTTTTTTTTTTTTTTTTGCCCCTCCCCACCATTAGGTTGCTCTGGGACAAACTGTGCTTCAGAATGTAAGAAAGGAGCTGCCTGTGGCTTTGAATTGAGGAGGTACAGAGGAAACAGCTCCAGGACAGAGCCTGGTTTTGGTTTGCAGGCACAGAGGGAGGCATGAACAGCATGTATCACTCAAAGAAAAATGAAGGCTCCAAAAGCAGTCTGTCTTTCTCTAAAGGGCTGGGAACCACTGCAATCAAAGATATGTAAACAAGCAAGCTTTGAAAAGTTACTTGCCATCCTTTCAGCTTGACTTGCAAATCTACATCTCCTCCAAAACTGAATTATCAGACCTATTTAGCTCGCCTCTGCTGATGAATGTAAAAGGAACAGTGTGTGACAGACAGGTTGGGAAGAGACTTTGACACCCCCTTGGCAGAAAAACCAGTTATTCAATACTGACAAAACATCTACCAAGCAGTATTTTTATGGCATTTGTGTTCTAAAGGGAAATCAATGGCTAAAGCATAACAGCAAAGATGAAGACTATGGCAGCCCTCAGAGACAAAGCTTCATTTAGGATAATGCACTGAGCACTTGAGCTATCCTCTGATCTTATAATAAATCAGGTCATATTCCAGTGGCATAATAGATGTAATTTCACAAAGTACTTCCATGACTGAATACTCCAGTACACAATAATGAAATAAGGTAACAAACAAAAAGAAAATTTCTTGTGCAACATCAAGAAGAGACACTGTGAAGTGTAGGAAATACCACAAGCCAAATTACATACTACTGATAGTAGGAAACACTTCATTCTTAAGGTTACTGGTGCAAAGAAAGAACACAATACTGTATGCACAAATAACAAGTGTATGGAAAAATTGCACATTATCAAATGCAGTTTCTTTAGCATATCACTGCATATCACTCGTATATGTCCTACTTGGTGGAGAAAAAACACAAGAAATTCTTATTTTCTAAGAAATGTCTGAACTGCTAATGGGGAAAAAGACTAAAAACATATTTCAAAGGCAAAAATCACAGATCAGCAACTACTTATGATAATAGTCACTACTAATGTTTGCCTTTTGAAGTTCTTCTGCCTCCATTCTTGCAAAAGTATTTTGGACTCTACATTGTTAAAATATCTGAAGAAGGTCATATCTGTTTTTTTTGTGTGTCTTAGGAAATTAAATACACATACATTTCTAACTCTGCAAGCTACAAATAGCAAGAATTAAAACTGAACCTTCCCTATTATAAATAGGGAAAGTAGATTTCGAAGTTATCCTTACATATAGCATAGCTAGTCCTTTGTGCTTTACAGGAAACAAAAATATTCTGGAAAAAGAGAAACATTACTTCAATGTTCATATGCATATTCATTTCATGCAGCTTGCCACAAGGTGTTTGGAAGAGTGGTCAGAGGCATGCAGACACCACAGTAAATCAAAGGAGCAGTTGAGTAACTGCAGATTAATAAACTCTCATTCAGTTATTGCTTTCCAGCACACTTGAATTATATTTTGTTTGACCACTGAGTTACTTATGTTCAGTTAACATAATGATTTTTGGTAATTTACATATTGGACTCATTTGCTGAAAAATTTCTCAGTGAGCTGGCAACAGTCAGTCTCTAGATTCAGGCACTTCTTCCTCATACCTCCTCAAAAAGTTCAACACATGAAGGGGGGGGGGTCTGTATATTCATTGCACAGAATTACAGTTTTAATAGATGAATGTAAGAAGGATACTGAAGAACCTGGAGGGCCCTAAGCAGTATCCACCTCAATCTACCTGCTAGTGCAAGGACTGAGATGAACTTTGGAATCAGCAAACCTGTGCAGTTCTTTGGCAGGGAGGAAAATAATTACCTGACAAAGCTTCTTAACAAAATGTCCAACTTATAGCAAAGCTCATGCTTCAAAAGAATTGAAGTTGGCAATTAGTAGCTTACATGGTTTTTAATGTTATTTTTTCATTTTACCTTGGTTAAAACAAGTATGGTATTTATATGCCAGTCGTAATTTATTATTTTAGTGGCAAGCCTACTCAATACACAAGCCAAATTAATGATTTACTCTAAAACATAATTTTTTCATAGTCAGTTATCCAAAAGGCAGTATTAACTGAATGACTGCATCTTGGGCTTCTGTTTGTTTATTCAGTGCTGTTTGCATTAACAATTATCCAGTGTCCCCCAGAAAAACACCCACAAAATGACCTAACGAGTTGCCCAGTCTGTTCTGGCTTGGCAAAAGAAAACTATTGCAAGTGGCAAAATAAAGAAAAAAATGAAAAAAGAAAAGTGGAACAACATAAGCTTTCAGAATGAAAAGCAGTATTAGAGGAGAATAATTTGAAAACAGTGATATTAAATGGCAATGGGCTGTCACTTCATTTCTTCATGTGAGGCTCACTATGGAAAACTGGAGCATGAAAGTTTGGCTCAGGGTCAAAGTCTGGAACACTGTTAGGAAAAAAAATAAATTTTTTGCCTGGTTTCTCACTTTTCTAATGTTACCCTTTGGTGATTCAGCAGATGTGACTAAATATAATTATGTATGGGATTTCAAAGGGGATAGTGCACATGTCAGAGCCCAAGCTTGCACTAAACCTCTCCTTATTCCTCACTGCTATGGGGGCTGCATGAACTGAGACATGATGTAGATAATTTCTCAGTTTTGCCTAAATAGTAGTGTCTTTTGTCAGAGACAAAGAGAAGTTCTTCTCTGACTATCTGCACTGCAGTCTGGACTTTCCCTCCATTATCTCTCAACACAAAATTTTCATATGGATGACATACTGGCACTCCTCTGCCAAGGCAATTGTTTCACACTCAAATGTAAATTTCACGCCCCTGGCATTATGCCTAATGCCAATAATTCAGTGAGACTTCCCACATTATTCTGCATCTTTTGATTTCAGTTAAAAGAAACAAGCCAAAAACATTGTATCAGTGTCCTAAAGGAGGTTAGAAAATAAATTACTAGTTAAAAATACTTAAGTATTTGAGATTTTTAGAACCCTTATAAACACCTGACAAATATGTTTATACCTGCACATATAAACAGATGTCCAGAGTTAGCTGCAGTTCTTCTTGAGAAAATAATCATCCACAGTGAAATGTTAAAAAATCTGTATATTCTGCCTCAGAAAAAATCAAAATAATAATATGAATAATGAAAATTGAAACCAGATTAAATGAAGGATATTATTTCAGACTTATTACATATTATTGAATTAAAATATGAATGGGTCTTATGCCCAGTTAACAGTAGTATAAAGAAGCACACATTTCCATGTTTTCAATTGACTAAAATTTCTCATATACCATGGAAAATGCAAATCAGGATTTTCCAATAGGTATAACAAATTCTGATCATTTGATGCAGTTGGAATCACAAGTGCCAGAATGTCTTGATAGAGCTTGAACTAACAAGGTAAGAATAACAAAGAAATGACAAAAGCTATTCTCAGAGAAATTCAGAAGTTGATTCCTACTATTGAAAAGAATATTTCTATTTTATATTCACAAAATAAAAAAAACATCTATCTTACATTACCAACTTATGTACCACAACATAACACATTCGTAGTGGCTCTAGACCTTATCAGTCCTTCCCATTCAGATGGTAACAGAAAGCTCAGCAGCCCCTAAAACAACAGGCAATTTATCTTTCAGTGCATATCTTCATATTGTTATTAGGAGTCTGTTTTCTCCTTGAAATTTCCACCACCATCAGTTTCACAACTGCAGTCAGTTTCTTTGCTGAAATAGAACTGGCTTATCAGAGGTAAAAAGGTTTTGGGAATATGACTGGAAGATACCAAAGAGAGTCAGAGAGGCAGTTTGAGAACTTACAGAAGAAAACTGAGACCGTGCAAGCTGGAAAACCAGAAGAAACCAGGTACTCATTTTTGGTAAAAACACTCTTTGCACAGACATTGAATTCAAATTATATGGTATCAATCACCCAGGTAAAACACCAGAGAACAAGAAAATCCCTGGACATGATAAGAGCAAGACCACAGATTTCCTATTTAAAGTGGACCAAGGCATTTCTGTGTTGCACTGTTGCTTACACAAACTGCTGTTGTACACTGTGTCAGATCCTTGAATGCCACTGATTTTCTTCACTGCTTTTTTCACCTTCCTTCCTACTATAAAATATGAACTCACAGATTTCTCATAAATAATCAAGTCAATAACAAAAAAATTGATTCATATAAATATTTAAATCAATGTGTTAAACTGACCATTTGAAGAATTTAGAATTAAGTCTGAACTGCAACTTCACTTCTAGTATGAAGTCCTGTAATCAACAGCAATATTTCTGTCTGAGAATTCCTATTATTACCAAGAATGCATGCCATTTCAGTGTCACAAATAAAAACTATGCCTTTTTTTTGTCATCTGAGACAACATAGCTACAACAGAGAGAAAGACCAAGGTTTATTGCAGTTGCTGCTACAGTTTTGCCTTATCAGAAAAGTCACTTATAAAGGCTACCAGTAAACAAAACACTTGCTCAGGTTAAGGTAAAAAAAGCAGGTAGCCAAAAAAAAAAAAAAAAAAAAAAAAAAAAACAAGCAAAAAAAAAAATAGAGTATACAGAATAATACAGCACATGAACTAGGAAATTAGCCAATAGAGATGCCAGGATCATTGTTTGCATAGTCTTCACACATTGCACCATTTTTTTTTAAGACCAGATACTTCTACATAGAAGAATTCAGTACTCATAGAAAACAAACACCAACAACTTGGGTCAAAATTAATCAACATAATTAGATCTTCCAACTGAGTTTTTATATGATTTCAGCAAAAGCCTCTTTAACTACTCTGGAATCCAGAAAGCAGGAATTTGTAGCAATGCTGTTGTAATATCATCAAGTCAAGTTTATTTACTGTCAAACTATTCCTGCAGTAGTACATTGTCAAAATGTATAAAAGGGGAATTTGAAATATTCAAAATATGCCACATAGGAAAACAGTACTTAAAGCACTGTACAATTAAAACAAGCCAATTTAGGTAGCCAGTGAGAAATACTTTGCAGCTAATTAGAAAATATCCCTGTGGGAGCAGCAACTCTCACTGAAAATCCTTTTTTATGAAAGTGGATTGAAATGGAATTGTGAAATGGTCATCCCAGCTGTCCACACATCCCTAACCTTCAGGGTGTTATTCCTGCTATAAGGCTGTCACAGTAAGTCAGAAAAAAAAAAACACAAACAACAGCGTGCTCCACTTTTAGAAACAGAGGTTGACTCAGACAAACACTGGCTAGTGGTAAACTGTGCTGATCCAGGAATAGAGCTGCCACACAATGAAACCTGTGCAGGGCACACATGGGTGGATAGCTGGAAGTAGCATCCCTATTTAATTGGTTATCACATTTTCTATATAATAACTATTGTTCAAGTTAGATTTTACTTAAGGCATTCTTGATCTTACTGAAATCCAAGATGGCAAACATTGAAAGTCATAAGGATTTTTCTTTGCAAAATCCTGGACACAGTCATGATGCAAAGTAATTGTAATAAAGGTGGGACTAATATCACTAATTTCTTTTATGATTGTCTTTCACACACCACGTAACATAGATGAAAAAAGATAATGAGAATGTGAACTATACAGTCAGACATACTGGAAGATGCTGAAGCCATGATAAAAAGGTTTTACTAGGAGTAAAATGAAAAGAACGGGGAAGGGAATCTAAAACTTTGTAGGTCAAAGTTAGGAGTTAGGCTACATCAAACCGAGGAAGCTTTTGCTTCCCTCAGAATATTGAGGGATGAGGAAGAAGATAACCTTCAAGACAGTGAATGTGAAGGTTTGGAGCCACCATAGAAAACCTGATTCTAGGGAAATGCACCCAAAAGCAGACCAAAATTCCACAGGCGTGGTAATGTTACAAGTTTTTCTGTACAGAATATAAAAATTAAGCAATGTCAGCAAATTCATTGTCTCTATTTGTAAGCTGCTAGTACAGACTCTTATACAGATTTAGCCCATGACAAGTAATACTCTCCAAAACAACAGGCTACATGACTTGGGAATTAATAAAAAGGTGACTTTTAATAGGCAATTTTCTCACAGCCTCCTTACTGCATAGGAAAAGACAGTTAAAAACCATGGATGTAGGCCATTTTATGCCATTACCTCAATGACAGAAGCCAGTTCCATTAATAATGACAAACATGACCTAGGAACTCCATATTTTGTGTAGTTTTATTTAATTCAAGTATTTTTCAATGTTTAACCTGAAATACTTCAAACATAAATCTTGAAATCAAACAGGACTCAAACTTAAAAATTCCAATTATATCACCAAAATTTACTAGAATAGTAGATGAATGTCTATACTGGTGCACTAAACAGTACCAAAGGACTTCTCCTCTTCAGACACAGCCACTGAAGCAAAGCAGGAGTTTTGCTCTTCCTTTTAACTTTCCAAGTCTTTCAGACAAGAGACTAGGGGAGAGGACAGACTTCAGGTCACAATTTTATTCACTTTTAAATCTATTTCAGGAATGGAAAAGTTACAGTTTAAAGATTTCATCCCCCTCATCCTGTGGGGAACTAGAGAGAAGCTATAGGGTTCTTTTTCAGCATACATTTTCCCCCAAAGTAATGGAAGTAGGAAAAAAATTTGAGAGAGAGAGAGAGTGAGACTTGGTTAATAAAAGTAACACAGCAACACAGTACCAAGTCCAACAAGACTGATGAAAGAGGAAAAAAGCATTAAACAGGAAGAGAAAATCATGATCAAAGACGAAAGAGATAGTTAATAAGAAGACCAAATAAAGAAAAACCATGAAGGACAAAATAGAAACATTTTAAAACTTTTCCCCATTACATATTATTATTTGCTAAGATAAAATTTGTTAATTTTTTATCAATAGTATACCATATGCTAAAGATGACTGGTAAGCTGAAGGAAAGTACTTCAGGCATATGGAAGAACCTAACTTCTTTACACATTATTTTCTCTTCTCTCTCTCTCTCCCCTTTCTCCTAGCAGACTTGGGTAACAAAAGATAGAAACTGGAAAAAGAAGTGTATGTAAATCTTAGGGAAAAACTGACTATAAGCAATAATAAGGAGTAAAGAGGGTCAGAGACATATTAAGAAATAATTCCCCTGTATTTTTAGTTGTATGGCTATAGTAATTGGCCTTTATTTTAGAAATTACCAGGACTACAGGATTTATTAAAGTTCATTGCTTGTAACATACCTCCTAGAAACAAATAACTTAAATGCACTTTTGGGTACCATCTAAATCACAACTGCTTAAAAGCTTCCTTTAACATTTTAGAAATGTTAAAGTGAAAGAGATATGTAAAGAGAACAAGCTCCATACAGAAGTGACACACTGAATTAAGGCAAATTAAGTCAATGTTAGCATAAGACACTGATGCAGGAAATGAATGTGGGTGTTGTGGGGCTGTACTGCACGTTTGAGGATCTGAGATTTGGCAAACCTGTCACAAAGGAATGATTAAGGCAGGAAGTTCAGCTAAATTAGGATCACGCAGTAGAACAAAATACTATTTTTAGAATCTGTTGACGACCACATAGCCCAGGGAAAAGACTAGCTTCTTGCTTTCAGGGTAAGTGACAGCAATGCCATCAGGGTAAACTACAAGGACATACTGAGAGTAAACAGCAGACAAGTTAAATCTGAGACATATACATGACAATGAGAAATGATAGCTTAGCAGAAGTTCTGTAAACTTAATTTCAAGGACTCTGCTAGTCAGAGCCCAAAATGTATATTCTATTGCCACTTAATAAACAAGCCCAAATAAAGATTGGTCTAAGAAATCCTGGTATCATGCAGCTTTATCTGAGCTTGAAATTTGATCAGGAAAAAAACTGTGAAGTTTTTTTTGGCATTGAGAGGGAATCTTTTCTGATAGTTCTAGCTACAAAAGTGTTTTCTAATGCTTGCCTGTGATTCTTGATCATATTTTAAAATAATTCTTCATAAAGCATAGCTAACTGAGCCTGATTTAAAAGCAGGTGAAAACTAGAATGCTACAGAAGATATTACAGAGTGTTTCATTCCTTGGGAAATGTTTCTCTTTTGAAAATTAAGATTTTTGTGTGTGTTGCAGATATTAGCTCTCTTAGCAACAGCACAACTTCCAGGTTGTTGCATTTCTTCATGGTTTAACAGCCATCAAATCCTGCTTAAAACAGTGGCTCTCTCCATGAGAAATATTTAATCTTCTTGCTGTTTAAACTAGTCAAGTTCCTTTTATCACATTCTTCTTCTGAATACTAAATGCTTTCTGTAAAAATAGTAGCAGTTTTCAAGCAGCAGTTTTAACAATCATTAAAAGTGAACCTATAAAATATCATGAAAGTCTGAAAGTACTGCTGTGAGAATTTGTAACCTGCCACTTGAACATGACCATGATTTGGGAAAGACTATAAGGACTGACAAGTACTGAATATCCATCAAGGTTCACAGTTATTTTGGATTGTTACAATGTGGTGGAAGAAACTGAAAAAGAAAGGGCATATCAGTTAAAAACATGTGAGAAAAAACTGTCATGATTAGTTTTTAATAGTTCAAAAGAAGAAAAAATGTCCTTAAGATATGCAGTCTCATGGTCTTCTACTCTCTCCTCTGACTTTTAAAAGTGACTCTCTTAGGGGAAAACAAACTGATAAACAATCTGCTGCTACAATTGGGGCACAGTGTGTGCTACCTTCTTGATCTTGGTGTACATAAATTTACTGAAAAACAGTATTTCCTCCACTTCCAAAAAACAAACACCCCATAATGTGATTGGGTCATGAACCTGATCATGCCCATCCCTGCAGGAACAGGGATAATGGTCTTCACAAAGTCTGGAACAGCCAAGTAGACAAGCTTTTTGTCCTTTCCAGCACCGTGGAGTTTTTCAGTCTCTTTCAGTATATTTGACAGCATTCACCTGCCTTAGGAATTCTTTTGTCCCTGAACTACTTGCCTGTAAAACTTTAGGATACCAACACGGCAGAAGACACTGCAAAAACACATTATACTGTCCAGCTCATCAGATCACTTTCACTGCCAGTGTGTATCTCACATCACTCCATCTAGAAGCCTGCTCTGATGTGGCTTTGAAACATCTTTTCCCATTTCCTGGGGAAGCAGATGTGTTCACCCAACACCACTTCGGCACAGCAATAATGCGCAACAATTATTCAGGTAGGTTTTGGTTGAACAAAAACACAGGATGAAAGGAAATACCTTCGATTCTGAGAGCTTTTTAAATGTAAAGTAACTCCTGGTGCTTTTAAGACAAGAATTTAGCAAAGGTCTTTTCCCCCCTTCCTGGAATGCTTCCTTTCTTCTAGATTTGTGAAGCCACCACCTAGAAATTCCCATTTTTAAAGTTAGGAACAAATTTCTATCTTGCTAAACTGAGTCTTCACATCTACAAAGACTGAAGTTGAATTTTGTTCTTCCTATATATAAAAAAATTATGATTTGCATTTTTGAACATGCAGTAAAAAAGAAATGTTACCAATGTATAATATAATTATGTCAGATGGCATCTTTTTAGGATAAAAAGAAACACTTGAAATTTAAGTCATCTGAAATAGTCCACATGAACATCAAATAAAACCCCTGACACACACTACTACAACCATTACTAAGAAATGTCAGGGAAGATACTTTCATATTTACAAATCTGCACAGTATAACTCAGTTGGTCTTGAACCCCACTGATATGAAAAAAAAAATAATTTCAAAATCTAAAATTTAACTTTTAAAAAATTGGTTATCTAGAGACTACTTCTTATGCTTTCTTCTGTTGCTATTTTTTAGTCTTCTTTTACCCTTTAAGAAATATGGATGACAGGAAAAAAATAAAAAAAAAGGTAAATTCCAGGTCAGATACTTTACTAGCCTCTGCTGCTAGGGTGAGATTATTTGTAGTGACTGCAGGAATTTTCATTCTTTTGTAAAAGACCACATGCTTCAAACTATAATTCTTTTGGACTTCAATTAATTTTATCATGCAGTATTCTCCTTTATGATCTCCTTTGCTTAGCTTCCATTTTCAGCAGAGGTCATTTAAAAAAAAAAAAACCAAACCTACACCACAAGAACAAAAATTGAACATACTACTTGAATTATTTTTTCGCCCAATATATGTGGACCACAATGAAGCTGCAACTAATCTGCATGTTAAGTGAAAATGAACATTTTCCACATCATGTTTGTCTTTTAACTTCTGTGGGGCAAGCAGTCATGAATTTCACTAAATTACACAGAGTTAAGAATACCAAGAAGTTGATAATTAATAATAAATATATAAAATATCTGCACTCATTTATCATTTTCATTTCTAATATTTTGCTTGTGACATCTTACCATCTTCACAACCCCATTATTATCCTTATTAGTATTTTTAATTTTTTATGCCTCACTCCTTATCTTTTTACAAATTATATTAGGCCTTGGTTTTAATTTCTGCTGGAGTTCCTCCCAAACTCAATTTCCTTCTATTTATATCTGAGAATTATGTAAGAAAGCTGAATGTGGCATACTTGGTAAGGTTCAACAGCATCCATTCTTACATTACAGTATTAGAAATGTCCTAATGTATGTACACAAAAACTTGGATGGAAAGAATTTACTGTAGGACTCTAGCTTCAAGACCCATAGCTTTCTCCTTTGTAAATTCCAAAAAGGAGGTATCACATTTATCTTTTGGAAAATTGAGAGCCACGTAAACTAGTATTCCCAAAGACCTGCCTGAAAATTTTTTCTTCCTCTTAATATCCCAAATAAAATAATCATTTTCCAACAGAATGGAAAGTAGTTCAAAGCCAGAAAACAAAATGACACTGGAATAATACTGCAGAGTGCCTTTCCCAAATCCTAAAGAAAGAGAGAAAAAAAAAGACCATATTTAATTTATGTACTTACAGAGCAATACAAGCTAACTTAGATCAAATATAAGTGGGAAGAATTTTGAAAAGTTCCCTCTAAAACATTGAAATGTTCTGCTACAGAAAGGGAGGAAAATCCACAAAAGTTTAAGTGGTACATTGTAGTCTGCTTTGTAGCATGGAAAAGAATGTGTTTCTCAATATCATTTGATGGATGAGCTGTGTCCAGGATGAAACCTACTGCTCATAGATTTTTTTTTAACATGATGTAATTTCTTAAATTAATGCACACTTGACATATATTAGTGCTATTTGAATTTGGGCAATTCTCCAAATTCATTTTCTACAATCTTTTTTTTGAAAAGAATGCAGGTAATTCTCAGCAGCTGACCTCTTACTCTGAGAAATCCCGCAGAAAGCTGACTGTGATTTAAACAATGCAACAGGTTTGAGAAATTGCTCTCACACTTTTCAAGTCAGAAACACAGTGATACTTCAACCCCACTATACTCTGTGTTCTGCAATCCCCCAGGTAGTTCAATTCAGAGACACTGTTCTAAAACATAGAACAAAGCAACTCAGAAATGTGTCCTACTTTGAGATTAAAATTCAGGGGGCCATTAAATTAAAGCATTGACTAATACTCCTTTTTCTCTCTACTGCCTCTCCTTTCACATTCCATGAAACCATGTCAGGACTAGCCTGCTGAAGCAGAATTAGAATTCCAGGGAGAAGATCTGAACTGCTGAAATGTTAAACATGCCAGTGAGAGATCCACACTTCTGCTCTGCAGCAATAAGTAGTACAAGGTCTAACTGTCTCTTCTCAATCCTTGGATGAAAAGAACAATTGATGTCAGTCACATTCAGCAGGTACCTACTTACTGTAGCTTACCCTGCCAATCCAGACAGAAATTAGGTGCTGCAAAACCATTCATAGTCTCTGAAACTGCAAAGATGGGAATAGTACAAAAATTGAATGAAATATATACAGCCCTTGTATATTAAAAGCCTTTTGAAAAAGTCATTAGGAGACATCATGGGGCTTTCTTCAGAATTCTCTTGATAATACAGCCAATTATGAAAAAATTTAGAGAAAAGGCCAATATATATAATTTAACACAGAAATCATTCTATTATTTAAAACATTTTTGCAGTGGCTACTGTGGAGTTCAGTCAGATGAGCTCTAATGCCAATTAATGTGCAGTAAAGAATAATCTCCTTTTTCTGTTCACTCTTCCTTCACTAAATAAATTACAAATCATTAAATAGAAACACCTATCTGCATGTAACATTTAGTTTCAAAATCCCAGTTCCAAAAGATATGAATGGCTGCTGAAGTATCTCAGGACATAGTTGCATTGAATAACACTAGAATGAACAATGCATTTTGATGCATATCAAACAGATAACACAGATAATTTTCTTCTTCTTTCAATGTCCTAATGTTAACTCACGGTCATCTAACCAAAAGCAAAAGGCCAGCCAGCTCTGCCATTGTCAGACAAATAGCTCCTTTAAGATTAGCAATAATCTATTTGCTTTCATCTGCTGTAGATAAAAGGGGATCAGTAAAGAAAATTAAACACAGCATTCAGGTTCAGCCTACCTTTTCAGCAAGGAAAACCATTAATTCAGCTGGGTTTTAATGAAAACCTTAGGGAGAGATCATTGTCACAGGACACAGTGCTGGCCCTCCTTTGGCTCTCACTGTCCCCCAACTCCTCAGCACATGGACAACACAGGAGGTGATCAGAGCTTGAAACAAAGCTGTGTAACCCCAACAACTCTTGACACTGTCACATTCATACAGACGATGTTCAAAGTCACAGGGGTGGAAGAAAGTGTTTGAGGAGGGACAGAGGAGCCAAGGCACTGCTCACATGTGCCACCAAGGCTGTCCCTCTCCTCTTGGCAATGTAGGGCACATTAACCCAACCTAAGCTGATGCACCAGGAGCATGCATGAGCTGAAAGACTCAACAGATGCATCCAGTTAATTTTGGCTGTAGGACTCAACCACAATGCATAACAATATAGGTTTGTAGAGTTTTCTTATGGAATTAATTTCTTTATGCTGCCTGTAAGAATCTGTAAATAGTTCAACAGACTTCTTTATTCAATAAAAGAAATAAATAGTATTTAAATTCGCACTTAGTAATTACAAGCTTTATTTACTTTTTTTTTGCTATGATATACATCATTCAGCTTGCTCCAAAGCCATAATTTTAATAGTTCTCCTTTTCACAGCATGTATCAATATATGCCATAAAAATTAATATATTGCTGCAGCAGGAATTATGGCTACAATTATGGAGGAAGACTCAATGCCTTCAGCAACAGCATAATATAAATGCTGCATAAAAATTCCATTTCCCCTCTAAATGTTCACAGATTAATTTACACGAGCACATTGCCCTTTTCCTCACGTGCCACAGACTCACAGTCACCCTAGAGTGATAGATAATCACTTTTTACACTCAGTTTTGTGCAACTGATTGGGGTGAGACTTTCTTCATTGAGATGCAATGATTGTACTAACAACTTGTTGCACAACTGACTGGATGACAAGTTGTTTCTATGAAAACATTGACTTCTATGACCGCTGTTACAAAAACTTTGCATCAGCAACATGAAGAAAAATGGTTTCACAAATGAAAACTTACATGAAGCAACCACAATATGCTGACCAATTTCACTGGGTAAGGGAAAATAATGACTGAGCATAGTAAAACCAAACCTCAGTGGAATATTGTTTTGTAGATATATGTTATATATTAAAGTTTTGTATTAAATACAGCAGTAAATATGAAAAAAAAAGTAATTCTGTCTTTATAGCAATGTTGCTGAACTCATGGCCTATTTTAAAGTTTTATACTGCAATATCTAACACTAACTTTCAAAGGAGTGGGCAGATATTTATTTTTATATTCAAATCTTCAAAAGCAATAAGATTCACTCTGAATGTGGAAGGGATTAGCTCTATCATGAGCACTAAAGGCTGTTCAATGCTTTGAAAGAATATTATTCTGTTAATGAGTACATTTCATAATTTTCTGTCCATTTCATGAAATCAGATCAACAATGAAGACAAAATCTATAACCAAATTATTATATATATGAGAAAACCTACATAATTTACAAGTGGAAACTGTTAACTAACTTACCCTGTATTTTATTTCTCACTTTTGTCTTATTAATTCTGCACAACTCCAACCAATTCCAAGAATCTTTTACTATCACTAACTGTGCTTTATTTGTTCAGAATTTTGAAAATGAGATTTTGCCTCTGATGACTTGGGGTGAAATTTTTTGCCATTATCTTCAAGATCACTAAGAATTTTAGGTTTCTCATCAGATTATTCTTGATAAGCAAGAAGGTGTTGAGTCTAAGTATAATTTCACACACTGGAACCTCTAAAGATATTGTAACTGACAGCACTAAGAAACCACCCCAGAAGATCTGGTTCTGTAAAGACAGAGCAGTGTTTTATAAAATGGCACATTCATGATATTAAAGCCCACAGTTTCACTTATAGCAATGTCATAAGAACATGTTACAGGGACCATTGTTGTGAGAAGAACCTTCTGCATTTGTCCTTCCAATGTTGGTGACCAACATTCCACCAGCACCAAAATCTACCTCCATGGAAAACATATAAGCTAACATCTTCACTTAAATAATTGCCAGTCATGACACTTCTTTTCACAGTAATTGTTACCTGTTACAATCTATCAAAAGAACCCTGCCGACCAAAAGGTCTAAGCAGAAAGACAAAGTTCATTATGATCCATATACTGATGAAATTTAACAGTATTAACCATCTTTCCATACAGGGTTGATATTTTTTTTTCAGTAAATTATTAGTTAGGGCACAATTAACCATAGCTACTTACAAGTAAAATGGTTATTAATTTCCTTCTGATCTCCCCAGAGAGCACCACATTCTATAGCATAAGGAAAAGTTCATGATTGAATTTCTAGTCTTTTCTAAACTTCTTAGTATGTGAGCAATACCTGACACCTCTTCACATTACAGTTTTGCAACCACTTTTTATGCAGAAAGCTTTAACCTGGGCGAAAGTTCTAAAATATTGTGAACATGAAAAATTTATTGACTTTATTTTATTATAATAACTTTTTAGCAGACATAAAAATAGTCAGGCGAGAGATGTTCAATCTCATTCACTTCATTCTAATATCGGCAGAATTCATTGGGGTTTTCCTCAATGAATAAAGACTACAACATAATAGTCTTGATATTTATTTCTTATTCAGAATTTAATTTCCTGTCAGCCTTTTGTTTTTGCAAAATGCTTCAAACCTGATCTGCACTATATAAAACCAGCAGCTTTTGATATGACTCATGAAATACTAGCATTAATCTAGTATTAATTTCTACTTTCACACAATTCCCTGGAACTTTTAAAGCTCTGAACTTAAAACGAAATTAATTTTTTGTTTTGTTTTGTTTTATCTATACCCACAGGTGTTTCAGTTCTTGAACACAGCTCTCTGCCACTGCACACAATACATATTAATGCCATCACTGCCAAGCAGAGGATGGTAATTCTGAGCTTTAGAACAGAACATATATACCAGGTTACCCATTGTAAAAAAAACAAAAACAAAAACAAAAACACAGAAAAAGCATGAGAATATGAAAGCAAATTTTAAAAGGCAGGTTTAGTCTTTAAATGAAAATACAAGGAAACAAGATCGACTTCAGTAATATCTCTATCTCATCTCTAGTGTATGATCAAGTGTATGATCCCCTTGTCATGGGGAGGTGGAACACCCTCAGCACTGATCAATATTTGATAGGCTACTGTGTCTGAATGCTTTCCCACCAAAATCAGTGCAGTACTGAAACAGGAACAGCAATCTCACAACATGTAAGGAACTGCTAAATGCCTGAAAGACAGACATGGAAGATGAGATATTCTGCAGAAAGTGAGAGGGAACAGAGCTCACTTTTCTTTTTTTTTTTTTTTTTTCCTTCCCCAGGAATAAGCTTTTAAAGGCTTTAGAGACTTGCTGAAAACACTATCTGCATTACCATGATTATATGTGCCCATTTTGGAAAACATTTATATATATAAATATATATAAAACCAATCTAGGTTTTTCAATAACCTTGAAATGTCAAACAGAGGGGATCTATTCAGCTAGCATAGTGGTCTGATTTCTAAATTCAAAAATATCAGAGCAAGAGACTCAAAACTCTAATGCTGGACTTAAATTTGACTTCACTGAAAATCTCATCAAGTTTGTATATTTCTCAATTATATTATTTTTGTTTAAGAAATATTAAAGGAATTTACCAAAAAGACATTTGCCCTTATAGCAGAGTATGTTTATCCATATGAGAAATCACACCAAAGAAATAAAACTGTAAGGTAAAGGGAGAACCATTTTGTGCATTAAAAGTTACCGAGGGTGCACCCCAACTCACACACTCACAGCCATGATTAACCCTACCCATTCCCTGAAAGAATAAATATCCCTTATCAATATGTACCAATATCTCAGTATCAAACACAATGGTGCACTGACCCTAAGAGAGCAGGAAAGATCAGGAGCTGCATTACTTTGTGTCCTACCTTCAAAAGAATCTCGCTGTATTTTTCACTCACTAATTTGTGAAAACGCATGAAGAACAAGCTTGGCCAGATTAGTAGAGTGCTTTTGTGAACACACAGACATGCACACACACACACACACACAGAGTGTATTGTACAAACACAGCTGTCCCTGCACTGTTGTTGGTTGGAGGTTTGGGGTGGGGTAGGGGATGTTGAAGTTGTGACCTTCAGAGTGATGCAATATCTGAAATATCATTGACACCAATATTAGTTACTGTGTACAGATTATCCTTTCTTCATAAACTGATGTGTAATTCTGTCCCTCAGTACAAGCTACTAGTAGAGTTTTCTTTTTAATTTCAGAAATAAGGCTCTTGGAGCAGCTGAAATAAGGTTTATCTAGCTCACATTGCCAATGGAGGATGGTTTGAGATAACTACAATAAAGGAGCATTTGTTCCATCCAATCTGTTCAAGCACCACAAAAGCCTCCTGTGGACTACTGTTTATAGTTTTGGGTACAATAAATCGAGGAAACAAACATGGAGCAGATGGAGACAGTTCAGGGGATGGCAATAAGACTGATCAAACACACAAAATATGACCTATAGACTGTGAGAATTTAAGTCCATATAACCCAGAACAGAGAAAAGGCAGCACATGCAGACATATATTTTAAATACACACACATAAATACATAGACACATGCAAACACGTGCAACTAATTCATAGTGAGGAAGAATTTTCCAGGAGTAGAAACCATCACACAGTTCACAGAAATCAATTAAGGAAGCTATGAACTTCTGTCCTAAGAACCCATTAAGTAAAAGTATTCTAGGATTGGTTCAAATACAGCTGATCTCATGCTCTAGGGAAGGATTGTACAGGATGATCTCTCAAAGTTCATTCTGACACATTTGTCTAAATTACCATTTTTAAAAGCTAATTTTCATGTAAATTAAACTTCACCTTATATGCTTTTTATCTGCAGAAACAAAAACCAAATATAGTGTTATATTTATAAGTTATATCCTTATGTCCATGGTAACATTAACTACATGTCAAATATTAATGCACTCTGTTTGCAGGTTGTGCATGCAGATTTAACATTTAAACCAGAACTGCACAAGAAAAACAAATCAGTTGTGCTCCAATGTGTTGCTTTTATACAGAAATACAGAAGAAAAAATGAGCTAGGAAGGTACAAAACATTTTGAAAAGAAATTTAAAAATATTAATGCTTCAGCCATTAAAGATACTGAAACTAGGTGCACCCCAGACACCAGCTTCAAAACAGTTTAATTTACTATAAGCAAACACACGGATGTGTGAAAAGAACAAATTCAAGCTTTAATTTCTATTCAAGTAATTTGGACTCATTTGCTTAGGTTATTTTTTACTACTGGTGTTATGGACAATATTGAAAGTTGCCACTGACCACCTCTTTAAAGAAAACATAAAATTGCTTGTATTGAACACCAGACCTTCAGTATGTGCTTTATATTTCCTCTTAGCAGGGATTCATTGATTTTTAGTTCCATTTGTGTCCATTTTGTGTCCATTGTGACAAAGAATAGGAAAATGCAGAGCAGCAATGAATGAATACTATGTGTGATTTCTAAATGGTGATGGTTATATTTTTGTTGTTTTATTCATATAAATAAGGGGAGATAGCTACAAAAAGCAAGACTTAAATACATTTTTAAAGTACGTCTGTCTTTGTAGGATTTTTTTTAACTATTTTTTCAATGATAAACTATTTTCTTAAACCTCTGCCTGCTCTCTTTCACTTAAGCATTACTACAAAATGCACATTTAGCAAAAACCTTACTCTTCATAAAATTGGCAGGCTTCCACCAGTTTCATGATTTGGATGCACAAGGGTACTCAAGTACAATAGTTTGCTAGTTGCAAGATGTAAATGTTATCCAAAAGACTAAAATTCATCCTTGAAACAGGACTTTCACAGGGCATAGACATTGTGCTGACAGAATTTATCAGGGCTGAACTCCAGCAGAGATAATTCTTACAGTGATTCAGAAAAAATTCCATTACTGGAGCTGCAGAAGTTTTGCTGAGGAGCTGGCAATCACTGGTAAAAAAAAAAAAGTGCTGGAGGGAAAACATGTATTATGTCAGAAAAAAGCCTGCTTCATGTGACATTCCAAATGTACAAAATATTTGTTTGCTCACCAGTGTTTCATTACTGATGATGATGACACATTTTTTGTTAATATATACACAAATCTCAATTCATATTTCCCATCATAAATAGCTCTAATTTACTGATTTAGACAGAAAGTCTCCATAGCCTTGAACAGACTGAAATGCTCAAAGGGAAAATAAATCAAACCATAAAATTATGAAACTGGTATCTCTAATTATGATCTCCCCTGAAAACATTTAACCTTCAAAACCAGCATGCCTGGATTATTTCCACTCATGATCTTTCCTTAGGAAATTGCATCTATAGAAAAAGATAATGATGAATAACACATTTGCTCTGTTAAAAAATAAACCATTTCTTCCCTAAATGACTGGCAAAAGACTAGTAAGAAAAAGTCTACAATCATTGGCCAATTCATCAAAAGTACATTAAATCTTGTACTCTGAAGATAATCTTTTAATTGAGAAAACTGGAGTGTAGAAATCCACTGATGCACCACAAGCATCATAAAAGGGTTTTTTATATGCATCAAGCCAAGCATTATAATATCTTTGGCCAGTATGATGGATGAAGTGATTCATAGCTGCAGAAGTCTAGAATTCTCTGGGATCTGATATTATCATAAAACAGCTCTCAAGACAAGAAAGAAAAACTTAGGGCTGGCAGGACCCATGCTGCAGAAGTTTAAAGAGCAATGCAGAATGAAGTGTGGCTCCATCAGTACATTTATAAATTAGTACCAGTCCTCATAGGCCATGTCCAAAGTACACTGATTCTGCCATTGACAAAAATGTAATTTTTTTACGACCAGGACCAAAATTTCATGGGTTTTTGCACACTTCAGATCAAAATAATTTCTACTTATTCTCCTACTCAATAATAAAGCAATACAGTAAATACCCAGCTAAAAAGCTAAAAAACCTTCTAATCTTGATAACAATCTATTTCACTATAATTTCCAACCTGGGGGGAGGGGGTAGTCACCACTTCCTGTTTGTTTCCTATAACAAAATAGACCACAAAAAGGACCAACAAATTTTTTATAGAGTAAACAATTACTGGAGATGTTATATAGTTACCTAAGAAGATTTAGTAGATTCAAATGTCATAAACTGCCATCTTTCCTTACGCAAATATGCAAATACAGTGAGCAACAGCTGGATTACATAAATTCAGCATTTTCTGTTTTTTTTTCTTGTATGGTACGTTCAGTGTCTCTGAATTCAGTGTCTCTATGATATATTTAATACATCCAGCAACTGAGTGATCTGGAAGCCTCAAGGTCAGCAGCACCTGTGCATTCACTTCTGGTATCTGCTTGTTCTGCAAGTCCATCCTCCTTGAAATGCCCATCATGCTGCCTTGAACACTGCAACTGGGCACTGCAAGCCTCGGGAACATGTAGTGCAGGAATCATTGCAATTTCCTGACATTTAGCAGTCCGTCAACTAGTACTACAGAACAGGTCTCAGGATTTGGGACAGATCTGCCAAACTCAGAGAAGTTCCTCAGATGTTGCAAGGGGGCTGAGAAATCTCCCAAGAATTTTAGCCAGAATATATTTACTGTTTAAAGCATGAAAACACTTAGTTTCTGTAAGAAAGTTAAACAAAACACTGGTAAATGTGTCTCTCTAACACCATTTTACTTTTATTCTCCTGTTTAAGAAGACCTGGCTGTCCTACTGGGGAGTGAAACTATAAAAGAATGTTTATCCCCCCTCTGAGCATGGAAATTCTTCAAAAGCAGTTGCACCACCTCTGGCTGTAAAGGATGAAAACTGCTAGAGCACAATGGAAGTCATAATAAGTTCTCTGAAGTCAGATATGTCATGGTCACAGATGCAGGCTCTGCAATCTAATAAAAAAAAAGAAATTAATCTAGACAGAAGATTCCTGTTGAATTTTTCCACAGTCACCAGCTGTTTATTGTAGTGCTACATTATGAATAAGTGAAAGATTTAAAAGGCTTCAGCATATATTAAGTTCCTAATTGGAATCACAGATACTGAGATCTGAGACTACTTCAAGTCATTTTCCCTGATAAGCAGGCTCATCATAATATCCACAAAGAAGCTAGTCAATAAATATGTATAAGCATTTGCTGGAGCAGAAAGCTGTTTCTCTCCACTCCATAGGAGTAAAAAGTTTTGGGTAGTTTCTTTAGTCCTAATTGTAGCTAAATCCATAGCTGGAAGTAAGATGTCTGATCTGAGCCTGGTCTGGTGGGCAGAGATTGATGTAAAACAACAAAGAAATAAGAAGTAGGAAAATACTGTGAAAGGAGCATGTTTCACAAACTCAAGGAAATGAAAAAGTCAGAACTATTTTCAACTTAGTATGTATAAAAATCCCTAGAATGTCTCCATCCAGCACATGCAATAACTCATACACAAATAGAATCATATAATAAGCTGAACTGGAATGGATCCATGAGGATCATCAAGTGCTGGCCCTTCTCATGACAACCCCATGAATCAAATCTGAGAGCATGCCTGAGAGTACTGTCCAAGCACATTTAAACTCAGACAGGCTTGGTGCTGTGATTGCTTTTCTGGGTAGCCTGTTTCAGTGCCCAGACACCCTCTGGGTGAAAATCTTTTCCAGATATCCAACCTAAACCTTTCCTGAAGCAGCTTCAGGCTCCTTTTGAGAGGAGATTGGTACTTGCTCCTCCACTTTCCCTCATGAGGATGTTGAAGACCACAATGAGGTCTCCCCAACGGAAAGAAATTCCACAGAAATTTTCTTGACAGAGAAGGAAATAAAGGTGCATATTCCTGACTGAGAGCTTATAAAATACAGCAGACAAAGTAATTTAGATATGCAGGCTCCATTGGACTTGTACTGCAACAAGGACTCTGACCAACAGCCTCCCTAACATCTTTCAAAAAGCAACTATAAACTTTTATAGTGCCCTACATATACCAATATCCAGTATTATTAGACCTGTGACAAGATTTATGTATTCACACAGATGAATACCCTTACAGTACAAAATTTAAAACCATGTTTTGCTTTTCATTAATGAGTCACTATTTTGTTGTCAAGCAGCACTTTTGGAAGCAGTATCTGCTGTGTCTCCCACTGTGATGACCACCATACTCCACCACTCATGCACAGACTTCCTTCTTTTAATACAACAACTCTCCATACTATCTCCCTTTCTTAAGTACAGCTCAGACAATCAAAAGCAGGATTGAGAAAAGGAAATAAAGAAGAAAAGAAATCTGGCATTGTTTCAGGATGACCCTTTTGAGCTGCTGCCTGGATTTGAGATTCCATGTTCAGAAACTGAAGGGTGAACAGAATTTTTTGCAGGCAAGTTAGAAAAAAATGGTGAGCACACTTCCAAGACATGAGGCAAATTCATACCAATGAGGTAAAGAACAAAATGATGCAGGTAAAAGAAATGGTAAATTCTGAGTTTCTAGATCTAGATAGAAACCTAGAGGCAAACAGGTGTGATTTGTTAGTAGTAAACACAGACTCATCTACAAGGAATCTTCATATCTTCCATGTAATTTTCAAGCTGTCATACTTAAGCTTATGATTTTATTGCCCTTAGAGCTGAAAATATCCTCAGGGAAAACATTAGTCTGAAAGCAAATTGAATTGCAAGCATTTTAATATAACTGCTTCAGTCAGTATGGTTCCCCCAGTCAAATGACTCTCGGTTGATGCAAAGCAATTATGCTATTGACTCTCAAGAAAAATGACAAGACAATTAATCCCACTACCATAAAATCCCACTGACCATAAAAACCTTGGGGACACAATCCAATATACCTAAATCCTACCAGTCTTCACTTTGCATACAGTTAATAGAGCTTAATTCTGAAATAGTCCGACTAAAGTAGACTAGGTGATTTTCTGTATATTTTCAGAGTTTTTTACTTTTTCATTCTGTTGCCTCCATTCAACGGGCAGCTTTGGCTTATCCTTTACAACTACAACTACTTTACAATTTCCATACATTTAAAAAGAGAAAAAAAACATCATGCACAGGAAAATAAACAGGAACACTCTCTCCCTCTATCAGGCTGAATAGTACAGATATTTTAGATATGTAGCTGAATAATTTAATAAGAGTAACAATAATTACTATTCGTAGTACTATTAGTATTAATTATTACATGTACAGAAGTCAATTTAGACTTAGAAGGCAAACCTTTTTCTTTTTCATTGCAGCAGTTAAAGAAAAGCAGCCTATACAGATTTGCTTAAGAATCTTGTAGGTAGTAAGTATACAAAAGGAGACTGAGATAGCAGCATTTCTAGGGGATATGAAAAAAAAGCAGTTTATTGTCTTTCTGTATTATAAACTGGGTAAAATGAGCAGCCCATCTATTTTTTCTGAAGTGAAGATGGAGAGAGAAGTAGTGTTAAAGAGGAACTGATGTGTTGACAGTGAAGCTCCATTAAACTTTAAAGAACCAAGTATGTCTAAGTAAATTGCAGATAAATATTATCTCATAGTGGAACAAATAGTACTGAATTGTTTATCTGGTCCAACAGATGCTTTTCCCTCTGGTTTCTCTCTCTTCAAAGCTCTCAGCATTGTTTAGACATTGGTGAGGAAGCACAAGTATTTACAGTCACAGTTTCAGTATAGATGTCACAAATGTTTCTTTGTATTAATACACTATATCAGGGTTTTACCAGACATTTAATCTCAGGAACACTGAGATGAAAAGCATGTGTACTTTTATAGAAATATTTTAAGACAAACACCACTACTTTATGATGAGCATCAATTAAAGTAATGGAAAATACTTGTAAGGTCTTTTGGGTTGGAAAAGACTTGTAAGGTCATCATTTACACATCACAACCACTCATAATCCATGTCTCTAAGTGTCCCTGGAAAGGAAATTGTATCTTATCTTATGTCTGTGGAGTTGTATCACCAATTTGCCAGTACAGGATAGCAGAGACTCTATAATCTCAGGCAAACATGGACCAGCTACCTAGCAGGTCTTGTAACTGTGCTTTGCAGCACATCATGAGTAGAGCTATAGAGTTCCCTATAAGAAGGCTCATTCCAGTCAACTTTTCAGTGTTAAACTGGCTCTCTATGAAAAATATCATAAGGACATGCTGTTGTCCATATAGTACATTTACGTTGTCCGATTATCTATTTTTATTCCACAAATAAGTAAAATAAAAAGACAGGTTACTGGGTTCAGAACTGGATTTGGTTTCCTCTTCCATACAAACTTATATTGTGTTTTAAATGAAAACATTTAGATCTAACTTTATAACAAGAGATCCAAAATACATCTTCAGCTTACTCCAAACTCTGCCAGCAGAAACAGGTAGAAGACACAAAAATCTTCTGTCTGGGTAGTTCTTTCAGTGCCTAAGTATTTGCTCAAGTTTTATGTTCAGGTATCCCTATTGTAACCAGGATGAGCAAACATCCCAAGTTCATATCCATGACCTTTTCGGATCCAGCAAGTAGAATTGCTTGGAAGATACAGTCAGACAGAATTTCTCAGAAAACAGAAACCTGTGCAGACTCCATAGTTCAGGTAGTACTATCTACACAGACAGGGTTTTTGTGATGCAGCTGAAAAATCCACCTTGTATTGTGCATAGCTATTTTTCTTTTACTCACAAAAAGCAGACTATTATATAAATCTATTGTCATTTCCAAACCGTAACATATTTCAGTGGTAGAAAAAAATTATTATGTTTTTGCAAATTTTAGGGATTTTAGGCTAAGCAAGGTGGCCTTGAAATTGATTTATATGGACAGAATGAAGTTTTAGAACAGATACAGTGGATTGCTGCTAAGCCTTAATAGTCTTAGTTTTGCCTTTGCTAAAGAGAGCTTGTAGGAAAAGTTTAAAATGACTGTGGACATTGAAAAATCTCAAAAGAAAGCCACATCAGGTGTCACTAAAAAAGTTGATAAGAGATAAAAACACTCATCCAGGCTAGAAAAATATTTTCTGATGTAATCAGTTGAAGGACAATGGACATTTATAAGAAGAATATTAACTTTTAAAATAAAAGCCATCACTATTAAGAATATAAAGGCAGTTTTAAAGCATCATGACAGTTGCATGGTAACAAGAGAGATTAAATGAGATCTGAATACTGTGGGGCACAGATAATTTAGAAAAATTATAAAGAAAAAAGCATTAAAAAATGCTTTACTACTGTCTTGGAAAAAAGTAATTTTTAAAGAGAATGTGAAAGAAACACAAATAATGGAGAATTATAATAGCTAATCAAGAAAAAAAGATATCAGTAAACTATTATGGGAGATCCAAATAATTAATAAATAATTAGCAAAATTATGAAAAATTAATTTAAAATTGGAATATACTTATATGTACTAAATAAAACCAGAGAAGAATATCAGGTAATGTCATTTAAAAATGCAGTACAAGAAAGTCTAAATAATATAACATACTAAGAAAAAGACCAAAAAAAGAAATTAAAAAAAAAAAAAAACCACAAAAAAAAACCCCTTGAGTAAGTTTTCAGTGAAAAATTTTGCAACTGGGATCTGAAATGAAGAGCTGTAAAATCAACCATTGTGACCTACTTGGCCATTTCACTAAAATAAAGCAATTTAGGAAACAAGAAGTGATAAACTACAGCCCAATAGATTTAGGAAGCATGCCTGAAATAGCCATTATAATGTAGCATGTGATTCTGAAGGAAAACAGAAATGTACAAATTAATTTTTCAGTGCAGTTTCAATGTAAATTCTTGGCAAAAATGCTTGGCTTCAGTATTTCTAACTTCCTATTTGTACATAATCATGGTAGACTCAAGTCCTTCCATGGTCAACAAAAAAGCAGTAGGCAGGTCCCTCAGACACTCTGAAATATATTCTAGAGATGTTTATTCCACCATCAGGAACACAGGTATTTATTAACAGAAGGTCATACTAGGTAAATAAAACATGGTAAATGAAATGGCTGAATAGACAAGATTGATCAAATTACATCTACTTACTTGCATTTGGAAAAGCAGAGAAAAGGAAAGAAAAACACACCAATGATGTGCAAGTACTTTCAATACATGCATCTCCAAGGACCTGAGGTACCATAGTGTTTAGAACCATTTTCAGTTTGAAAGCAATATGTGTGAGATACTGTGGGGAATCTGTATCTCTCTGAAGATGTGGGGGGAGAATCTTTGAGTGTATGTCTAAGATGAGAGAATGTTTTCCTAGCTTTGAAAATTATTCCCTCCTCCAGAAGTCAGTAGCAATATAACAGAAATTAAGTAATCCCTTTGCAAATAAATAACAGGAATATCAAGTAAATAATGAGATTACTTAAGAGTAAACATAACTAGATATGAACTTCCAAGAAACTTCCAAGAAATGCATGAGCAGATATGTATTCCATGCAAATACTGTAGGTATAATAAACTTTAAAACTTAATAAATTATTGTATATTGCAAAAGTAGTAAATTCTAGTTGAAAAAAAATCTGGAACTGGTTATGATTTAACTACCTTACAAAGATGAAATATAGCAAAAACACTATTCTGATGAAATCCTCCTATCTTCTGTCCCACAGATATTGACAGTCATACTTTAAGAGGATTATCTGAGTTGCTTTGAAACACCACACATGATCTTCACATTTCATAGTGAAAAAGGTTAATATAGGTAGGATGCAGTACAGAAGAAAGTCATTAGCATGGTGAAGAAAGTTGAAGATCTTTGCTCCTGATAATAGTTACAGAAAATATTCTTACTTCTAGCTGAGGAGAGCTCTGCTAATATGAAAGCAATTAAGAACAGACTGAAGCTACAGAAATGTCTGATTTGTAATGAACACAGGGTCAAGTGTTTAGAAGTCCAGATTGAAACATGAAAACGTAATAAAGTGGAGACAGGATTCTATTATCCTGCAGTATGAGAGGAGGTATAGAGGGGACCTTATGTTAGAAAATTAACTTGACTCAAGTAAACACACGCCTTAGAAATTACATTCCTTTGATATATTCCAAATATATATGTCCAAAGTAATAAATACTTTAAAATATTCCTGCCTCAAACTACAAGGATAGACTAAATTATTTACAATACCTTCTATGAAATTATTGGAACAATACTCTGGCAACAGGGGAATCAAAATTGAAAACAGGAAGAACTTTAAGCAGAATAGTTCTTTATGTCAATTATCTTGCTTTCTGCTTGTTTTTATTCAAGGAAGATAAATGTTTGCTAAAGTTAACCAGACCAAGAAAGACTTTTGTCTTCAACCACAAAAAAATTCCTCATAATGGAATATTACTATGGGCCAACTGGTTGCAGATATGCATTTTAAAATGCTTGACACAAAAGATACATGATGTACATACCAACCTCTTCGGTATCAGTGGTGACCATCAACTTAATACTCTACCAAATCTGGATTCTGATCAGTTGGCCTCTTCTTCCCTTTGTTTATAATGCCTCTTGTTTATAGGCTGGCAACAAGCTCTCCTGCTTGAGATTTCACTGCCAGTGAGCGATGCTTGAGGTGATGGGTGATTGCAGACACACATCCTGACCAGCTTTCAGCTCATCAAGAAAGGTAGATGCTCCTTTCCTTCCCACTTTCCCCCTTCACTCTGAACCTCTGCTTCCATGAGAAGAATATTTGGCTGTATGAGCCTCCAGGGAGGAGCTGCTAGGCAGGGACTGGAGGGGCAAGGTGCATGTCAATACAGTGTACATCACAAGGCAACTTGAAAAGAGGTCTCAGATACCAGCTGAACTGACAGTGGAATTCAGCTGATTCCCTGTGCTCAAAATCTTGTACTAAGATTTTAATTGGGTTTTTTAACTGCTGCATTTTTATGGTATATTGAGAGAGTAGGAAAAAAAAAAATTAAAAAAAATATGGTAGGAGCTCATCACTGGGACATACCCTATGACACACAAAGCCAAGACCTTAGCCTTTAGATAATGAATGTGGCACACCATTGCCTGTCTGCTACAAAATTTCAGAATGACAAAGTCCATATAGTTAGACTACAGCACTAGCAGGGCTGCATATTGAGAACATCCACATCAAAATGATGCAAACAAACGTTTCATCAAAAAAAAAAAAAAACCCAAAAAACAAACAAATTCTTATTTGTCCAGCAAATACCAACACAATTCCTAAAAGACCCAGCTGTGGATTTAATCATCTGGAAAGAATCCAAAGCACCCTACAAAGAATACAATTAGTCTGCAAATAGGGTAGGTCTAACCACTTCTGTCTGGCTGATCCTCTCCATTTCCTAAGTACCTACCTCTACAGGGAGCCTACATCATGTAGGCACCTACAAGGTGGAAGCTATGTCTCCTCTTCAGTAGTGGACCAGTGATTATTTTGAATAAATGAGATTCATCAAAAATGAAATGGTTTTTACAGTGGCCTGTTATTTCTTTATTTCTACCTATTAATTTAATTGAGGATGCCAAACCACTCTGAATGGAAAGTCTGGAAAGATCCTCAAATAAACCTTGCCAGTGCAGTCATTATGCCCTGCTGATAACTAGTTATTTCAAATATTAGATTATTAAACACAGATGCAATCCAGGATTACACAACAAGAAAAATGCTTTACTATTATTTTTAAAAAATATTTCATCAGCATAAATTTTTTCCTCCCATATAGCAGAAAAAATCCATAGTCCTACATTAAGGAATTAAAACAATGTTTTGCAATGTAGATAAACTTCTCTGGAAGGGTACTCTCTGTCTCATTAGCAACCACAAAAACTTCTGCTGTCACTTTGCTGACATATGCTACCAAAAAAAATTCAGTCCTACACTTAACTCACGCACAGTCCATATGAATATCTAGAAGGCAAATATACACACATAGCCAGCCAATCAGAACAAAAGTATCAGCATTGTTTCAGGTTCATCTTTGGATGTTTTATTAGGAGATTTCATTAAAGTCTTCAAGTAACACGCATAAGCAGTTAGATGACCCTTTATTACACTTTTTCTCCTGCACAAAAATAAGAAAATTATCAGGATCCAAGGAAAGCACAAGATGTAGCAGGAAAATGAGATGCTAAAATTAATCACAATATATTAACCCAAATGTGTAATAATGAACATTAAAAGTAAGTACTGGCATTTCTCATCCTTCTTTTAAGAATTATTCAATGTCCAGACTAAATGTAAATATATTTAATTTTCCTGCTGGTATGATTTGAATTTTAAGTTTACACTTATAGATAGTGAAAGAGATACTCCATTTATACTTTTATTTGACAGGCACATCATTAACTAAAAATTGATTCTCACTTTCCATGTAGCACAATTGGCCTTTAAGTACAGTATTCATCAAAAGAGATGCATCTTTCAGCTGCCTTGCACTTGTGATCATATTTGACAAAACAATTAATCCAGCTGTGTTTCTACCCTAAGTTTTACATACACCCACACAAAAAAATCAAATAGCTATATCTGTATCTACCACTACACATGCACCCATACACACATACACCACCCCTGCTCACCTGGCCAAAGCACTGCCTATACCAAGCTGCAAAGTCACCCCAAAAGAACAGCCAACAAATGTTTATTAAGCTGGGCACAGCCCTATCTTGAACTCAGTTAAAAAAAAATAAATAATAATATAGTCACATTCTCATAGCAAAGCCAGATGAGCACACAGATATGTATATTAAGAAAATATCCAAGCTAAAAAACTCCACCTGAGTATAATCTTAATACAACCTGAAGACTATTTTGTCTCAGGAAAGCTGTATTTGGTGTAAAGGATAATTTTTTTTTTTTTTTTTTTTTTTTTATGACTACCAGTATTGCTAAAAACAATAAAATAAGTAAATAAAAACTGTTTGCTTCTTTTAGGCCCCAGAGAATAGTAGATGATATGTACTTTTTTCCCAATCACCATAGCTTTAATTTAGATAAACCACAAAAAAGTTGATATTTCTTTCACAATTCATTTTGAAGAACATAAAACATTTTAGAGAACAAGATAGGGAAAATTAACTGAAAACATCTCCATACTATCTTAACTGTTGCTCACAGAAATCTTATTTATCATCTCATGCTTAGGATTTTTCTTTTACATGTAATATATTTCATCAATTACAGAGCAGAAATCTACACAAGATTACCTTCTATCCAGGCAGTCCTAGACAGTCTCTGTTCTCTAAGGTACATTTGCTATTACAGGACAGAAACAAGCACAGGACAACAGTTTAGATAATACAGTTAATATATGTGAATTATTCTTAGTAAGGGATAGTATCTGCTATTTAGCTGTCATAAATTATTTATATAATTTGGTAAAAAGGATTAACTGGTCAGAAAATGAAAGGCAGATGATCACACTGGATTCAGGAAGACATTAATGCTAGAATAATTTTGAAGTTATTGACTACTCTTGATACTAAGGCTGTTAATTAACTGCAAATATTCTGCTTGATTTAAAACTTTTAAAGTGCAGGATGTGTAAATATTTTCAGGGCTTTCTAAGTGCCTCTCTACCAGTTTATTCTAATATAAATTACAAATGATTACAACAGAAACACTGTGTGTGCACAAGGACTTATTATCTTCCCATCCAAGTAATTAAACAGCAACATAAACATATACAGCAGTATATAAAACAAAACAGGCAACTATTTCTTCTGGGATATTATGCTTACTCATATACTTACACCTTAATCAGTATAATAAAATCCAGTTTCTCAAAATGATAAGCATTTTCCTTTTTGATTAAAAAAAAATAAATTACAATTTAGCCAATGTCAAAGAATGATCACACTTGAAATAAAATAAAGATCAGTACACAACCAAACCTTTTAAATACTTGACAAATTTGTAATTTGAGGTTTTTTTTTTTTTCTCATTAACTTATACCTATTCCTTAAAATAAGGAAGAGGGATAAATTAAATATATGCACAAGAACATTTCAATAGTATTAGGCCTTCCATAATGGAGTGGCAGACATTAATTTTTTTTTTCTTTAAGCAACTGCATCTTAGAGATGCATCATATGTCTATATATACATTTATCTGGGAACTGGTATTCAACATTTTTTTTGTCTTACCTCAAGGTAAAATCTTTTCCCTCTACTATTGGAGAGCATTAATTTTACTGTTTTGGCCTTTTTCAAGATGGATGTAAAATGATATGCCATGATCCAAAAAAACTCCAAAACAAAACAAAAAACCACATAAAGTTCCTTTTTATTTCATCCAAAAAGAAACGATTTCTAAGGAGGATTACTTTTCACTCTTCCCAAACACAGTGGAGATGTCAGATTGCTGACCCAACTGCACATTTCTCAAACACAGCAGCACAAAGCACCCCAAGCAATCAAGAAATCACTGCCTACCAAAACCACCTTGGTCTTTTTGATCAATGTGACCATTAAGTCTGCTGATTTAGCAGGCTTCCTTGCAGCTTGTGGGAGGCAGTGGGTATCTCTCCTATGGGATGATGTGCACAAAAACTGCAGAAATAGATCTTATTACAACACACCATTGAGTATTTTTGGCCCATGTTTCAAATGGAAGAAAGGCTCAGTACTTGAGGCAGGGAGAGAAGTTCTTGGTAGATACATTAACTGAACAGTGCCAAGAAACTCTGGGAAAGCTGAAGATAATAGAAAAACACTTTGAAGCTCTATAATCCAACAAAATTTTTATATCACTATAAGCTAAACCAATTTAAACACATACTCTGATAAATCTCCAGCTAATATAAATCCCCTCTTACCTTTCCAGATCACATCATAACATTCAATAAAGAGTCCAATTTGTGGCACAGAGATGGTGTACACGGCCAGATCCACTCTTTAACCTTACTGCAGACCATCATTTTCTACTGTGTAATTGATTATTTTAACACTAAATCATCATTCTTTTTTGTTAGAAAGAATTGAGGAGGAAATAAGTATGTGTTGTGGAAACAGAACAGAGCTGTGACTTAGAAAATGTGCAAACACATCTCTCAGTGGGATTTTGTCACCACGATCACAGCAGTATGCTGTAAATAGCTTCTCTTTAGCTGAGTTGCTCAGGCTCCAGAATGACATTATTAGTATTAAATGGAACCTTTGGAAACTAGCAATTTATGTTATAAATTCTCTGTTGTTTTCTTAAAGCTTTAAATGGAAAAGTGCACTTGTTTTAGAGTTTCTGTAAATAGGAAAAGTTTCATTGAGACTTTCAAATTACAGTCTTCAGAAGTCAAACAGAAGTGCTTGTGGCAGGCACAGTTTGAAATCTTAACTATTAATGGCAAGATATATTTTTATATTCACTCAGAATGTAAGATTTTAAAAGTTTTTAGAAAGGCTGTGAGGTGGAAAAGTTCAGCATGTACGCATAGCTGATGAAGATTCATTTGGAGGCATGAACATACCTGGGGTTGGCAAAAAAAATTTATGTGATAAAGATGGTACAGTAGGTCAGAGGTAGCTAAAAATGAACTCTAGATTCTTCAGGGACATTCTCCTTTTAGTCAATAAAGGGCAAATGGCCATCCTCTTGTTCCATTTCTCTCTGCAGGCTTCAGTGAAGCTGACCATAAGGCAAGGCTGTACTTCATGACAAGGACAGACAGGTCCCTGACAAACTGCTTAAAAGACCTCTTATTTGTGATCTCCCTTGTATGCAACTATTTTTTCATCCTTTTCATAAATTAAAGGCTGCTTCCAGGAGTACTGTCACAGCATAGTCTTAAGTAGTAACAGGCAAGTAGCACTCTTCTACCTACTCAATACTTCTACTATGGTACACCAAAGTGGTCCAAGGGCTTGGAAGAAAATCTGGCCACTGGTAAAGAATAAGCATCCAAAACTTGAAACAAAAATTAATTCTCCTCCTCCCTCAAAGAATAAGCCATCCCATAGAAAAAGTTCCTTGAATTGAAATATCAGAGTGAAAAATGGTACTAAGGCCTTAGTTCAATTGTACTATTGAGTTTTTTGCTAAAAATCAGCCTTTATATATTACTTTTAAAGTGATTTGTACCTCATCTCAACTTAGAGATTTTTCCCATTTATAAAACTCTTATCTGTTATTCATCTCATTATCCTCCCATGGTACAGAATTGCCTGGAGATATTGGGAATATTTGAGTACCTAGGAAACTCTCGAATAAATATGTAAAGCTAAAAAGTAATTAAATGTGAATCTTGACCAGGCTTCCTTATTAAATGTAAGTTCTACAGTGTATAGTAAAGAACTCAAGTTCTTTGCTGTCATCTTTATGTTGGGATTTCCACAATGCGATTGAGAACAAATGAAGTTCCTAAAGCACCAGATAAGGACTGAAATCAATTACTTCACCTTCTAAGAAAAAATAATTCTCTTTGGAGACCCTCAGTTTTAGCATACAATGCCAAATAAAATTTTTGAGAGCACCAACATGCCCCAGAATATCAGGGATTTAAGGACAATGAGGTGTAGTCTTTTGCTGGCATAAAGAAACATAATATGCACGCACTATAAAGAAAAAGCTTCAAGCAGAAAACCCCTACTCCACTCCTTGCACTTCTCTTTCTAGGGAGAAGACAGGAGAATAAACAACATATGATTTGACACAGAACATAAAGATAGGCAATTTACCATGACACAGTAAAGGAAAAAAATAAAATTAGAAAGGCTGAAAACAACCAGGTTTTCTGGGTTGGTTTGATTCCTCCCTCATTCCAACTCACTTTCACCTGTATTTCTACTTTTCAGCTAAAAATGAAAAGGGTATTTGTATACCTAGGAATTCCCCTAGTTGTTCTAACTAGGTATTACTACCCTTGTCCTAACTATGTCCTTAGCTACTCAGCAAAAATATGCTTTTGCTCAAGCTGCAATAGTGTTGTGCTTCCTAAAAAAATAAAAGATGGAATGGCAAGAAAGTGAGCAAGCAAACATCCATAATTTCACTGGAAGTTGAAGAAGGAACAAAATATGAACTGATAAAGTTGTCTTCAATAATTAGAAGGCAGGCTAAGAAACTACATAAAATTTCTGTAACTTATAAAACTCTCTTCAAAAAGAAATTTATTGCAACTAAGATTTGGGGGTTTTCTGTAATAAAAGATGTTCATAAAAGTTTTATGAAATCCAACCAGAAAGATACAAGATGCAAATTAAACCAACATAATATGGAGACTTCACTGCCATCCCATGCAAAGATTCCACTGTTTCCAATAAGTTTGCTTTATCTGAGTATTGCTTATAAAAATTACCACTATTACTAATCTGTGATCACATATCAGTAAACAAAAGAGCACTTTTGTCTATGTTGAAAAACAATCTCTGGGCTGGAAAAAAAAAGGTCAAGGGAACAGCAGATGCAAATAAAAGAAAAGGTCATTACCAGGCTAATGACATGAAAGGCAGGTATGGAGTAAAATATAAACAAACAAAAGTTATAAAAGAGAAAGATCTTCTCTGCCTAGATAACTTCTATGGAGACACAGTCTGTCTAGTTAGGGGGATTTGTGACACCAGGCTGCAGTAAGAACACCACAGCTGTCAGTTACTGTACAGATGAAGCACAAGATGATGAACAATGAAGGATGATTTGCTGCATTCTGCACTTGGAAATCTTGCTGACACATAAAATCTCCACTGCTATCATGTACACCAACCCATCACAGAAGGGCTACAGTCACAGGAAAAGATGTACACACCCAATCATTATATAGGGCTATTTGCACATGGCTACACTTTCCAGATCTTAATGTCTCTATTTTTAAAACATTATAGACATCAAAGGAAAGGAGAAGAAAATAAAGTTTTAAGGACTAAGTGTTCACAGAGTCTTTTGTCTGCCTCTCCTTCAGGCACAGAAATAGATAGACCTTGCAGAGGATCTATTCAAAGGAATTATAAAGAAGTAAACAAGGATTTAAAAATCAGATGTTGAGGAGTTACATCCTAGGTATGAAGGAGAAAAGGATTAAGAGTTTAGGCCACACTATCCTGATCCATGTATGCTTTAGATTATCTATCTAAATTCAGTGCAGCAGGTCCTGATCTATGAGAGCTGGATTTGGTTTAAAGGGGTGAATGCATAATGAATTGGTTATTTAATAAACAACTTCGATTGACACAATAAATCAGACCTATACCATATGGAAAGGCCAGTCACAGACAGATCAATGCCATTTAACCCATCTTTATTTTCATTTCCACCTCTTCTGACTGCATTTTGAAAGGAAGGACAAAAACAGGCACCAAAATTAACCCTGTTTTTTCTCTGGGTTTTTAGAAACTCACAAGTCCTCAACAGGATATTTTTTGCAGGTTCTGATTCTTTCTAAAGCAAATCAGGGTCACCAGCCCTATTCTCATATTTCTCCCCCAGACCAAAATACCATCCAGATGAACTGCCCTACCTCCACAGACATCATAAAATTGATGCATTTTTTTAGGGAAATACCTAGGAGGGAAATCATAGCCCAAACATCACTCCCACAAGAATCCTAATATCATATAATCATAGTATCATTTAAGTTACAAAACCTTTAAATTCATGATATTCAACCACAACCCAACACTGTCAAGTCCACTACTAAACCATGTCCCTAAGTGCCACATACACAGGTCTTTTAAATTACTCAGAGACTGTGACTCACCCTGGGCTGAGTCACTGTTTCCCTGGGGACAGCCTGTTCCAATGCTTGACAACCTTTTCAGTGAAGAAATTTTTTCCTAATATCTAATCTTAAACCTCCACTGGAACAACTTGAGAACATTTTCTTTGTCCTCTCATTTGTTACCTGGGAGAAGAGACTGACCACCATCTCACTCCAACCGCCTTTCAAGTGGTTGTAGAGAGCAATAAAGTCTTCCCTGAGCCTCTCTTTCTCCAGACTAACTATCGCAGCTCCCTCAGCCACTCCCCATCAGACTTGTGCTCCAGATCCTTCACCAGCTCTGCTGTCCTTCTCTGGACATGCTCCAGCATCTCAGTGTTTCTTCCTAAAAGGAGAAGCCCAAAACTGGACACAGGATTCAAGGTGTGGCCTCACCAGTACCAAGTATAGGAGAATAATCACTGTCCTGGTCCTGGCTACACTATTTTATGCCTTGGCACCAGCTCAGGTGTACCTCCCTCAGGGGTGCTCACCACTGCTGGTACTGGTGTCTGGTAGAGCAGGGCACAGCCCACAGCTGGCACTAGGGCAGCAGAGTGTTCCCACCAGGAGCTCAGCCTGGGCAGCTCTATCAGGTATGATAGGTGCAGAGCTTAAGCCCATGGCTTTCATCCAGGTGGCTACCATTGCTTCCTGGTCAAGCTGGCAGGGCTCCATCCCCTCTCCTGTGCCCTTGCATTCCAACTGCCATGCCACAGCCGTGTCCTGCTTGCAGCCCTGGGTGTTGACGTATCTTAAGGGCTTCCTTTATATGTCTGGAGGACTTGGCCAATGCTGCTTCTGGCCCTGCACAGGTCCCACTAACCACTGTGGTGCAAGCTGTGAGCTCCTGCTGGCTGTCTCAGATCCTGGAGGATCTGTTGCCCAGCAAGGATGGATAACTAGCCAGCTCACTGGGCACCAACAGACAATCTATCTGGTTTATCTGAGCAGTCAACATGAATGGGATTGTAGCTGTAAGTCCTGCCTTTACCTAATTGCTGATGCTACTGGCATTTTTGGCACTAATACATGTGTTGCTGGGACCACATAGTTTTATGAACCTATTTTGGAGGCACAACTCACAAACCTGTCAAGTTGCTTATAAGCTCTTATCAGCTCTCCTGTAAATACATTTATTCCTTCTGAGATGAATTCTCCTGAACCAGTACTCTGGCTTGCACATGCTGGGCACATTCTGCTGTCAGTTACAAGCTCTCAAGAAGTCACACAAGTCAATAAACTTCCAACGACTTCTTGCAAATGCCTCAGCTTTCAAACACATTACCTTGGCTTGCATTGCCACATCATGTACAGCTCCATCTGTGATCACTTTATTTACTTTTTATTTTGTTAGGCTCTGACTTTGAGCTCAATATTTCTTTCCAGATCAGATCTCCATCTTAATATTCCATTGTGCCCTGCGTTTTGCCAGAGAGCCTGGCATTTCAAAGACAGCTGCCAGAAGCCACCTGAACATAAAGTGCCCAGCCCAGAGACTGGGGTGAGTTTAGCTGTCATCATGAAAAATTACAAACATAAGAACTGAAGAAAAAAATTCTTTAGGAATTTAGAAAAACACCATGCACATGCAAGAAGAAATGGTGAACACCACTTTTAAGATATTTAATCAGAGATATTGAAGAATATGATTGGCAGAGGGTAGCAATGGCAAATAGCCTCAGGAATCTGGAGAGAGTTCAGAGCTAAAGACCCAACGGAAAAGCAATCTATTCAACAAATTCTTTTATTGCCTCTTTACATCTGAGCAATGTCCACTGTTGTCCATTTTGTTATAGGTATATTTTACAACTTTCTTTTTAACTCTTATTTAATAATTATGATTTCCTTGTAACACGTCAATTAAGAGCAACCAAGCAATTTAGGTGTTCAAGCACAATTTTGAGTGTTTGCTTTTTTAATTCTATTTGGCCTGGTACCAGCACAAGTATGGTAGAGAACCAAGCAGATTACAGAAAGTATACCAAAAGTGTATTTACTTGTAGGATTGCTCTCCAGACATAGCAATCACAATGGGTAAATGCAGATTTAACCCCTGAACTATTAAAGGTAACCAGTCCAAGGAAGCAGGGATTGCCAAAACAGCATCCAGCATTAACAGCACATCTTGTACAATGCAAATGTAAAGCTGTGTTTTCTTCTGTGTACAGTGCATTTAGGACTTCTTCAATGCACAATAAAACTGCAATCAATATCTGGAATTGTAATTTTACATGTGTTCTCTTTAGATAGATTTTTGACCACGTGTTCATATTTTCTTCACCAATCTTTCCTTGTAGCACATAAAATGAGCTTTCAAGGATATTTCTGTCTCCTGCTAAAATACGCATACAGAAAAGCTTTTCAAAATCTACCTTTACCTACATCTACTTCCAAAAATGTTGATCATTTCTTGGCATTTATTCAGTGTGGAAGCATTTCCAGATGTGACTACACTTCTGAGACATCTCAAAGCATTTATCAGGTAAAAATCACAGAATCACAATATCACAGCACTTTTACGGTTGGAAGGCACTTCTGGAGATCATCTAGTCCAACCCCACTGCCAAGGCAGGGTCACTCAGAGCAACTTACACATGAATTTTTCCAGGTGGGTTTTTAACATCTCCAGAGACTGAGACTCCATAACCTGCTCGGGCATCCTGCACCAGTACTCTGCCACCCCCAACGTAAAGAAGTTCTCCCTCAGGCTGAGGGTGAATCTTGTGTTTTAGTTTATGGCCATTGTTCCTCATTCTATTGCTAGGTCCACCAAAAAGGACCTGGCACCATGCCCTTGGAACCTGCCTTTATATGCATTAATGAAATCCTCTCTTAAAGTTTGCCAGACTGAACAGGCCCAGTTCACACAGTCTCTCCTCATAAGAAAGATTCTCCTGTCCCTGCATCATCCTTGTCACCCTTCACTGGACCCTCTCCAGTAACTCCTTATCTTTCTCGTACTTAGGAGCCCAGAACTGGACACAACAGGGCTGAGTAGAGGGAGGGGATCACCTGCCTTAACCTGCTGGCCACACTCTTCCCAGTGCACCCCAGGATACCACTGGCCCTCCTGGCCACAAGTTTTCAAAAAAGAGACTTGTGCACAAAAGTTGCTCTATCATGCACGACTATCTCAGGCTAGCTCCATTCTGGATGCCTTAAGCATTTTGAGGCTCACCCTGCTACATGGCCACATAATCATTATGCATCAAAACACTTTTATACAACTTTTGCAGCAGGTCTGTAGATGAGAAAACTGAAGCTGAAAGCTAAAAATTTTTTTTTTTTTCTTTATAGCATAATTAATGTTATGTGAAAGTCTGAGGTACAACTGCAGAGAGGCCAGACCATTGTAACACTAGAGAGTAATTGCAAAGAATGACTGGCAGTCCTGAGTAAAGAGCAAAGCAGTTCATTAGATATTTTTCTATAAACTGAAAGACATAAATAATTTGGGACTTAAATACTGTCTGGGCTACGTTTGAAATGAAGTTGAGATAACCAAGACCATTAAGTATTCGAAATAACGATAACCTAATTTTGTAGAAACAGATGTGATTAAACTGAAGAAACTCTGAATTTTTATTGTCTCAAAATGCAGATTTTAGAAAAAAAATATTACAGTGTAATTGTAGTGTTTTTAAAATCTCATTAAAATGGTGCTCAAATAAAGAAACATTCTGCTGCTACACTGAAAATTCAAACATTCACATGTAGTCTTGGACTCATTAAAATTTTCTGACCAGATATGAGAAACTTATGTCCTATACTCCCATTCCACTGCACAACACCATTAAATAATCTGTTGATTGTGAAACCAACTACACAGCCTTTTGTTTATTAAAACAAATTTTAAACTCAAACTACAAAAGAGTGAGAAGAAAATTGGATTTTTGGAATCTCTGTTTAAATACTCACATCTACTTTAATCTAGTTTTATCTAGTTTAAATTCCTTGCAATACATCACATAATAATATTAAAACCTGCAGATCTAATTTGTGAACGTTTCAGCTTTACACATACACATAGAAGCTACCTGAATTTGCTCAGATGCTTTGCTTTGAATTTAATATTGCTGCTTCCATTTGGCTTATTTCTACTCTCTTTCCTAAGGCAAATCACCCAGTACAAGAGAGATTTCTTCATTCACTAGTACCCTTCTGGATGAATAGTTCCACTGATGAAGGGTATAAAGTCTATTCCTAGATAAGGATTTTAAGGTCCTTTGTTTAAAGAGGACAAACTAAAGGAAGCAGTGCATTTGTTTCTTACTGAAAAACAGAATATGAAACATAGAACCCCAAGTCATTACAGACGTGACCTAGATGCTTATATTTTTGAATGCACAGAAAGATTTTTTTTCAGGCAACAAATTCCATCCTAACTGCTTAAGCATTCAAGTTTTCATAAAAGAGCCCTACACACTTAATTGTCTTTCACATGCATGACTATCTCAGGGTAGATCCTCTTCAGCTGCCTTAAGCATCTTGATGCTCAGTCTATCAGATGACCACAAAACATGCATCAAAACTCATACAACTTTGGCATCAGGTCTGTGAAATGCATGTGGGGAAAGCTACAGCTGAGAGATACAAAAAATCTCTATAAAGAAAATTTTTGCTTCAGAAAGTAGTTAAAGTTACATGGAAGTTTGAGACAATTGCAGAGAGGCCAGACCACTGTATCTTGTTCGCCTTCTTTTTTTCAGTATCTATCAATACAGTTTTACAAGGAAGATAAAGAACTGAAGTAAAACCAAAATGAGAATATCTACTATTCCTAAATCCCTATTGATGTACAGGATAGGTCTAAAATATTAACAAGTTTAAAAAAAACATGATAATTTAGACAAAAAAAAAAAGTTTTCTTTCTTTTTTCCTTTAAGTCATCAGGATTTTATTGTCATGAAGGTCTTGCAGCTGATGCTAGAAGACAGTGCTTTGGAGAATCCTCGGTACTCATCTATGACCAACCTGAGACTGCAAAATTTCTGCAACATGAAATGGAAAGTTTTGCACCATTTTATGACTCATGGACTCAGAGGTCCTTTTCAGTGGTACAGACACTGAAAGTGATAACATCAAAATCCAGACTTTACTTTGGGGATGAGAGAGCTCTATCTCTATTTTACAACAGCATATTGAAGCAGTGATCTTTCCAGGGGTGTATATCACCTAGACAATGTACCTAAGAACTTTGTGTGACCACTGGTTGCCATAAGAACTGCCAGCATTAGAGAAGCTTGAGCCAAATATTCTAGCAGCCAGCATTTTAATCACTGAGAAACTTGTTGGCAAACACTGCTCCAATAACACTAATTGGGTAAAGTAGGTGCAGGGCTAATTAAGCTGTACTGATTCTTACCTCTTCACGTCCTAAATACATATTTTTACTAGATTCCATTCTACTTGATAGGAGGCTGTTGAAGTTAATCACATAGGATAAGTTTAGCCATCTGCAATGAAGCTCCAATGAAGTACCAGGAAATCTTCAGTTCATCTTTCATAAAGCTGTGGCAGAGAATTAGGCCTGAAGCCAGTCTTCTGTTACAGCTTTAAATTTGGCCCACTATCAACATCTGCAAACAAAACTATACAATACACCATTTAATAATTAAGTATTAAATTAAGCTACATATTACTTCACAGATTTGGACACATAAAATGAAAACTGAGTTTTTTGGAACAGCCAAAAAGACAACAGAAAAAAAAAAAAAAAGAACTATCTGGATATGATAATGGTTCATTGTACTTTTCACATGTAGAGCTATTAATAATGAAAATAATTAAGAGGGAAGGATGTTCCAGTAAAAGCTATTCTACAGCCCGTGTTCATACACATTATGTCCATGCGTGGAAAACAAGGTACTTTTGAGAAACAGAAGAAGACTGAAAAAAAATCCTGTGGTAGAAAAGCTCTGGTAAACACAAACCAGCATAAAGCACTCATCTCTCAGCTATTTTATTAAGAATAGGCCATATAGCAAATAAATAATTATTGCTCTGAAATTTTTAAATATCTGAAATCCTAAGAAACACTGTTACTATTGATCATAGTAGGGCAGAATTAACATTTTTGCAACTTCAGCCTACTTATAGACCTGGAAAACCTCTTCAACCTACCCTCATTTCCCTTAAGATGACAGTCATACTTTTTATCATGTTTGTGACCACAACCAGAACTAAAAATGAAAATGTGTCAGCCTGTTTTTAATGACCAAGACCTCCTGCAGATGCCAGAAAACATTATTTAAATATCATAAATAGAGATAATTCCTTCCTTCCTTCCTTCCTTCCTTCCTTCCTTCCTTCCTTCCTTCCTTCCTTCCTTCCTTCCTTCCTTCCTTCCTTTCCTTCCTTCCTTTCCTTTCTTCCTTCCTTCCTTCCTTCCTTCCTTCCTTCCTTCCTTCCTTCCTTCCTTCCTTCCTTCCTTCCTTCCTTCCTTCCTTCCTTCCTTCCTTCCTTCCTTCCTTCCTTCCTTCCTTCCCTCCTTCCTCCCTCTGTCACAGTGTGACTTGGGTTTGCCAACCTTAATATATTTAATTTCTTTTAGAGACGGGACCCAGGAGTAGAGACAAGGCAGGCTTAAAACTTAGAAAGGTACAAGAAGAAATGTATTAATAACACAAGAAAAAATTCAGAATAAGATCCCTAGATTGTTCCCTCCTCCCCTTCATTCAACATTTCTTACCAACAAACATACAGAGAGCACTTCAGTCAATGATACATTCAAATAATCAGTTCAGTTCACTTAAGAGAAAAGTCCCTTTTTGGTTATGGCTTAGGGGGTGTCTTCACCTTCACAATCCACATCTGCCCGGGAAAATATTGCAGATTATGGCTTTCCTCCCATTCTGTCACAGTCCTTCCAGAGCTGTGCAATGGGTTATGTTACACACATGGGGTATTACTTTTTAAAGGCAGGCTGCTGAAAACAAGATTCTCTTCATCTCCTTCATTATCAAATGTCTCTGTCCTTATTCCAGTTCCAGAACAGAGAGAGCTCCAAATCTCCAAGGCAAAAAAGTCTTCTTCTCAAGCACCCAAAACCTCCCCAAGTATAATTCACAGTTTAAAGGAATTTTAGTGAAGTCACAATCCCCTTAGCCCACAAAAAAGGTTTTCAGCTACTTATCAGTTTGCATCTTTTCAATCTCTTCCCACCAGGAACTTTATCTTCATTGCGCTGACTTCTGGAGTCTGGAGGCTTTATTTGTTCTCATTCAGGAGAGCTTAGAAAAAAATCGAGGATCTTATCCAGGCATAAAGAAGTTACAATTGTATCCAGATCGTGAAGAACAACATGGGCAGCTGGAGGCCTCTTTTCCCCAGAACGAGGAGGGGAAGGGGGAAGGGAGAGCCTTTGGTGGCTCCCCATCCCCCCTGCTCGGCCATGCCACGTGGAGAGGAGAGCTCCGGAACTCCATGCTGTCAGGGAGGGGGGGCCGGGACCATGCAGCCGGGCCAGGCCCCCCACAGAGCCAAGGCCGGGGTCCCGAGCTGGGCCCCCCCGCGGAGCCGGGGCACCGGGCCGGGCTCCAGGCTGAGCCCAGAGCCGGGCCGGAGACCGCCAGCCAGGGACCACCACCCCAGGAGACCGGAAGCCAAAAGAGACCAGAAAACCTGATCCACTGTGATTTGTGAAAGCAAATTGGTTTCCCGAGCTGCCCATCACCAAATCAGCTCTCTGATTGGTGGCAGCAGCCCACAAGGGATGCTCCCAGGACAGGAGAGCCCCTCCTCTTACAAATAGACTAGCACGTATAGTTTTCCTGTACCAACTAAGCATAGCAGCTTGTTAACATGATCAATGTTTTCACATATATGTAAACACTTCATAGTCTAGCACAAGATGAGGACTTAAAATTTCTTAATGAATGCACTTGGATTTTTCTTTAAATGGTGAATACAGAATGAACCTGCTGATGGGAAGAGAATGCTGTGTATCTCTGCTCTTGCTTCAGTCTAGAACTGCTACACAGCTGCCTTTGTGGATGGCTTACAGCTGCATTACAGCTCAAAACTGTATGATTAAAAGCCCACCATTTAAGTTTTCCCACAAAGCTGAGAATCATAAGGATTTAGGCCTAGCAGCTAAAAAAAAAAAAAAAAAGAAAAAAAGAAAATTAATCTTCCACAACAGTTTGTATACTACTTTGATAAATGTATTACATATGAACATTTTAAGTAAATATCCTGATGTACAAATAATAGATACAAGAATTGTTTAAATGGAGATTTTTAAAAGGTTTTTCCTGCTTATTTTAGCTGCATTCCTTTCCCCCTTCTTTTACTAACCCCTCTCTGAAAAGGAGTATTGTACTGTTTAATTTTTAACAGAAAGTGTAACAACTGTGATTTGGAAATATCTGAGATTAACTAGCTACAACTCCTTGACTTTTTTTTTCCTTACAATTTAATTCACTTATACTGGGACAACCATGAAAATCAATCCTATAAAAGAAAAAAACTGAGGAACAAAAGTAAGCAAAAAAATATATCTTCTGCTTATCATCCTCCTAATTTATTATGCATTCAGAAAACATTTAAAATGTTTTTTATATGCATTTTTCAAAGCGCTCATTTAAACGTTTTGCCCAGATAAATTATTTTCTCTTAACTTCACAATAGCTGTGAATATACCAAAATTAATGAAAATCTGAATTCATCAGTAGCTACTTCTTAGCATGTTTTTATTTCAAAGATAGTAGTGAATCTTTCTTTCTCTACTTCCCTACATTCAGATATTGAGATATCGTCTCGCTTTTAATTACAGACTGAACAATAAAAAAATAAAAAGAAGAGTGTCCTTAAGGCTAAAGTGTCATTTTGGATTGAATTATCCATCTGGCATTTAATTTTCACTTTTGACACAAGTCACAGCTTTTGTCAGAAAGAATTTTTGTTTGGATGCTGGCTTTTTCATACATCGTGAGAGAAAGCTGTCTGACGCATTCCCTGAACCCAACAATGGAGTCAGAAGCATTCTCATTGTGAGATGACTCAAGAAATCAGCTGTTTAGAATGCATGAAGATCACACCAGAGGTTTCAGAAGTCTTTTTTTAAGCTCCTTTCTTCCTAAGTATCGTCACTTCCACAGATCTCTATTGGATACATGGGAGGCTGCCATGTTAAATCACTGCAATGTTCCTAAAAATTACTCTTATAAGGCACTTCAGAATAAATGAAAACAAAACAAATTTGCAGTAGGTGGGCACAAGAAGGTTCATTCCTGCTGCATATGCTTATTGCTTACAGATGTTCTCCAACAAAGATAAGTATTTTGCAATCTGCAGTACATTTTGAAACAAGGGAGTATTGAAAAAAACTATTGAAGAGCAACACAGAACATTAGCTGCTCTCTGCTACTGTTTAGTGAAGATTCAGCCTTAAGCATGTTTAAAAGAGCAAACTGAAACCACAGAATGACAGGATACCCTACAGGATGCCTGAAGCCTGGGCATATTTAATCTCTTATGGTGTATGTTGTGGTGTTTCACTCTAGAAAGTAGCCCAAAAAACTGTTCTCTTGTCAGCCATAGGATGTGTCTCCAAGAGAGTATGGGATGAAAGGTCTAAGGCTTGGCTCCTCCACAGTGGAGGCAGAGCTGCAGAGATACTTTACAAGGGCCTGCAGTGACAGGACAACAAATAATGGTTCAAAATGAGTGTAGACTTAGATTACATATAAGGAAGAGATTCTGTGACTGTGGTGAGACACTGGAACAGGTTGCCCAGAGAAGCTGTGGATGCCCCATCTCTGGAAGTGTTCAAAGCTCGACTGGATGGGGCTTTGAGAAAATTGATGTCACTGTCCATGGCAGGTGGTTGGAGCTGCATAAACTTTAAAGATCTCTTTCAACCCAAACCATTCTGTAGTTCTATGATGTTACACCTCAGACTGCACTAAGGAGTAATACAGACTTCACCTTTAAACTTGACCTTTCTTGTTTCTGCCCAGGGCATCCACAACATCTACTGAATGGCTACATGTAGAATGAGATTTAACATGGACTGATGCTTGAATTTAAAGTCCAAAATATAAATACGTTATAAAATATAAAAGAACAAGTAGATAGGCACTGTAACTTGTTTTTTTGCTATGCTGATGCCTAAAGGAAACTTTTAGAACACATGCCAAATTTAGATTCTAACCACTGAGTCTACTTTACTTTCAGCAAGGAGATCTAAACTCCTCCTGCCTTTTTAAGTTACTAACATTATATTACCAAAGCTTTTGCCATCTTCAAGGGATAGAACTGCCTAATGCTAATGGACCACCAGAAATTTCATCAAATTTTCTGAAACCAAGTGCTGGGAAGCTCAAGCTGGCTGCTGCCCAGGGCAGCCAGTCCTGATACAGAGCCTCAAAAGAATCTTCAGGCTTTTCACAGTGGGCTTGCTGATAGGCTTGCAAAAGCTTTCAAGATGGAAAACTCTGATAAATACTTTTTCCTGAATGTTAGTTTACATTGTTTATGCAGAGCTGAGCTATTCTATTCCAAACACTGAATAAACAGACCTAAGTGAATATTAAAATGATAATAGATATACATTACTGAGATTCTGAATGAAAATTATAAGAGGCATAATAACGCTTTTTTAGTGGTATTCAATAGCAGATCATTAATAGTGCTGATACACTAATTGCAAAAAAACCCTCCACTAATTTTCCTACTAAAAAGAACCTGAACATTACCTAATATTACAAGGAAAAAATACTCAAAGATACATAAAAATCTTTATTGTGTGCCAGGTCAATTCAGATGGTTAGAATATGCTGATGGGAGACAGTAAGAACAATATGAAGCATTTTTCCCACAGTCATCTAAGATATCTGCACAGATATTTATCATTAAAATTGTAAATGCTACATTAGAGAGTATATGGTAAAAACAGCCTATTGGCTTGTTAGAATTAATGAAAACTGGATAAGAAAACAGAAGCAATCTTAATATTTAGGAAAGAGGGGGAAAAAAGAATGCATGCAGACATGCACATGAGTCTCCACATAGGGTTTTTTTATTTATTTTATGAATTCATGAGTACATATGAACTCAAGTTAGGGTATGGAGAAGAACAGCCACTCCTCTCTCAGCAAGGGAGCCATTGTTTACATTGCTTTCTCTTACAAATAAAAGATAGGCTAGCAAAATGGAGCATTTATACTGAATCAATATTGATAGACAAATATATGGGTTTTTTTAAATTTTAAACAGCTTAACAAAACTAGGCAAATGCTTTCATGATTTCAGAACCATTCCTCAAAAATGCAAAAGTGCTGGAGACTGCTTGCTTCAACACAATGCAGTCTTTTGCCAATGCTTTGTGATACAACTCCTAGTTATAAAGTTACATGCTTAGTCTTTGCCTGAAGAGTTTCTGAGGAACTGGAGACAAAGTCAAATCTTCCATAATATCAGTGACATTGCTAGCCTTCCTTATAGAGAAAAGATTTTTAAATTCAGCAGAATACATAACCAGCAATGAACACATTACTGGTGAAATGTAATCCATTTTTTTCCACTTACCTGCAAGGACCCAAACTGATTAGGTAAATACAAAGAAAATTTTAATTAGAGTGATTGAAAGGCAATTTAAAAACTCATCTAAACCCTCAACTACATGTTGTGTTCACGCACACACGCAAAAAACAGCAACAAAAAAACCCCAAACAAACAAACAAAGAAATCAAAGCCAAGCCAGTAAATTCTAGAATACGTTTGAATTCTCACACTTACAAATGTATTGACAGCTAAAAAATTAAAAATTAATTCATCTAGGAGATAAAAATAAAAGGTAATTAGAGTTCAGGAATTCACTTATGTTCACTTACATTTTAATACAAGAAAGGAAAGTTGTTCTGGCAAGAACTCATGCTGAACAATAAATTCATACATTTCTAGCAGCAGACTATCTGATGATATATAATTAATCTTTGATTGACTTCTTTAATTTAGACACTGCAATTATTTTTGCAAAGACTGTCACAAGCAGAAAGAGTTACGAAAGTTTTTTTCAGTATCCATTGCAATAATTCTATTTAAATCAAGCTTGGATTTATACTCTTTCAACCTCTCCTTTATCCAACCTGGAGTACTTTGGTTTTATTTTTGTATTTCTTATGTCTGAATTTTTATTCATGCTCCAAGTTAATTTCTGACTTCATTATTAAAATTTGCTTTGTTATGGTACTCTTGAGTATTGTTTGATCTTGCAGAATTTAGCAATCTGAGGCTCAAAGCAGATACTTGAATTTGGTCTTAGATACTATCTCAACACTTCTGCATCATGAAAGATTTCAACAGACTGCCGTACAAGTTGTACCAATAATTGTATAAATGAGTGCTACATAGTACAATTTAAGTGTCCACCTATATAGTAATTACTAAGTACAACATTTACAGTAAAAATTTCCCTAATATTCATTTTATGGATCTGCAACCAGTGGATTTATAACAAGTCTTTTTACAGATTGTATTCTGTATTCATTTTGGCTATGGTTCTTCAATGAGTATGTTCATTTCATCAGCAACTACACATCATTACCCAAATCTAATTCAAAATTCTTGCCCTACCAGTATATACAACTGGACACATTTATTATGTCTTGCCTCACAGATGACACTTATTCTCTCACTCTCATCTCATCACCATTTCTATATTTTCTCGAATTACCCTGCAAGGTTTCATGAAGCTTTTGAGAAGCTCAGATTACTGCTTAACCTCTTGAAGTCATTAATTCTTTGCAGCACTTTCTGTTTTCAGTAAACCACTTAAAAGTGTTGTGCATATTCTTTTTTATTCCTGGAAGCTGGAATATTCAGGTCAGCTTTCTAGGATTTTTGAACAGCTAGTTCAAACAGCAGCAAAAGCTGCTCACCCTCCATGGCCTGCATGCAAAGTCCTAACAACTGTTAATGCACTGAATTCAGAGTCTCAGGGTTTTCTGCACAGTCTGTGTACAGGGAGAACAAATATTGAAGATTAAAGTCTTATAGTGAATGGGATAGCATCAGACTGGTGACCCGTCACTAGAGGGATTCTGCAGGTCTCCGTCCTTGGCCCAGCTGTTTTCAACATCTTTATTAGCCACATGCATGCAGGACTTGAAGGAATACTAAGGAAGTTTGCTGATGATGATAAGTTGGGAGGAGCTGTCAACTCCCTCAAGGGCAGAGAGACTGCAGAGAGACCACAACAAATTAAGGGCAAGTGCAGGATTCTGCAACCCTGGCTGTCTGCGCAGACTGGGGAAGAAGATGCTGAAGAGCAGTGTTGCAGAAAGGGATGTGGGGGTCCTGGCTAGTGGAAAGCTGAATATGAGTTGTGGAAATTGGGGTGAACATGGATCTGGCTTCACCTGCAGGTGTAGAGAGCTTTGGCTTCAAACCCTGGGAAACACTTAGCTAGGAGGAAGGACATCCTTTACATAGTGGTAAGAGAATAGAGAGAGTTGTCTCATGGGAACTAATATGTTAACTAGTTTGTTACAAGTAAGGTGCTGTTCTTGGTTTCAGTAGCTAGTGGTCAGCTACATATGTTTTTGTTCCTTATCCTCTTTAACCCTCTACCTCATCTACATACCTCTGTGCTTTCCAAGTTTCAAGGCCTTTGGAAGTTGTCCCTGTACCATGCAGTTTCTATGTCTGTTATTTTTACATTAAAATTCTTTGTTCTGAGGCAACTCCATCATTCCTGTCTCTCTATATTTATGCCACATATTCCCTGGCTGATCCAGTTCTGTTGTGTGGCTGCTCACAGCCATAATGACTCATTGTGCCCTGGCAGCCAGGAGGGCCAACCCTGTCCTGGGGGGCATCAGGCACAGCATCACAATCTGGAAAGGGAGGGGATTGTCCCACTCTGCTCTGCACTGGGGCAGCCTCACCTCCACTGCTGGGGGCAGCATTGGGCACCACAACATCAAAAAGACATCAAGCTCTTACAGAGTGTGTCCAAACAGGGCCATGAGGATGGTGAAGGGTCTGGAGAGGGAAGCCATGTGAGGAGTGGCTGAGGTCACTTGTTTAGCCTGGAGGATATTGAGGGGAGACCTCATCTACAACTGCCTTGAGAAGAGGAGGGGCAGATATTGATCTCTTCACTCTCATAATGACTGACAGAACTCAAAGAAATGGCATGAAGCTAGTCAGGGGAGGCTTAGGTTGGATAACAGGAAAAAGTTTTTCACCCAGAGGGTGGCTGGGCACTGAAAGAGGCTGCCCAAGGAAAGGGTCACAGCACCATTCTGTCTGAGCTCAGAATGCATTTGGAAAACACTCTCAGGCACATGCTACCATGCTTGAGATGTCCTGGGCAGAGCCAAGAGTTGGTCTTGATGATCCTGGTGAGTCCCTTCCAAATCACCTTATTTTATGATTTATGATATTCGCAGTCCAGCATATACGAACACTCTTCTGTTCAGAAACCTTGGTTGGTACTGTGGTAAACCCACAGTAGAAAAAACAAGATAAATATTTCTATTTGTTTTCCAACATTAAAATGTACTTATGTAGAAAGTTGTAACTAGTGCACTGTTATCACAGCTTTCAAATTTTTAAAGACAATATGATTGAATAAAGAAATAAGACTCAAACTAATTAATATATCTAGTGAGTTCAAAATGCTTTCCCCGATATAGCACATTCATACTAAATTTTCCCTGAAAACATACCTCTTTTGCTAATTAAACTACTTGAATACAAAAAATAGAATCAAAATACAATGTATTCATCAGCATGTTCACAATCACTTGCTCCAACCATTAACATATGGCAAGACAGTATCACAGATTGCATATTTGTAATTTCTTATAATACAAGTATGAAAGCACTGCTTGATGAGATTTATAAAACCCATTGTATTCAGTGGGTCACAACTTGCAAATGCACCTGTTTTTCACTTCACTTTTGAAAAGGATTTTGTTGTTTAAATTTTACTTCACTCCAAATGAATTTGGGGCCAACTATGACAGACCTTCCCCTTTTCACAAGTATTTCTTCCCTTGCCACATTTGTTGTGCTGGTGCAGACATAAGGATCATGATGAAGCCAGTCACCTAGGTAATATTTTCAGTATCCTTCTTCTACCATTTTAGGAAAGAATATCTCCAATTTGCACATTAGCCACAGGAATCTTTAACTGACTTTTCAGAACACACCGGACTCTCGCAGCTTTTCTGATTCCTTTTTTCCAATTTTCAAATCAGAGTCTGTCTAATTAAAAACAGAAAAAATAACGTTTTCAACCTTTTCCACTCCAAAATGTAATTGTTTAAGTCATTCTATTTGCCTGCACCTTTCATTTTCTTATGCTTCTTATACTCTGCAGCTGTTGATAGCTCTCATTTTCCTCCTTCACTGGCTTTTAACAGTTCACTAAGCATAAATTCTGCAGCTTGTTAATCCTGGGATTCATTTCCCTCCAACTCACCATCTTGTTACAGTGCTATATCTTTACTTGGCTCCTGCCTTGCAACCTGAATTTCTTCCAAGGCTGCTGCTTTATGACAATTTTTAGGTTTGTGTGTTCTTTTCAGTTCAGCAGCTGCTGTAGAAGGGCAGCCGTTGTCCTCCAAGCATTCTCTAGCTCACACACTCAAGGTTGTTTTGCTCAGTCCAGTCACCTCAGGAGCTTAGCATAAGCCCAAAAGCTGTGAGTTTTCAAGGAGATTTTAGGTGAAAATTTAGTACATAAGAAGAGACTTCTCCTAAAGACATAAGAGGCACATCAAAAGGAATGAACTAAGTGGGAAATACAGACAATGACAGCAGCATTAAGTATATAAAGTGGAACAAAGCATGAGACTCCAGAGGAACGTAGAAGAACCAAGATGTCAATAGAATGATTTTCTGCTTAAATAGCTCAGAAAGGATTCTCTAAGCTTTGCTTCAGAAAACTTTAACCCCAATGGCTTCAATAAATCCATTGATTCAAAAGAAACCATATTATCTTGTAATATGATATTTAGTTTGCAGTTTTCTCTATCAGAGTACAAGGAAGGAATCAGTAACTAGGCATTGACATTAGTCTTTGCTAAGAGCAAAATTATTTTTTACTTCAGGATAGCTGTCATTTACTTGATTGGCATAATCAACTGATAAAAATCCCAAAACTTTTTTGTTTTCTTCTTTATTTTGCACCCCAAAGGTCAACTTCTATTTTTATTCTTCTCTATATCCCACATGCCTACACAAAATCAACTACTTCAATAGATACAATTCTTTCCAGACACAAAAGAAACGCAAAGCCCAAGTACTTGGAGAATTCCTTTCTAACCTGTAAGTTAAAAAAAAAAAAAAAAAAAAAAAAAAAAAAAAGACAAAAAAAAAAAAAACCAAAAAAAAAATTAAAAAAACATAAAAAAATGAAGCGACGCAAAAAAAAACAAGACTAAACCAATCAACCAACCGAACAAGAAACCCAGAAACCAAAACTCAAAAAAACAAACAAAACCCCCATAAATAAAACACTGCATAGGTATAACATTAGGATTCATGCCTGACAAGCAGTTACTTACCAGACCAGCCCTTTTAATCTACCTGAGCTCAACTACCATGTGCAGGTTTCCAGGATATTGTTCTGATTTTTTTAATTCACCATTCCTAAGACTAAACATGGATGGTATGGAAATAAGCATTACCCTCAGGACTTCCCACACCAAGTCCTAGAGTGCAGCAATGGCCTTTGTAGCTGATCACTCACGTCTTCCAGACCAACATGACAAAGGTTTATCTTGACATAAAGACAAGGTCCTACAGCACTGAGCACTGTAGTTTCTTATAGTCTACTTTTGGGATCCAGCAGCTCAATTAAAGGTTGAAAAAATCATTGTGACTAAACTTGCAGTTAACCTTGAGAATTTGTCACAAAATGTACGGCTCTGGTTTTCCTAGGACAAAAAAAAACCCTGAAAGATTTGTATAACCAAAATTATAGGCATGATATTTATTCCTGTCTTGGTCACTATGTCCTAACAGTTTTATATATATCCATTTCTCACACATGTTACTTGTTTCTTGCCTTCATAAGGGAGACAGACACAGATTGGAAGCCCTTAGTTGATGAGATGCATTACAGCAGGGCAGAAGCATAATGGACATAGAGAATTTTATGTTTTCACTTTCTATAAAGGACCTTTTTTTTCAAGGCAAGAGTTATCAACATTCTTCCTCATTTTATTCTACTAAGATTAGGTTTCCAGAGTGAAATTTATAAAACCTCCCAACAATATTAAAGAAATATGTCATGTTTCTTTGTTATCAATAATCATAACAGAAGACTTATTTTGGCTTTTATCCATACACTTGTATCCTTAACAAAACTGTTCAGTATTTGATGCTCACATTTCAGCCTTTGGCATTTCCAGTATTCTCAGTCAGATATGTCTGTTCACTTCCCACAGCTTTTCCTTTCACTCAAAATGTACTGCTTTAATTTGACACATTTGCCTTGCAACTAATCCTCCTGAGTTTTGCTTCTCTGCTGTGATTATGGCTCCCATTTTCCTTCTCCCTTCTAACCATTAATTTTAATTAATTAATCAGAATGTGGAATTGAAAAATAGAGTAGTCTTACCATTGTGGGATACTTGAGAGGGAAATGGGAATTCTTGATTTGCTTCATAGTCATCTGCTGCCCTTTTAGGTTGTTTTTCAATTAACAATATGGCTTATAGTATCTCTCAGTAAAAAAATTGTCTCCACCATAACCTTAGATAATCAAAACAAAAATAAAACTACTATAAAGCACACAGTAAAGACCAACAGAAATTAAGAGCAGTCCTGCAGTCACTCTGGGTATTGCAAGGCTGGAAGGGAATCCAACAAACCTTTGCCTACACTGGAAAAACAGTAATTTGATGGTATAGGTAATTGGGAACTACAAATTAAGTATATTGAGTATCGAACATTGAGAATAGCAAAACACTACAATGTTTAACATTTAGCAAGCAGAACTTTGTGCTTGCAACACAACTGTCAAGTATTTTGCATGTTTCTCACAGTTATTTTAAAAGACATGCTTTTGAACTTAAACCCTTTTGAACTTAAACATGCACTTAAGAAGGAGCACTGGGATTATTGTACGGCTATTTTTTATTTTTCCACATCTGAATTTACATTTTCCACATCCCAATCTTTTTTTTTTTCCTCCATAATTAGTATTTCTTTATATAAATCTTAATTACAAAGGTTAAAAAAATGCCTTAATATTCTACTAGATATTACACAGTATTATGCCACTTATATAAAAATGCTTGGACAAAAAATAATCAGATTAATGTCAATTTAAAAATGTAATTAAACAATGCATGATTGGGGCATGACTTATCAAACTATAACTCTCATGAAGACTGAAAGAAGCTCAAAGACAGAATGACAGCTAAGAACACACAATGAGTTGGAAATTAATACAGTGTGTGAGAAGTCAGAAAGGGAAGACATCTCCTACAATGGGTGGTAGTGCAAAAATTGTCCCTGAGGACAATTTTACAGAACTAAAAAGAGGTATGACATGTATTTTCTATTATCATTTATAACCACCCCAATTCATAAAGATTAAAATCTTTAAAATTAAATCTCCAGAAAACAATTATAAACATGACAAAAGAGCAAAATAACAGCAGAAAAACTGTAAAGCTGAATGTCTTAAGACTGGCCTTACACGGAAAAGATACCAAGGTGCCTGTCTATAATGACTGGAAATAAAAGAAAAATACTTTCCTGGAAAAAAAAATAGGCAGTATGCAATGCTATGCTGGAGAGAAAGACTCAAGAGACCTCCTTTTCTTTAAATTAATCCTTCAGCTCACGGATATAATTTCAGGCTTCCTGGATAGAATCTCAGTCAACAGACTTCTGCTAATAGCCAAACCTCCTTCAGATACAGGGGAAGCAGCACTACAGATACAACTGAGACTCAAAATTTAGCACACTGTCTACAGCCCTAATTAACTGCAAAAATTGGATGATGTCCAGAGCTGCAGTCCTCCGCTTCAAAGTCCGCCTATAACAGAAGGATCTGAATTAAATCCAAGTTAACCCAGAATACAATTATAATGCAGAGCACTTGCACTCGTTTTAACACAGAGAATACTGCAGACAGAAAATGTAGTGGGTCTTTTTGGATATCCCTCGTTTTTTTCCATCGGAAAATTTCAGCTATAAAAAATGTCATTCTCTCTAAGACTGAAACTGAGAAAATTAGTTCCCTCATGCTAAAAACACTTTCTGAGAAGCTGAGATAATGTCTTATAACATCCAGGAACACAGGGAACCAAGCAGTAAATTGGGTTTTACATCAATCTAGGCATTTCCACAGGAAATGGGCATGACTTAATTTCATCAGAAATACACAGCACTCAGACTTGTAAGACTTAGAATGACAAAATCGTAGAATTGTTTAGGTTGGAAAAGACCTCTAAGTCATCGAGTCCAAAGATAAGCCCAGCATTGGGAAATCCACCACTAAACCATGTCCCAAGTGCCACATCTACATGGATTGTAAATACCTCCAGGAATGGTGATCCACCCAGCTTCCTGGGCAGCCTGTTCCAATGTTTGACAGCCCTTTCCATGAATAAATTCTTCCTAATATCCAATCTAAACCAACCCTAGCACAACCAGAGGTCATTTTCTCTTTTCCTGTCACTTGTTACACGGGAGTAGAGACTGCCCCTAACGTGGCTACAGCCTGTTTTCAGGTAGTAGTAGAAAGCAATAAGATCAATGACATCTTATGTCAGATCCAATGAGACACTTTGGTTTTCAAGAGTTCATCTTGAACTCTCAGAAATTAGAAGTTATATCCACACAAATAAAGATTAGAAAATGCATTAATTTTGCACAGAGGATCTTAGTGTTGCTATTCCTTAACTTTTTAGGCCCTGGCTTTCTTATAAATATTTTAAACATATTTCTAGTTCCCATTATCAACATATTAAATTATTTAGCCAAAGAAGGCAGATATTCTAGAACTTGGTAATGTCTGTAATTTAGACAAAAATTCAAAAAATTCTCCCTAAACAAAAATTGTCATAAAAATCATTTGTGATCAGAATTTAAAGATCAAGAGCCATGAAACATTGTCCCAAAAGTCAGAAATTAATTGCTTCAAAATGCAGTTGAAGTACATAACTACTTACAACAGGGAAAAATCTATCTTTAGAAAAAAATTGTGGATGTATTAAATGTAAATATTCCTTATTCTTGTCGATTTTCTGCTCCTTTAAAAAAGTTTTCTGTACACAAGATCCATCCAATAGCTACCACTGCCATTCCATTGTCACTTAATTACTTTATCTATAAAGCACTTTCATCGTGCACAGACAAGACTATTGGTTTCTTTTACAGGCCATTAGTGTATCCCTGATACTTGATTTTGAAATTAGATTAATTCAAAGGACAGCACGTCAGCTGGGTAAGCAACTCACGCAGTGCACATCAATACACCAGTTTTCTGTAACTTCAGGAGTGCGTGATTATGATTCTCAACAGATTCAATCAGAAGGGGTTCTGAAGAGGTTCTCATTTCAATTATGCATGCCTCATTATCATACCTTTAGTGAAGCAGAAAGTACATTACAAGGTGAGAGTCAAAAACAGTGAGATGAAAAGCACAAAAGTGCAAGTATATTAGTAGGATGTCTAAATTTGTCTGAAATAATATTAATTCATAGTAATATTAATCACCCTTTATACAACACTGCATTTTTATATGGCCCTTTACAATCAGCTCTCAGAGCACCTTTCACAGGTGATTATGGCTAAGAAAGCATGTAGTTCTTACTGGAAAGGGAAACTGGATTATTCTGTGGGATTGAAGGAGACCTGTTTTTCTGAGGTTAAAGTTAGGTGCTCAGGAAACAGGAAAGCCCAGAGTTTAGAGGAAATGGAGCACTGTTATGAAAGACAGAATTGATGGGGACCAAACCTTAGGCTAACAGAGGGAGCTAAAACAAGAGTGAAGCACCATATAATTATGAGATATTTGAAGCAGGAGAGCACAGAAACACTGAGGTTCACAGATCAGAAACTACAGAAAGGTTTGGAAGGGATAGAGAAGAAACTTAACTCTGAAGGTAAAAGACAGAACACAAAAGGATTTAAAGAGTGAACTGATGTGGTTAGAAGAATATAGCTGTCAATAACTGGTACACTGAAATGCAGAATGGTAGATGAGCAGAAAGGAAAGAGGGGATGGATAGATATGAAGAGACTAACTGAAAAAGTATTTGAGAAAAAAAAAAGAGAAGGAATACAATCAAGAAAGAAGTGCAAAGCTGATAATTTAGGAAGGGAGAAAGCAGATGATGAATGAGAGTCATGCACTATGACAAAAGGCCTGAGACAGCAGAAATGATATGAGCAAATAACAGAGAAATCAATGTTTATCAGTAAGAATGCATGTTAAAGAGCAAAGTACAGGGAAGCCTGACTGCAGATATCTTGGAACATAGCTGAAGAAGAAACCCTTCTTTTATGCATACACAAAAAAACCCAAAACAAAACACAAAGGCAACGAGAAAGAACGAACTTACTATGTTAACAGAAATAGGAAAACAAATTTTTTCCTTAATCTTATTTTTTAATTTAATTAATTTAATTAATGGATATGCTTATGAGTAGAAAAAGAAAAAATTACATAATTTAAAAAAAGATAAATCCCTAATATATCAAAATGATAAAAACTGCAAAGTGAAGAAAAGAAAGAGTAAGAAAGGAAGTGAGAAAAAAAATTACAGATTATGGGATTGTGAAGATGAAAAGTAGAGGTAACAGAAAAGAGATGAAAGTAAAGGCTAGAGGAGGTAATGAAAGGCAGAGGAGGAGAAAAGAATCTTTCTAGGTATCAAATTTAAACTGCAAAATGTTGAAAGATTATTCATCACATTTATATCATGTAACCACATTGATAAATGGGGCTTTGAGGAACCTGGTCTAAGAGAAGGTGTTCCTGCCCATGGAAGGGGGCCTGGAATTAGATGGTCTATAAAGATCTCTTCCAAAGCATTCTTTTATTCTGTGATTCCACTCCTAAGTTCTAAGATATGGCTAACAAACCCAGTCAATCAGTAAATGAGCCTGCTACTATGCAGCAGCCACATATTAATTAAATGGAAGAGTAAAGATATAATAGTAGATTATGCATTAAAAAAAGAGTAAAAGGAAGTGCTGCAGAGACCCTTTCCTCTGTTGGACAAAGGAAAATATCTGAAAACTCAATATATGTTTGAAAAATGTGAACTGTACAAGCCAAGCACAACGACAGACCTGTAACCTCTGCTAGACACATTTTAGAATATCTTCAGCAGATTTAGCAAGGGTCTGTTGGTTTCTGAATTCTTCTCCTGAATAAATGACTATTATCTACACACTATATCTACACACAACAGATACTTTAAAAAATGCAATATTGTTAGTATTAATGAACCTTTTAATCCTATGGATTCAGTAACTTCACACATTCAGAAGCCAGTTGGATAGGAGTCATAATGACTCAAAACATGCACTTAGCTCCCTCACTTATATGAATATGCCATTATGTTAACACAGTGATAGAATAAATAAGGCATTTCTAATAGGAATGGGCATAAAAACTCTGGAGAAAAATGAAAAATTTGAAGGCCTTGTTTGCATGACAGAAAACAGTGTTCATCCCACTGTCACAGCAAGAGCAACAATGAAAAGTGCTGCAGTTGTCTCTAAAAGGTAAAACTTTTAATTAATTATTTTAATTGATGTCATAGTAAAAGCAGTGCTGGAAAAATACTAATATATCACTGTACATATTAAATATATTATAAATAAATAATAGTACAATAAAAAAACTTGCAATAAAACACATAGTACAAAAATCACCTCTTTAAAATTAACTACATGAGTTCTCAAATGTAAAATTTTGTTCAAAAATTGCAGGAAAAAAGTAACAAGTTTTCAAAAATCAGTGATTTTCTTACTTGTTTAGGTGATAATTTAATCAATTTTCAGAATCAAGCAACTTTGGCACAAAATTTTCAAAATATTTTGACCCAGAGAACATAATTCAGTTAACTGTTGTTAAATCTTTTTCATGGGATTCTTCATTCAAAATACTCTATTGTGTACATTGATACTGTCCTTTTGGTAAAAAAAAAAAACAAACTAAAAACAAGTAGCTAAATAAGTCCTCCACAGCAGGCAAAAGAGATTTCTGTATTAGGAAGTGAAATGTTAGTATACTTTCTTAATTACCACTGACAGTTTAGCAAGAGCAAATATAGAATCTAATTTGCTTATGTGTTCATATATCTATTTAAAATAGTTCTGTTCCACTAGTGTAATGGTGGATATATTTACCATGCAAAATTATTTAGAGCAGTGGAATTCAATAAGTAGGGCAATATGCTCTTCATGTTCCCACAAAGCAACTGCAAGACAACTGAAAAACAAAGTGAACTTCTTCTTACTCCTCTATCAAAACAACATATTCTGAATTGGGCAGTAATCCTTAGTTAAAACTATGACAGCATTTCAAGGTCCATGGGTCTTTATAACTCTTTTAACTACAAGATATGAAACTAATTTTGTATGTGTGAATCTCAATATAGTTGCCACAGTCTTGAAAATAAGCATTCACAAAATGTTACTGATATGGAAGCAGGATCTAATCAAGGAAGAAAGGAAGGAAAGAAGGAGAAAAAAAGCACTTGGAATAAAATCTACACAATTATTAATTAGATTTGGACCAAGAAAATGTTTCGTCCTTACCACACTTCCAAAGCTTTATGTTTCTTATTAAAACAAATTCCCTCAAATCTTTCTAGAATACTAAAAAATATCTCTCTAATTGGATGTTTAACAGTTCAGGGCTCTAATGGTCTCATGGTTTAACATGGTTTGTTTATTACATATAAGTAAATAACTGGTGAAAGTAAGCTACATTGATATTTAAACTCTTCACTTCTAATAAATGAAAATAATGAAACCTAGATAGAGCTCCTGATGTGGTGAAATTTGAGGTCTAGTGTATTAATGTTTTTCTCAATAAATCAGTTGAGTTTTGTATCACTTGCATCCTTTTAGTATAAACATAGAACCCATCTGTTTGGCTTTGCTTCTAAGGACTAACCAGCTCCACTGCGTGTCTCTTGTGTTACTAATATTTACATGAAATCCAATTTTACTTATTACAAGTACCCTGTTTCCTGTTTCTAAGGACTAAACATTCCTCTTGGTTTACAATAGAAAACTAGCAGAGAAGGATGGGTGTACATCCCACATCTGTCACACCCCAGAAGGTTTTACTAATTTCCTATTAAAAGCTTTTTTTCCTCCTCCTCTATCACTTATGTCTATATCTACCTACCCAGTTTGGGCTGTGTCTTTCTCTCAGTTCTGAGAACACATGCCTATTTCCCAGAAAGGGTAAAACAGCAGTGGTTTGCACCACAAATCAAGGCAGGACACAAAGCAATGTATGGTACGTGCTGCTCATGCCTTACCAGCCAGAAACCTGTCATGGTGTAAACTTCATTATCCTAATCATATAAGGAAAGGAAAAGCATGATCCTCTTGAAGACCTCAGGGAACACATAATGCTAACTCACAACCTGTTCTCACTGAGAGTAGTTTTAGATGCAATTTACAGTACCATTAAGCAAATAATTAACAAATGCTTTGACCTGAAAATTTTTTCAAAGGCAGCATCCTCGATAAAGTCTGAAACTACTCATGCTAAAGAGTAATTTGGAGAAGATATACAAAATCTGAACTACACTTAGGTTCTTAGGATCCAAGGATTCTTAAAAAAGAAGAAAAGCCTGAAGTTTCATAATTAGTACAAACAGAAATCTATGTTACTTCCATTGTTCTCCTTCTGGCCCTTTATATTTTGATATACACAAATGAACCAATCACTTTTTCAGGCATGCAGCATTTCTATATGAAAAAGGCCAGGAGGAAAAAACAGGTATTCAGTCTTCACTGATTTGATTTTCTGATTGTTTCTTTATCTCAAAATATTGTGAGTTCCAGCACACGCAAATGTGAAAAGCAAGAAAATACCAGGAAAAGCAAGGGCTTTTTCAGATTGGTTTTTTTGGGGGGTTGTGTTTTTGGGGATTTTTTGTTTGGGTTTTTTGTTTGTTTGTTTGTTGTTTGTTTGGTTTTTTGTTTCTTTTTGGTGGGGGGTTTTTGGTGGTTTTTGGTTTGTTTTTTGCGTTTTTTGTTTTGTTTTGGTTTGGTTTGGTTTTGGTTTGGTTTGGTTTGGTTTTGTTTTTTTTTTGTTTTTTCTGTGGTGTTTTTGGTGGGGTTTTTTTAAGAAATGCCTGGATGGCCAAGGCAGTTAATACTATTTCGTGAAAACACAAAGTGAGTTTGTTGGGTTCTGAAAGGAAATGCAGAAGAGGAAAACAACATCTAGGAAATGAACATTACTGCAAGCAGTCTATAGACTAAAACTGTATTCAGGGACTAACCTACCTCTGACATCTTGCCTTAAGAGAAGTACTAATAAAAAAAACATTATAGAATTACCTTCAATTAATAGGGAGTCCACTAAAGTAAACAATCTGCAAATGAAATACTTTAAAATGTTCTTTCCTTACTTTGAAAGAAAAACCTGTGTTGAGGTGTCACAAATGGTGAAGAGGTACAGATGATAAAATTTAATTTTGCCCACAGAAGATTTCTGAAGATAATGAGAATTCTTAGTAAACAATTAACTGCAGCTGGTTAAAGACACAGAAAATTGTGCTCGTAATATAATTTTAAACTAATATTTATAAAATAGCATAGTACTTTCATGTTTCTGAAACAGCAGTCAGGAGACTGATTTTGTCCACATGCAATCCTCTTATTACTCACTGCATATTTTAGAAATTTAAAAAAAAAACAAACAAACAAAAATCAGCATGATTAAAAGTCACCACTGAGAGAAGGTAAGGTAAGGTAAGGTAAGGTAAGGTAAGGTAAGGTAAGGTAAGGTAAGGTAAGGTAAGGTAAGGTAAGGAGACTGACATTTAGCCTTTCTTAACAGTATGGAACTCCACAGCATAATATTTCCAGTAAAGTTTTCAAAGGTTTGAATCAAATAACATAAGGATTGCACAATCAGCCACATGCCTATTGGCTGATTTGTTGGCAGATGAAAGCCACACACCTTCCTACCACTGCTATTTCATGAAACAAGCAGAAGCATTAAATACTAAAGTTTCATCTACAGATTTATGTATCTGTCTATCTATCTATTTATCTATCTATCTATAGGTCTGTTCCCCACTCACAAACAACAAAGTGAACAGCAGAAAGTGAGGTAAGGTTGCAAGTATTTATATGAAATTTGTGAACTTGTTAGTGATGGAAAACAGTTATTTTAAAAATCTAAGTTTGGAAGTGTTAATGTTTTTTTAGTTTCTTATAAGATATAAAATGACACAGCATACCCTACAGTCAAAAAATTGCTTTTTTAATGCTAAAAAGGAAGCATGTAATACTGTAATAACTATTGTTCTACAAGTGTAGAACTTCCTGCTTCCTTAAAGCAGGAATACAAAATAAGTTTCCATGGGGAAATGGCTCAAACCTTTTTGTTGTCTGGATCTATTACTTGAAATCTCAATAAAAAGACAAGCTTTGGAAGCTCTCACCAGTTTACCTAACTTCCTCAAGGACAGAAGACAACAGTAGTTCCAGATGTCACATTGACTGTCAATAGCCATTCTCAAGCTATGTCTTGCAAGTTCCTCTTCTGACTTAATCAGACCTCTTCCCAGGCCTTTGCCCATTCTTTTTTTTCTTTTTTTTTTTTTTTTTTTTTTAATAAGACCCTGGACTTAATTCAGTCTTCTGTGTTTTACTCCAAGGACTATCAATTGATCTAAGTAACTTGGCCTCTGCCAGGTCTTGCAGTAGCAACTGCTGGTGGTAAATGCACGGAAACAGAGCCTTCAACATGCACATCATTCACTTCTGAACACAGAGCACACAGCCTGTGCTGAGCAAAATGGGTTTCTCTTACAAACACACTTATTGCTGCACTGATCTTTCCCTACTGTGTCCCAGAAAGGAACTGCTGCACAGACATCCTAGAGCCTTGTTGGCTGCTGCAGGAAAGGTACAGAAAGGTCCTTTACCATTTGAGGACCTTCTTCCCCAATTTTGCCAGCAATCTGTTTTCCATGCTCTGAACATCCTAAGCTCTAGCCACTGCAAGTTCCAGCAAACAAAACCTACCATTTCTAAGTTTTCAGTCATAAAATCTTCTAATAATGGCATACTTTCTAATGTTGCTTTGAAAATAAAAGCACAGTTCTTTCTTAAATCTGAGACTTCTTCTGGTTAAACAGTAAAACTGAGTGATACATCACACATAATGTGAGTAAGAAATAAGATATACACTCTCCCAACTTGTAATGCATATCATACAGATGATTTAGCACCTTTGAACCCTGCAGTTCCTAGGTCTTAATAGCATGTGGGATAGGAGAGAGTCAAGTGAATTATTAGACTAGCAAGCTGTTGTGTGTTAACCCCAGAAAGCAGCTGAACAACCACACAGCCTCACTCTCTTCCACCCACAGTGGGATGAAGGAAGAGGAAAGGAAGAGTAAAAGCAAGAAAAATTGGATATTGAGATAAAAATTGTTTAATAAATGAAACAGAAATTTTAAAAAAGAGAAACAAAACAAGTGATGAAAAGCTGATCATTCCCCACTTCTCATGGGCAGATTGATGACCTGTCCTAGGATGGACTAAACCCCTTGTTTTCTCTTTCTCTTGCTGAGCATGACACTAGGGCATGAAATATCTCCCTGGTTAGTTTGGGTCATCTGACCAGTTGGTCTTAAATCTAAAATACAGCACCATACAAACTGCTGTGAAGAAAGTTAAATCTATCCCAACCCAGGCTTGGTCCACAAGAGATTTCTGAGGAAACATAGTCAGAGGTAGATGAAGAAAATAATATCTTGTATCTTTTCTTTCATCCCACTGCATTCTATTTCATAACAGGAGTTCCTGATACATGAACATTTTTGCTAACAAATACCACTTTTTCAGTTTGATTTGTGATATTCTGTTATAAATTACTTTGGTTTCATAATTCAGACTTGACTTTTCTTAATACTTTTATTACTCCTTCAATGCTAGGTCTGAAATCTAGTTTGATTTGACAAAAATATATTTATCTAAATGTTCTAGGGCAAAAGATCTTCATGCACACCAACTCAAACACTCCTCATACAATAAATGAAATCTTCCTCACAGTGAAAAATTTACCTTTTGTTCCTTAACTTTCAAAAACAATATTTAAACATGCATTTTGGTCAGTGATATCAAAAGATTATCAGTTTCCTACTACCCCATACCCAGGGCCATATGAACAACTCTACCTACACATGTCCATTCAATTTACTACCAGCTCAAGAGAAACAAGATTTTGCCTTTGACGTTTCCAAAGAGGTTGCTATATAATTGTCACAGAATTTTAAACTGACATTAATTTTAATCTATTTTAAACAAAAATTAACAGGTAGCTAGCTACAGAATATATGGGATATCAAAGAAATACCTAGGGAACAGATGTACAAATAAAGAATACAGTGTTCAAGAGGCATCACTTTTCAGGGTTAAGCAGGAAATGAAGCATGCACTGACCTTTCACTTGGATTCACATGGCCATTTAAATGAATTTAATATAAGATCTGTTTTATAATACAGTTTACATACAACTTTATGAAGTAATTTTTCAAACACCTATATGCCAATTACAATATACAAGATGGAAATTGGGTGCTGAATCTTTCATTCTAGCAACTACATACTAATTTGTCTGTCAACTCTGTTGCTAGTTGAAGTGTGTCTATTAATCTATTTGTGTTTGGATCGGTTCCATTTTCCTAATTTTCTGGACAGCTTTCACAGAGACTCCATATTTCATAAAAAGAACCTCCCACAGCATACACTTTCTTCTGTCTTCCCATATGTTGCATTTTCCTTCAAGACAGCTCTGGTCTAGTGCCCAAGGTTAAAATGCTTCTGTCACAGACTAGTTGCACAACTGATGAATTCTTCTGGATCTACAGAGACAGAAAGTACCTGATTTACTCTTGTGAGCAGGAATTCCCTCATTCAGTAAGGTACTTGGTAAGAGAAAGAGAAAATAACTTTTTTATTATTCTGAAGTTTTATTTTACATTATTTCTTAATGATTTTACATCAATGCCTTTGAAGCAATTAAAGCAAGCAGGTTAATCAGGTTAATACACATCTATAGTAAGCATAGGGTACAGATATCTTGACAAGGATAAGAACTCTGTGCATGACTAACCAGTTGAGTGCAGATCACTATTTTATGTGGTATTTCAGATCTCATTACTAAAATAGGATGACCACAACTGATTCATTATGCTAAGTGTGTAGTATGGATGTTCAAGCAGGTTATTCAAATTGTCACTTCTTTTCCTTTGGGATTTTTGAATGGAATACTGGACTATTATATACATTATTATATATTATATACATATATTATATTATATTATATTATATTATATTATATTATATACAGACTATTCCCAGACTATTGATCCTCAGGACCACAGCAGTGTTCATCTTCATAATCATTTTGGTTGCCATAAGACAGATTTGCATCATGTTGTCTCTTTCACCACTGACATAACAGCACTAGTATCTCTTATGATAAAGCAAATGATGATTACTGCTATCTTGACATAGGAGGCCCAAGCCACAGATGTATTATTTAGGGAAAAGGAATAGCAGTTATCTTTTGGAACAGACTGGATTGAAGGTCCCTAAAATTACATTTTGCTGTAAATTCTGCTTGCAGGGTTATACAAGAAAAACCTAGTGGGCGCATAGCCATATAGGATAACAGGAATGTTGCCTTCTGTTCTCTTTACAGTTGGTGGAAAGACAGGAATTTCTGCAGCACAGTCAAGCCCATCAAAATCTTGAGTGCTGCGGAGGATGCTCTCTCTCCTTCTGCAGGGAAGCCAGAGTAGTCAGTAGACACACCACCCTCAAACTTCTGGCATTAGAGAGGACTAATCCAAGCCTCAGTGTTTTGCTATCCTCTTTCATTCTCTCTGGATTGGAATTCCTGTTCTGTTGTATCACAGTTAATGGATTTAGCAAAATGGATGGATCTGCCCAAGAAAAGGTTCTGCAATTTCCTACACAGTGCTTAAAGGTGAAAGAAAACGAACGCTGAACTGTTTCTTCTTTGAATGGGTACATCAGTAAGAAAGTCGTGGAGTGCGGGGGACTCCTGGATTCTTTGTATCAGGGTGGACGCGAGGAACAAGACTCAGACGCTCTGTAAATGCTAAAAGCTACAGTTGCAGTTTATTATAAGGGAGTCTGCAAGGAGCTGCCCGGCACAGCCACGTGCAGATTAAAGAGATAAAAAGGGGGAGAGAAAGAGAGAAGAAGGAGGGTAAAGAGAGAGAGTAAAGAAGGTAAAGAGGGGAAGAGAAGAGGAAAAGAAAAAAAGAGCGACTTCCCGTTTGTAACACAATAAATCCACTTCCATCATGAATATTCTAATTCCTAAAAACCAATCTAATACAAAATACTAATTCTATAGCATTTACATACAGCCTATAGGAAATCTTACATTAGCATAGCATGTGACATTCTAAACTCTAAGATCTAATCTTTGGGTGCAGGTCAGTCTTTTGTGTCTTTTGGCCTTGCCCTCTGGCCAAAAGCATTGTTTAGTTAAGAGTGGATTGGCTTCGGTGAGCCATCCCATTGTATACCTGGTTATTCAGTAACTAGGGCTTGGTATCTCAAACGTGGCTTTCATTTCAATTTCATCCATGGTTTCTATATTCCCAGAATCTGAGCATTCATATTTGCAAGATTCCTCAGTTTCATCCTCTCCAACATCTCCCCCGTTTTGTTCAACCACTAATACATTAGATACTGTCTTCGTTATCATTTTTTGCGTACAATGGAGAATGCAGGGTACAAATATTACAACTACAATTATTACTACTAGAATAAACAAACCTATCTTACAGAGTTCCTTTAGCCAAGAGGCAAAGCCTTAACTTTGAACAAACTGTTCAGCTAGGTAGTAACTTTTTGTAATTTGGTCAGCCAAATTTTTTAAATTTTGCAAAATAGTTTGATAACTTTATGCAGCAGATTTGTGAAAATTTTTACATGTGTTAAATAGACAGATGATATCATAGCTTGCGGATTTGGCTAAAGCAACCCAGGCATTTATCTTAGGTTGATTTACAGATAAGGTTTCACTATAAAAACTAAAACAAAGGAAGAAAATTAGCATGCATTTGCGAAAACTATAAAATTCAAATTTTTTCTTGAGGTGTTTTTGAGTTTTTAACCAAAACCGGGGGGTGCAATGCCGTCAATTCCCCCTCTGTTTTGCATAATATGTGTGCCAGGTTGCGATAACAGGGCTGAACTGGATAAGTCCGGCGGTGGATCTGGCTTTGGTGCGGTAGGCATATAGAGTACTGGACAGCGGGCTGCGGAGGGGTACTGCTGAAGGGACGCTTTGGGACATAGGAGAGACAGGGACAGCGCAGATGCAGGAGGCGCTGGCGAGTTGTGGGCATGGGTGGCAGCCGGCGGTGCCATGCAGGTCGCAGGCGGCGGAGCCGTGTGCGACGGGACCAGGGCAGGAGGCGGAGGCGGGGCGCAGGCGGGGAGGTGCATAGGGAACGTAGTTTGCACTGCTGACACGGAAGAGCAGCTGAACGGCGGCGCGGCTGCGGCTGTATCTCGGGCGGAGGGTTGGGTGGGCGGCGGCTTGTCGGTGAACGCTGCCGACTGGGGGTGGGGCAATGCCGAGCACCGGGAGTTCAGGGGGTGAGCTGCGATGGTCACCGGACAGAACTGAGGCAGGAACGCAGTGGCTCGAGGCGGCACAGGAGGTGGGGGAGCTCCAGGCTGAGCGTCCCCCGCCGCCTGCCCGGGGACTGGGCTAGCTGGAGCCTGCAGTGTTGGCGTGGGACTGACAGGCACGTCTCGGCACTCCGGGACGGTGGTCGGCGCTGACGTTGTGCTCCGCGCATCCGTGGGGCGCGCAGGCAGCGGTGCATCGGCGCGGGCCAGCTCCGACGGCGGGCTCACTCCGCGCCAGGCGGCTCCCGGGTTGGGAACGGGGAGCATCTGTGCTGCTGCCGGCAGCGCCGGTGTGAAGCCGAGCGGCGCAGCCCGGTCCGTCAGGACGCTGGACTGCACCGATGCTGTAACTGCAGGGACTATGGATTTAGCGGACTGGTGTGTCTGCAACGGGGTGGGAACAAAGGGAGCCGCCGCCACGGGCGTCATGGCGGCGGCGCCGGGTATCGGGGGAGGGGCTGAGGGACTCGCGGGAGCGAGGGAGGGGGGCGGGGTCGGCGTGACGCCATCAGCGAGGGGCGGGGCGGAGGCGATGACGTTGGCGGGTGGGCGTGCAGGGGCGGAGCCAACGGGCGGGGCCACGGCAGTGACGGGCGCGGGGGCGGGGAGAGCGGGGGCGGGGAGAGCGGGGGCGGGGAGAGCGGGGGCGGGGAGAGCGGGGGCGGGGAGAGCGGGGGCGGGGAGAGCGGGGGCGGGGGCAAGGGACGGGGACGGGCCAGGACCGGGGGTGGGGAAAGTGCAGATTGCGAGAGGAGGGGCGGGATTTGGGGTTACTGAGGAAGCATGAGAGACAGGAACGGTCGTAGTTACCGGGACGGGAGGGAGATTAGCAAGATTGGGTGCGGACGCGGCGGGTGGGTTTACGGGGACGGAGTTTGGGGATACGGGAGCGGAGACAGGGGGAGGAGGGGCAGGAGCAACGTGGGTCAGAAGCGTGGCGGCAGGAGTTCGGGGAAGCAGGGAGACTGGCGCTGCGGGGCCCGGGGTTACCGAAACCGCGGGGGGAGGGGCCCCGGGGGCGTGGGGGATGGTGCCCGCCGGGGCGGCGGGAGCAGCGGGAGAGGCTGCGGGGTCCGGGGAAGATGGATGGACTGGGGGAGCGGGTCCCGGGAACACGTGGGTTGGAGGCGCTGCGGCCGGGACTCGGGGGAGCAGGGGAACCGGTGCCGCGGGGGCAGGGGTTGTAGAAACGGAGGGGGGAACCGCGGGGGCATGAGGGGAGGTGGCTGCTGAGGACTTGTCCACAAACAACTCAAGCAATGCGCGACATGCCGGGACTAGTTCTGCTACAGCCATATCTCGGCGAGAAATGCGGTTAAAAAGTTTAACCCCTACTTTCTCCCAAAAATCTGCGGTAAAAACTACAGAACGGTCTGCATGAGGAAAATTAAGTAAAGTCCACTCCAAAAGATTTTTTAACTCGTGCTTAGGCAGGTCATGGTGATGAGAACTTAATAAATGTTTCAACTGCTTATACAGGTCTCTCTCTTGAGCGGAATGAGTCTGTCCCATTATTAACTTTTATATTAACTTTTAACTACTAACTTTTATATTAACTTTTAACTACTAACTTTTATATTAACTTTTAACTACTAACTTTTATATTAACTTTTAACTACTAACTTTTATATTAACTTTTAACTACTAACCTCGGTTTGCCGCTGATACAGTGTAAAATTTCCGGAGTCCCACGAAAGCGCTGGCCAGGCGTCCTTTCTGGGTGGAAGACACTGTATTTCCGGTCCCCTCTCTGAGCACCGCTCTATGCGTTGCTGTGCAACGGCGTAGCGGACTCGGGACCTCCCTCCACTGAGTTACAGCTCACACACCGCCAGGCAGCGTGTGGCTGAACTCGATGCCACGGCGGGGAGTGCCGCGGCGGTTCCCTCAGAGAGCTCCAGGCAGTACTGACCGGCAGTAACTGTGTGCTCGAGGGCTGTCAGAAAGTCCGTGCAAAGCTTGGCTCCCCTTACTCCACGGCTTTCTCGACAGTAAGAATATTTTAAGAGCTCCAGCCCAATACGTTGCTGAACCAACGCAAAGCTGTGCTCACGGCAAGCGAGGAAAGTAGGTAAGAGTAGGTTTAATAATTACCGTCCAGGAAAAAAACGTCCCGCAACCAAAAACGGGTGAGCTGGTTCTTTAAATGACGTTGGGCGCCACTCTGCGGGGGGACTCCTGGATTCTTTGTATCAGGGTGGACGCGAGGAACAAGACTCAGACGCTCTGTAAATGCTAAAAGCTACAGTTGCAGTTTATTATAAGGGAGTCTGCAAGGAGCTGCCCGGCACAGCCACGTGCAGATTAAAGAGATAAAAAGGGGGAGAGAAAGAGAGAAGAAGGAGGGTAAAGAGAGAGAGTAAAGAAGGTAAAGAGGGGAAGAGAAGAGGAAAAGAAAAAAAGAGCGACTTCCCGTTTGTAACACAATAAATCCACTTCCATCATGAATATTCTAATTCCTAAAAACCAATCTAATACAAAATACTAATTCTATAGCATTTACATACAGCCTATAGGAAATCTTACATTAGCATAGCATGTGACATTCTAAACTCTAAGATCTAATCTTTGGGTGCAGGTCAGTCTTTTGTGTCTTTTGGCCTTGCCCTCTGGCCAAAAGCATTGTTTAGTTAAGAGTGGATTGGCTTCGGTGAGCCATCCCATTGTATACCTGGTTATTCAGTAACTAGGGCTTGGTATCTCAAACGTGGCTTTCATTTCAATTTCATCCATGGTTTCTATATTCCCAGAATCTGAGCATTCATATTTGCAAGATTCCTCAGTTTCATCCTCTCCAACAGTGGAGGAAACCTTTCCTTTTAACAGTGATACACTGAAACATTGTTGAACATCACAGTGTCACTAAATAAGTCAGAAAAGCCCAGGCTCTCCCTTTATATACCAGCACAAGCATGGTCACCTCAGTACACAGGGCTTTATTTCTCTTTGTGCCCGGGACTCAAAGTAATTATCTTGACCATGGCTGTAAAGCATAGATAACTAGCCCATTAAAGCTGAAAGGAAAAACAAGTTGTTTGGAATGAATTATTAACTCAGATGAAAATACAACCATATGCATTACTTGATAGGTAGTGCAGAATGTGTGGCTCCCAGAAGGAATAAACGCAAAACAATATAATCAACAGCAGTTTTGTTACTGTATTTACAGCAAGGAGGGTAGATTTTCATCATAATCTACATCAGTGTCAGAAGGACACTTGATTTACTGCAGACTAAAAAGCCTAGTGCGAGATAAATAAAGTACACTAAGTATTTTCAGATTTTTAGAATAACACCAGTTAATGGAAACATTCAAAGTTATGCTCAGATAAGACTTAGAGAAGGTGGGTTAAGTTAAGCCAACTACTAAATTTTGAAACTTTGAGATTATTTTCAAGGAACAACTTCTATCTACATCACTAAATGATTCTCTTATATTAAACACACCTTTTATCCTCATAAAGTTACGAAAATAACTAGCAAATAATTTCTAAAAAAAATATATCTTTACTAATCCAAAAATATTTTAAAATATTGAAGACTGTATCAAATTCTTCCCATCACTCGTAACTATAGGGAAAGGTTCTCAATTGACAGTTTAAAAGAGAAAAATGGTCCTTTTCTATCAAAATCTCTGTACCACAGAATATCATAAACAGTAACACTAACAGAGAAATGTTCAAAGTTTTAAACATTTTCTTTGATGACATGTTCTTTCTAATCAAGGAAATCATGACAAGTGAGTTAGAAAATGTCTCTTCTCTTTCAGAGCAATTCACTACTGACAGTGGTCTGTCATTCCCATGAGCTTCCACTCTTTTCTTTCAGTCAGACAAACAAAATACCCAACTGCCATCTCAGCTGTTTCACTCCTCACCAGCAGGTTCCTTGCTGAAGATTTCAGTCATTTCTGTGACACTGCTGTCTCTCCCACTTAACAAACAAGTCACGTTTCTTCCTTGGAAGATGGAGTGATATTTTTATACCACGGAGATCAAAACAGACAAATGTACAATCAGTCTTTAATCAGAAGATCGTCAGCAGAACAATGGCAAGACAAGTGATGCAGGGCTTTTATGGTGGAATTTACCATGAGTGATTCAACACCTAACAGGCAGACATCTAAACTTATCTTCCCTTCCAGAGAAACTTCCCCTAGTTCAGACAAAGCTTATCTCCAAGTGATTCATTCCACCTAGCTTAGATAAATCCTTTAGAAGGAATCAAACCCTCTTTGAAAACATCTTCTGGGTATGACTGAGACCAATGCCAGTATAAGATGTTTTAGAAAGTGAGCACTGTTGTACCATTGTAAGGAATGTACAGAATTAACAATAAAATGAATGAGTGTTAATTACTAAATGATTGTACAGAGCTGTTCTGTGTGTGGTGTGTATAGATAGATAGATAGATAGATAGATAGATAGATATGTGTATATGTGTATAGGCAGCTACTCATATGTATTTTGAATATTCATATAAGGAAAGATTTGCATAAGTGAAATATATTTGAAGCAGGAACTCTATTTTTTGAGTTTGGCTTGCGGCCTTTTATTATATTAATTAGTAAAGCATTCTGGAAAAAGACACTAACCTTAACATAATGGCATAATTTAGTCATGGCAGTTATTTCTAGTAACACTTAAGTACTTGAACATGCCGCTTTTTTAGGTTTGTTTAGGTATTTTTGTCCTTTTCCTTTTTCCTTTCCTTTCCTTTCCTTTTCCCTTTCCCCTTTCCTTTCCTTTCCTTTCCTTTCCTTTCCTTTCCTTTCCTTTCCTTTCCTTTCCTTTCCTTTCCTTTCCTTTCCTTTCCTTTCCTTTCCTTTCCTTTCCTTTCCTTTCCTTTCCTTTCCTTTCCTTTCCTTTCCTTTCCTTTCCTTTCCTTATGAAATATAGTCAGAAATATTACATGTTGAGCAGTGGAAGTTATGGCATAACTTCCTTGTCCTGCCTTGGCAATGTAAATTTTGGTTTTATGACTTTCAAGCGATCCCAAGGATCCCAGAAAGCTGACAGGTTCAGCATCCTCTGAAAACCAGACCTCCTATCTGATCCAAATAGCCACAAGTAAGGATCACATTGTTTAACACAACCTTATCTGCCATCTCCTTGAACATATATTCAAGCTGCTGGGAGAAACCGTTGCCATGACATGAACCTAAAGAGACAAAAAAAATTAAGGTACTGAAATAGGGTGAAAGAAGAAAAGAATGGCCACAGAAGTTGTGAATTATTTCCTGCTGCATATAACCCACAGAGCTCCTGCACAACCTGGGGCTGATCAGAAATATGAGAACATGTGGATCTTCTCTGTTCAGTTCTTAATAAGCAAATAAATAACAATATAATTGCATGTTTTCCAATAATTCAAGACAAATGTTTAGAGGATTCATTTTTCTCCAGTTTGTTTATTATATTCCATGCTGTTTGCTTTGTAGAAAAGAATGAAAAGCAAACACAGGACAAAAAGAATAAAGTATCAAGGCAAGTGAGGACACCATACAAAGAAGCAATGCAAAATCAAGTTAAAAATACAAAACAAAAACATATTGCAAAAATAATCATTTGGGGAACACTCCTCCACAGAATTAGAGTATAATTTAGGTTCTCTCAACATCTCAGGAACATTGTGAGGGTTTTTAATAATTAAGATGAGTTATAATAATGTCTTCCACATTTTACTGTGTGCTGAACTAGGCAGAAATTTGTCATTTCTGAAATTTTACAGTATTATCCTATAATTTGAGTTTTGATTAATGAAACACAAATATATTTTCCAGATTATTAAACTAATTTACTTAAAAATTGGGTAAGGTTCTAACTCCATTTGTCAATTTTTAACTATATTTAAAAAAATAAATTTTGACAGCATCTAACATACATTTTTAAACCTATCAAAATGTGATTCATAGAACAAAAGAAGAAGTTCTAAACATACAGATGTAATATGAAAAAGTACACAAAATAACCAAAAAAAAAAAGAGTTTAGAAATGTAGAAGAGCTTTCAGTAGCACAGACTGATTAAGCATTTGTTCACATGTTGCTTTCTCTTATTTATTTATTTTGGCTTTGAATTATACACATTATTTTCATCTCCATCTGTCACACAGCACCATTTGTTACAGTTTTAATTTGTATCTTCTCTGTTTCCTTCATATTATTAGCATTTCTTTTTCCATTAAGTAACCCTTTAAAAGACCAGTATGGCCAGTATGGATTTTGAATTTGACACATCTTACAGGATGTAATGCTTCACATTCTCTCATGGACAACTAATGTCCATTAACATTTTAAAGGAGAAAATTATTTTGTGTAAAACCTTTGGGGAACATATTGTTATAAATGTGCAAGGAAAGGGAGGAAGAAAACATGCCAGTGGATATCCCAGGTGAAAGGAATATGGTTAACTGGGACGAGAAACAAATGGACATGAGTCAAAGAAACAAAAAATACCCATTGGAGGTACTTGCAGATACACATATGTCATACAAGTAAATCAGAAATTAAAATATGATTGACATTACTTGAACTCCATGTGAAGTAAAGAAAGCACAATCTGATTGAGGGATTTATCTACATTTATTTAATTCTAACTCTAAAATGAAATTCTGAACTCTTGTTAGATTGATTTTAAGCAATGCCATCGAATTCTATAGATCCAGAAAAATTTCCAGATATAGTTCAGATACTCACATCAACTTCATTGTTAAATCTGACAACATTTAAGTGACAAGTCTGTTTTAAACTTAATTTAGTCAAGTCATCAGAACCAATCCTGTCATCACTTGACATATTTATCTTACAAACTTCTACAAGTAGCATAGTCAAGATCACACAGATGCTAGTATTTCAGAAAAAAAGGTATTTTTTTAATGTTTTCACAATCAGAAATTTCATTTCACATGTAATAGAAAAATGTGGAGTCTTGAAATTCTTTGAACTTAAGAAGTTCAATTTTTTTCTGCAGTATTTGACAAGCAATCTTCAAATTTTTGATATCACTGATCATTCTCATCATCTAAACTTGAAATATTGGATTCTCCTTAAGTCCTAAAGCTTAGGCTCAAAATTCCTGCAGGATGCTATTTTATTTTAAAACTAAGATTAATTTAAAATTATCATAGGCATTAAACAGCCACTTTACAAGGAGTTCCACATGCCCAGCTTAAATGCTGTAGACAGTGATGACGGGATTTTTTTCCTTCTGACAGACACAGGACCTCAAGTTGAATGAATCTCAAACTGAGATTAAGATGAGCCAATGTGACATGTTTCCACAGAACTTCAAAAATGCAGCAGTCCACTACAAAACTTAAAGTCAAGAGACAACTCTCCAGCAGATGAATTAGACTTGCACTTCAAAAGATATCCAGAGGGGTTACAATTTCAAAACAGCAGAAAGCTTAGCAGAAATTTCTTCTTAGCAGAAGAAATTCTGACTGCAGTACAAACAGTGAGTTGCACACACTGATTCTGATGACAGTTCTCGAGTGGCCAACAAGAGCACTGTCAAGTGTGTGATGGAAGTCCATGTGCTGAAGCCACAGTACTTCCCACAATCCCAAGCAGAACATAGAGCTGACAGAAGTTAAACATGGGAATCAACGTGCTGAAATCCAAATGTCCTGTTTTACATGGAAGTAAGATAAATCACATATTTTCACTTGCAGAAGCTGGGCAGGCACCACCAGAAGACAATGAACAGTGATTACAAGACAAAAACACCAGGAGATTCTAGGCTTACTTATTAATCAAAACATTCTACACAATTTGTGACTTGTGCTGTCTTTTCCTGAAAAATTTCTGATAACTTTAAAATACATAAGGGCACCTCTAGCCCTGGACTTCAACTTTTGAGTCGTTCCCTTCCTGCATGAAACATCAGCAGTCATAAACCTCACTCTTCTCCTTTTTCTCTTCTACAGAAATACATTTCCCATGATTCATTTAGATCTTTATATTGGGTGTTCTTGTCATAGTAGCCAAGATCTAGTTCTGGGTTTTGCAAACTGAGATTTTGCTCAGATATATAAATTCTGAAAGTCCCCAAGAATCTGATGGACCCATGCTATCACACTGAACAACTAAGCTGCACTTGTCCAGAAACAAAAGCTGTGTAGTTTAGATCAGACTTTAGTTGTATTGACCTAAATGCTTCTTCTACTTGTCTAACGTTCTCAATGGCAGGGAAATTATATCTAAATTCTAATTCATCTTGTTTTTTAAAAAAATGCTGCTTCATTTCATAGTGACAATTTCAAAGCTGGCATGGCTGATCATCTGAATTTCTAAACCTTCCGTACAGTAATGTCCTACCTAAAATTTCATCTGCTTATTAACAGTGTCATTTGTAGGGAAAGACTCTTTTCCACCTGCTGGGGAAAATCACACAGCACCCAGCAGTAAGCAAAACTGACACAAGAAATATGATAGGAAGATTCCACAACACAAGCAAGTTTTAATTCCATTAATTCCTTTTGTGCCCTGAGGTATCATTTGTGATTCTCATGGCAAATGCAAACCAGACATTTATAAATGGCAAACAAAAAGGCCAAACCATTTATTGCATTTTGATTTATAGTATCACATTATTTTGCTCATAGAATTTCAGCTTAATCAGGAAACTTTCAAAAAACAGCACTGATTGCTCAAGGTTTATGCAGTGAAACACACATAGAAAACAATTACTTAATTTCAATTTAATACTTAGTGAATCATATTTATTAATTCCTTCAGATCCTCAAAGTCTGTTTTCCTCTTCCACTGTCTTCATGCTTGGCTTTAAAAACACCTCAGCTTTTCAAAGCTCAACTGAATTACTCAAATGTTTGATTTTAAATGCATACATGTTTGAAAGATTAGTGTTTTAGCCTTGTCTTTTCACAAGTCATGCAAAGCATGGCATTTGATGAAACATTCTAATATTGGTGAAGCCCTGAAGCAGTGGGCCTTTGCATCTCAATCTTCATTCTGTGAATTGTTCATCAGGAAACTCATTCAAAGCACTTCTGCTGTGGTATCAAATGCCTTCAGTGGCTAAACTCTTTATTTGCTATCTCAGACCCTGAGATTTCTACTGTGCACAAGGTGGTAATCATGTCAAAATTCTGGCAACACAAGAGAAACCCATTTAAGTTATACAGCTTCAGAGGTATGAACACAGTTAAAAAAGCTTAGGCATATAAATCAATCACAGCAAATAAAGTTAGAAAACAGAGCTTCCTTTCCTTACAGTGTTGGTTTATTTCTTTATCCTTGTATTTCTTACTACTAAAAGATTATTTTTAAGGCTGCTTAAAGTTAAGAAGTTGAGGAAAAAGCCTAAGTTGCTCCTCTCTTCTGCTAAAACATTTTTAAGCATTTTTTCCTGACTGAAAGAAAAACAGATCTAGCACATCTAAACTTATAGATTAAAAAGTTGAAATGATTCTTCATAATATCTGCACTCAGATCTATGCATTGCTTTGTGCATGGTTTGTGTGAACAGACAAGGACAAACAAAAAAGATTTTCCAATGTATGGAGAGGAAGAAAAGGGAAAGTATAATTGTCAAGATTGTTATTGTAGCTTCTTCTTCTGACTTCTAGCATATGTTGTTATGATTTCTTTAAAATCAATCAGATCTCATAAACACAATATAAGTACTTTTATTGTGTATACCTTAGTCTCAATTTAGAGACAGTAATTATATTGTCTAGAACTTGACATTCAAGTTTCTCATCTTTATACCAACATTGTTTTCCAATTTTTATTTAAGATACTTTTTTTTTTTAATTGAGTCAAAAGGAGTTCACAGAAGTGAGAAATTTAAAGCAGTTAATGGATGGCTTCCAAACATTTCACTAAAAAAATTCTGCTAGTAATTGTTCCAAACTTTTTTTCCCCCCTCATTTTGGCACTCTGGAATAGAGTTGAATTCCTCAATGATTAACTTACTCCCCTTCACAAGAAATCATTAATTCACTAAACAACTTTAATTACTATTTGGAGCTTACATTCAATCCAATTCAGCACAAACAAATATTTAGCAGTTCAAGACAATCTTTATTTTAAAGCACCTCTGTCTCTACACTTAAGCAGCTAGTTTTGTGATAAATACAGACTATTGAATTGGCCTTTGAGGGTGGGGGAGGGGAGAAAATAACCCAAAAAACCCCAAAATTAAACCAATTTCTTCTTAAAAATTCTTTATTGAATGTATTAAACAAGTGAAACCAACTGAAGTCTTTATGCTGCAAGAATATATGTGCATTAAACAAATTAATTTCAGAAGTCATGAGTTTTCTATTTTATAGAAATATATTTTCTAATTTATATTGCTAGTTGGTGTGGTAGAGATAACTATTTTCTAGGGCCCCTGGATGCAGACTGAAGGTGAACACACACAAACCCACTTAGACCTGACAGATGAGACCAAGCAAAAACACAAACTTGAGCTCCCTCTCCTCTTTAAGCCAGCTCTTATACTCACTGGAAATCTCTCCCAGCACAGGCTCAAGTGGGAAGGTTACAAAGAAGACAAAATCTCCTGGTGTTCCTTAGATGAGAGTAGCTCATCTCTCTGCTTAGCTGATGGTGTTGGCTATCCTATGTATAAGGTCAGTGGGAATTTTGTCACTGGGTTAAATCCCAACTCCACTGAATCCTACCCTGTGAATTGTGAACTGTAATTGATGATGGTTTTAACTTGCCATTTTTCCAAGGAACAGCAAGAGATGCAAAAATAATGTTTGTTGTTTAATTTTTTAAAATTTATATTCACAGGGTTTATACATTCCTCTTGTAACTTTACTGCTCATTTTTATTTGAATATTAGGTTATTCTAGAAGAATTAATGGGATTATGAAATATCAACAGTTTCCAACTGTCTTCCACTGTTTTCCAACTGTTCCTAACTTTCACTTCCCTGAAGACATTGTTGAAAAAAATTCCAGAAGTTGAAGAGCTTAGGTAATATTCCTTTATTGAAACAATCTACTCTGATTGAAAAGACATTTCAGTCAGTCAAATATTATATGGGGTAGAAAAATCTAGCCAATGACCCAAATCCAAACCTGGAATGAAAAGAGGCAGCCTGGTGAAGATACATCAAATGCTAGGAAGTCTCCACTGTCCTTAACTTTAAAGCTTCACCTGAAATAGCACTTTGCTGCAGTAATGATAAGGATGAGAAACAACACTTAATTTATAATGATTACAACTTTTCTGGGCACAAAAAAAGAAAAGCCACAAAGCAAGGTCCTCAGGCAATGCTGTTTCAATTAATCTTTTTTTTCTCTCCCTTCCATGGCTTTAATGTACTTTTCCTTATTCTTTCTTACCAACTTTCAGATTCATTTGACATGGAATAAACCATTCTCTATAAATGCAAGCAATCTTCACAATGCCTGGACTTGCAAAACAATGACAGTTCTTAAAAACAGAAAATGAACTCCCTGTTGCAGAATACCACCAATTAAACTTAGGTTTTTGAAACCAGGTGAACTTACTTGAAATTCTCTGCTTTATGATAATAACAGAAAAAAGAAACAATTCAAGTAATTATAGTTTCAGTTTTTGTTTAACATCATAAGGTGAAATTCTGCATTCATTGCAATTTTCAGCCTCATCTCAAGCACACAAGTGATTCTGGAAGCATTTCAGTTGAGCACTCTGCTGTTACATGAATCCTGGTAACTTTAATGCATCAAGCCTGTAGTGTGCCACTGAGAACAAGTGTTTTGGCTTGCATGCAAAAATCCTTCTATATCAGAAAAGAGAAGCCTTATCCACACTAGTTATTATCAGAAATAGTCAGTGACCTATGTTAGGCCCTAAGTTGTCCCAAATACTGTTTGAGAAAGTGTTAATTGTACAAGCCAAAGCATCTTAGGAAACATGGCAGCAAGTTAAACTCTAGCCCTGTTTGCCATTATACATAGCCTGTAAGTGCAGCATCTTCTAAAGTGCAAAGTAATAGCTCCTTAAACAATCTGGGATACATTACATTGCTCTCATCATAAAAACTACTTGTTAAAAAATCTGAAAGATAAGCTAAAAATTTAACTCTCTTCTGCCTGGGAACTGCAATGACCTTTTGGTAATGACATGCATGCATTTAAACATTTTGAAATTATTCAATTTCAAAGTAATGGCAATGCAGCAATATATAGCAATTAATACAAATATATTGATATTGAAATAATTAAGCCAACATAAAACATTTAAAAACTTGAAAGCTGCATTTTATACCAGTACATCTGTGAACTTAATTTCAACCTGGATTGAGTTATTTTCCACCTTTTGCTCACACTTGTTTTACACTCCATGCTATTTACTGAAATTAAAGGACCACAACAATGTTGACATGCTATTAATAAAGCAAAAAGCATCATATGAAAAACAAATAGTAGCCTACAGAAAGTGATGATATCCTGAAGGCATATGGTGTTTGTATTTGACATTACTTTCCATTGTAGCAAGAGCTGAACATACTAGCAGTTGGCTAAGGATCTATCTTTTTAACCACAAATAGAGGAGAACAGTAATTCTGGCCCCATAAACTCAACTATAATAGATCATCAAATCATTTCTAGCTGCTACCAAATTCTGCAAGAATATTGGGAAATTGGATTGCTCTCTCTATATACTTAAGAAATTCAGGTACCATCTATTCCAGAAGAATATGCAGGTGATATAATACAAAGAAGAGTGAATGGAGATAGGAAAAGATTTTTTTATGTTTACGTGCAGGTTCAATATCAGTCAGTTCAGTATTGTGTATTCACCTACATCCTCTGAATGTTTGATACACTTTTCCATGGAGCAGGTTACACAGCAGATAAATAAAACAGCTCCAACTAATAAGTCCTATTTGAGGAAGGAAAATATTGAACACACTAAATTTATATTAAATACACAGCAAATGGAAGTAGGAAATTTCGTTTGACAGTATGCTTATCTCTCCTAGAAAATGCAACTGTTTAATACTCTACCATAGGAGGAAGGCTTCCACCATAGCTTGAAGGTTATGCTGGCCTTGTTTTGGTTTCTGCTAGGGTTTTCAGAGTGCTATTTTTGCTCTTGACAAAAGTCTTCACAGTGATTCTACAGAAAAATGGAATTCCATGTCATATCTCCTTGCTGACCCTACTGAGTACTATTTCTATTTCTGTCCCAGTGACTCAAAGGCAGTTACCTCCATCTCCAGCTAACACGTCTCCAGATCACAGAAGCCATTTCCCCAAAGCTATTCAGCTACTAACATTGTTACACTAAAATAACCACCATTGCTTTTAACATGTTTTTGCCAGAAATTTGCTGTATGTAAAGAAAAAGATCATGCATCTCAAAGCATGCTCTTTCTTGCAACAGTACTTACTGGTCTAACAAAAACACACATTTGCATTAATATATGAAATAAACTGAAATCTTCAGGCTGCTTAAATGTGAAACAGACAGTATTTCACTGAACATTTAACTCACAAATTTTCCCATCACTATGAGGTCGGTCAAGCTAAACCACTTTCTTATTTCTGTATGCTGCACTCAGCATGTGGAACCTCTTCACAATGGAAAACAATGCTTTGTTTCAGCTTTCCGTTGCACACATAAAGCCTCATTCGAGGACTGTGACTCATATCAAAGTTTGATTTCTGTCAAACACAGACGTAGGTCATAAATTCTTCTTTTGCCCATTCACTTAGAGAACTAAGCCTTTTTATCTTACCTTTGTTTGACAACTGAATTCCAAGTGACAATGTCTTTCCAGCAGTAAGTATATATACTGAAAATAACGTAAACTTGAAAATCTGGAAAAGGAGATGTTGCCTGAATTGTCATAAAATATGCAGCAATTTGGGAAAATAACATAAAATTTTTCAAATAGGAGCAGTTGAAACGTTCTAGGATGATTGAAACCATATTGCTTTCCAAGGTCCATTTTCATCTCTAAAAAGCAGGCCACAGTATTTTAAAAAGAGGAAACATTTTACATATTTTTAATGGTGATGTACAACACACACAAAAAATAAGTTTTAAATAACTATACTTCCTTGGTTAGCATTACAGCTAAGATTACTTCGCACAGGGTTGGTTAATTTGGATGTAAACATGTGCATTATAGCTACACTTCTTTTTCTTTTGTTTTTCTTTTCTAACTGGAAATCAAGTTCAAGCTTTTACTTACCCAAATGTGGTGGATGGCAATAAAGTACAAAGCATAAAGAGTTCCTTTTCCTGACAGCTACCAGAATACGCCTCTACAGAAGTACACTGGAAACATGGCAAACCTTGGTAATAGTGGCACAAAAAGAAGCAAGGCTGAGGTTTTCAACTCTTACTCTTATATTAGGAAAACCCTTTTCCTTTGATTGCAGCAAGTGAAATACAGCACCTGAAATTTATCTGGTAGCTACATGAATCCCAGATTAGTGAGGTCCTACCTCCAGTTAACTGAAAGCAAAGCAAGCTGAGATTGCTGAGAATGTCAAAAATATAAAAAATGTAAATCTGACGACCACCAAATTCCTAAGTGTTAATTGTGGGTTTTTTTCAGTTATTTTATAGAAGGTAGCAATTTTAACAAGCCTAATAGTTTTTATATATTGAGAACCTACTTTCACATTTGGATTTACTACTGTTGAAAGGAATGAAGTAAAATATTTTTTTTTTCAGATACTAGATCCATTGATAGAATGACTAGAAGGAGTATAAATGTATAAATCTTGACGTGTTATTACTATTGTTGAAAGAATGTTCAGAAATTGTGAATTAAAACCAGTCTTACAAAAATGTCACAACAGCATCTTTGAGCATTTAACTTTATATCTTGATACTCTAAGTGTCTAATGGATGGTATTTTCTCCTCTCTTCCAAAAACAATTGTTTCAAGCAGCAGAGGTTTTTTTATAAAACACAGTACTTTATACTACAGAAACAACCTTAAATTAAGCTCTTATTTAAGTTTCCATGTTTAGGAATATAATGTATTCAAGATCATTTGTATCCAGTACCCAGAAACCTAAGAAACTTTTTGATTCGTGTTCTTAATTTCTTATTTAAGCAACAACACTGCAAAATGTAGGCTGGTTAAAACAGTTCCTGAGGGCAATATATTGAAAATAACATCCTGTTCCATATGGACAACTAGACATCCCACCCAAGCTGAAGTTTTTCAAATCTTAAATTTAGGAACAGAAGACTGACATTGGAAGTCTCGATCATCTAACTCAAGCATCTCTTAATCTCAATCAACTTTGGAAAATCTGTTTGGTCCAAGAGGGTCAATCACACATATATGCATTATATCCTCACACAACATATGACACAGTTTTTTTCCAAACCCCACAGTCCACTATGATTCAAACTCCATTGGATTTGGGGATTCATTTCAGAACTCAGGGATTTTGTTTGGGATTTTTGTTATTATGTTGGTTTTTGGGGTTTTTTTTGTTTTTTTTTAAATGGGATTCATATCAGCAGACTACGGCATGAACAATAGATTAAAATGAAAATAAAATTACAACAATGGCTAACCACAGAATTTAGGGGAGGGACCCTTTTGATCCACAGAAGGCACATAGCAAGAAAGGCAAAAGAGCAAGGTATTTCACAAAGTTTATCCCCACTAAAATTTTACTGTAGCCTACTATGGACTTAACCTGTTTGGGAAAGATTAAAAAAAAAGAAAATAATCATCACCCCAAACCAATGTTATTATTCATCACATAAACAAGCAGTCTGGCTTTCAAGCAGTGTGGTATCTGGGACTGAGCACTGGCCAGACCAGATTATAGGAATAAGGCTGAGATATCTCACTTCAGTTACCAAGTATAACTTCCAGCAACTGCAAGCTTCAGCACATAATCTTCTCTGTAAATGTATCAAGCTTCATTGTATGAGTAATCAAACTCCTTGTCTTCATTGCTTCTACTGCCATTACTTTTTTGAAACATCACAATCTGCAATTTGCAAAAACAATGAGAAGAAACTGTGACAATGGCAAGAAATTAATTCATAGCATGACTTTCTCTAATATTAAAATGCATGGAAAACAACCTATGAAAAAATAACTGAATCATGAATATTCATAGTTTGGAATGGGTAACAATACTTTGGAAAATAGTGAATACAGTTAATCACCTCAAATGATTTTTTTTTTTTTTTTTTGGAAAGGGTGGTTCTAATAGATTCTTCATTATTCCTACCCTGTAAGAATTCTTTTTAAAAACTGCACAGGTGAAAATATCTGCAAAAAATTCATGCCATTTTAAGGTGTTTTACTCTTAAATAAAGATTGAAGATTCCCCCCAAGTTAACCAGCACAAGCATCTGAGAAAGTCTTTCATGAACACAAACAATCATACAACTACCAGGCAAAACCAAGACAGTCTGGCAATTTTCTTCATTAATTACTTCTAAGTTAAAGGTGAAGCTTTACATGTTCCTGGACTTCCAATGCTGGTCTTGGATCTCCCTGTCTGCAGACCTCATCAATTAGAGCAATTCCTATGTGAAAAATGTCATCCCTTTGTTCTCACACAAGAAATGGCACAGAATCACAGGTGGGACCAACACTGCCTCCTGCATGCCTGCCATTGGTAAGGAAAGGAAAGAAGGAAAAAGGAAATGAAAGGAAAGGAGAAAGGAGAAAGGAGAAAGGAGAAAGGAGAAAGGAGAAAGGAGAAAGGAGAAAGGAGAAAGGAGAAAGGAGAAAGGAGAAAGGAGAAAGGAGAAAGGGAAAAGGAAAATAACACTTACCTAAAATTATTAGTAACTTTATTTCTTTTAATTTTACCCATAAAAGCCAAAACATAGAATTTTATCAGGAAAAAAAATGTTATGACTTCAAAATTTTGCCTTTCAAGCTATGAGTCTTAGCTGTTTCCAAAACAATTCCTATCATTGTGTGAGCAAAGGACAAGAGCATTCAGTCAAGAAAAGGGAAATGGAGATGAACATAAGATTTGATTCAACAGGTGGATTCACTGGTTTAGACCCATATCAGCACAGCTGGTACTACCACCCCTGCAGATAAAATAAGGATAATATTTTGGTTTTGCAATGAAAGAATTATTTTCAGATAAAGAAACAGGTTAGAAATGTTCCAAGTATGACAGGGTTCAAAAGTATGAGAACCTGAATTGTGCCTTTTCTCCCATAAATGTACAATAATATAACCCAGAACTGATGCAATACCATACACCAAATCCTCATCAGTCATAGTCCTTTATTACAGAGCTGGCAGACCAAACACATCTTAGAAGGGAAAAAATATATAAGAATTTGAACTTTTAAACACTGTGATGCCATTTCAACATTTCACTTTAGAAAGATCTCCTGCACACATCCCAAGATCCTCACCTTCCTAATTACAAATTTTGTTTATATTTTTCACTTTGCAAGAGTAGCATTCAGTCATAACATTCAAAGTTGTTAAACATATAGTCTCACCACATTAAAAATGTGTAATTAGCTCATGTGAAGATAAATTTTGATAGTAGCTTAATTACAAATCTATGCTCCATGAGACTCGTTCATATTTCAAACACGTTAGTAATCTGAGTTTTATTACATAAATGATCTTTAAAGACAACCACTTTTTAGAAGTGACTGTCTTCAGGACTGATATAAGGAAAGACACGTCTAAGTGATCTTCCAGCAGATTTCACAGATGGCTCACAAGGCTGTCACAAAACACAGAAGGAAAAAAGTTGTTTATTTCTTTATAGAGAAGCAAAAGCAAAGTACAATCTGGATTTAAGGCTAAAAGTTGTTTATTTATCAATAACTTTTCTATACTCCTGCTCTCTAATATCACTGTAGTGGTTTTGGTTCACCAAAAGTTTGAGATTTCACAGACAACACAGCAATTTATGTGGTGGGTTTAGTGCTGGCCAAATCACCACTGCACCCACTAGAATTATTTATTCATTTCCTGCTGTGAGATAGGATTAGGAGGAAGGCAAAGCAAGCTCAAACCTTAAGGAAAAAAAGAAAAACTTCATTAACAGAACTAGAAGAATCAGAATAAAAGCTTCAGAACACTTCTCCTCCCCCTGACACCCTCTCTTCTTTCCCACTGACAACATACAGAAACAATTCAACCAGTCTTTCTTCAGTTCACTTAGGGAGAGGAGTGTCTCTTGTCATGCTATGGAGACTTCTCCACAAGGAAACAGTTCTCTTGTGGCTTTTAACTTCCATGAATGGCAGCCACCTGGGAATCTGCAATCGTGAAGTCCCTCCCATCTCTTGCAGCCTTCCCACAGCTGAGTTCACGGGGCCATGTCAAACTCATGGGATACCATTTTAGGGATGAGCTGCTCAAAAGCAAAGGTTCTCCTTGTCTATCTGAGAGATCATCTTCTCTGGGAACAGAGGTCTTCTTCTTCTTTCCCTGGGGGCAAAGGGTCCTCATCACTCTTCTCTCTCTCTGTGTTCAAACTTCTCATGGGATCACAACTACTTCAACATCTGCTTGTTCAGCATGGATGCCTTTGCTCATGTCTACAGTCTGAACACTCCATCCTCCCATGCTTTTTTCATGATTTATAGGGAAATTCAGTGTATCATAGTCCATCACCATGGCTTGCAAGGTAATTTCAGCCTAAAACTAAGGCATCTCCTCCTTCTTTACTGACTTCATGTTGCTTGGCTTCTTGGCTCCACTCTATTCTTTTCTCTCACTCAAGAGGGAATTGAAGGTCTGAAAGTCTCATCTGTGCAGTGAAAGAGTAAATATCTCACCTGAGACCCACAGATGGTCATGTCATTATAAATTCCTGGGGTTTGTTTGTTTTAAAATGTGACTACCACAGGGGCGTGCTTAACTCTCTAATTGGCTTATCAGCATGCCTCTTCTCAGAGCCAGCCAGTAACTGGTTTTGCCAGGCACAGAGGAAGCTGTTAGCAGCTTCTCTTAGAACATCACTTCCATGGCTGGGCTCATTCCCTCCTCACCAAAATTCAGTTAATGCAAAACCAGCACAATTTCTTCTATCAAAGTGAATTACTAAATGAAAAAGAAATATAGGTGTATTTCACATTGATTTGATGTCAGGTATTCCCATACAAAAATATGGAATATGTGCTCTACAAGTGCAACTTTCTATGCACGTTTCTATGCAGTCTAGAACAGAGAGACTGGTTGGTTAGCACAAGTGAATATAGAAAAGCAGCACTGAGAAGTCATAGGATACACTGGTTGTATCATTTCAGGAAAAAATGCAAGGATTTTCAAAAGGTAACTATGGCTTAATGCTGTAGATCAAATTCTGAGAATTAGAATCATCATCAGGTTGTGCCCAATCACTATGCTGTGAATAACAACAAAATACAAATGTATATATTTATTTTTTAAAGCCTACCACACTCATCATACTAGACTCTTTCCTGATTTATAAGGCAGACTAGGGCTTTTTTCAGAATTTGCTTCTTCATTATGGAAAACAGCAAAAGGAAATGAGGTCTAATGGATCATACTGGCATTTTTTAATAACCTTCACATGAACCAATCCTTTTTTCAGCCTTCCCATGGCATTGTGAAAAATAGCAATCCATGAAAAAAACAAATAGACTTTTTTTTCTTTTTTTTAAATCAGGATACATTTTCTTCCCTTCAGCTTCTTAAGCCTCAGCTAACCTGGCTGAAAGCATCTGGCACCAAGCAAGAGGCATATGTAAGTTGTTTACAGACTTTGTGTATCTCAGAAATAGAAAGCCTAGGGCTCTTGTCAAGAAGTTTCAATTTGCTCTAAAACACTGTTCTTCTAAGACACCAGTCCCTGAGACTCTGGTCTTTTTGGCCAGCAATGTTCTTTAAACAATGACAGCACCTTAAGTGAGACTTGCAGAAGTGTATGTGCCACACTGAAATCCAGGGAAGTGCCCAAGAGACATTAGAAAGCTGAAGCCAATAGTCTGATCTTAATTCATTGTATCAATCTTACTACTCATAACGAGTCTTTTGCTGTTCTCTTCTTGGAGAGACAATCTTTGTTTTTTTTTTCTAAGCTCAGCCAGGTATTAATTTTTTTTGTGTGTGTCCTATGTTAAGAGTTACTATTAGAGAATAGTTTTATAGAAGCTTCCTTACAAGAATTCTTTACAACAAAAAACATCTTACAACTTTTCATTCTCCTAGACAGTTGTTTAATTACACACTCCAGTCTCATAACTTACAAATGTATTGAGAAATTACTTGAGACCGTGGCATTTAATACAGCACAATGATTTAACTTCATGGTTCTATATAAGGCTGAATGCACTATGGGAATCTTCCATGTCTCTGTTTCTCAGAGATTCTTGTGATATATTAAACAAATAGATGGGCAAAAATTACCTTTTTGTTCTATAAAACAAGATGTAAGAAACTTCACATGCAATTCTAATACCCTACTGTACTTTCCAGGGCTCTCAAATCAGTAGTAGAGAAAATTTCTCCTGGGTGATTCTTTTCCACACAGACTCATTACATGCCCTTTTATTTTGTGATACAGCAATGCATTACTGCCCCTATGGCAGACATAATTATAGGTAAATATATTCCATAAGTGGTGTCTTCTTCCCTGCCCAGATTTTTCCTCCCACACTGTGTATGACAAGTCCTTTTTTTTTCCCATTCTCTGTTTCATCAATTGTACTATTTTCATCCAATACATATATTTGTGTCTGAAATATGTAGTAGTTCTATATATACAGGTAAGTTCAGGGAAGCTGAAGAAAAAAATGACAATACTCAAAGCCAACTCCAAACAACAAAGCAAACCTAGTGGTATGACTCTTTTGAGATTTAGCCATCATTAAACTGGAGCAGTTGCTACTTCTTTAATTATTATTACACCTGAAGAAGTTATTTTTAGGTTTTGTGCATTGCAGTCTACTTGCTGTTAGATATGACAATCATCATGAAATAATTAGCTTATTTCCTCTAGCAGTGTGATCACTGGACAGCTGCTATAGTTATACCCATGGTGGCATAGGAAGAAAAACATATTTACTTTCCTTCACATATAAAGGCAGTAGCAACATAAGATGTCAGCTTCAATATGTAGTGCACTGCTATCCCTACTGATTCATGTCTTTCATGTACTTTCCAGAAGCTTGTAAATTTTTTAAAAATGGTCTTTAAATAGGTATCTAGACTAAGCTGGGGAGATTTTTTAACTATCACTCGGGATTTACTGCTCATCTGAGCACTGGACAGCAAGGTAAGTCACTGATATTCTATCATCACCTATCATCTTCTTGATGTTTACCAGCATGATACATACATATGTACGTATATACATACATACATACATATATATATATATATATATACACATACAGATGAATATATAAAATGATGTAGAATTATCTTTGCAACCACAAAACAAGGATTCTTCACATTTTGACATCAATTTTGGAAGGTATTCATATCTCTGTCTAGCATAAGTCTATATTATGCTGTTTTATTCAGTGCAAGCCAAAGTTCTTCAACATATTTGTTGCTTTAAAAGTGACAGAGATCACTAAGTATGGTTTAATATGTTGGACAGCTCAGAGACCTCAAGCACTTCTATTATTATCTAGCTTCCATTTACATATTTTCTCAAGCTTTGATTTTCCAATGGAAAGTCAGTCTCCCTCTACCAGTAAATACTTTCAATGGAAGTAAATACTGATAGATAATATTTTTCTATATCCATTTAATGGCAGCCAGCTATAAATATTTCAGAAACAATGTTGTGATTTGTGATTCTAATTATAAGAGACTGTCACTTTTCTTCCTCAGATCAGTAGGAGTAAAAATGTCCTGTGCAATAATGTATGTGATACAAAGATTAAACACATCCAGAAGAAAAATGCTATCTAGAGAGCAGACGAACTGAAGTAAAGTAACAAGTAAAAGTTCTGATACTGCCACTGAAGATCTATACTAAAACTGAAAACAGGGAAAAGAAAATCAGAAACATGGAGAATAATGTTAGCCCTAATTGACTTTTATCATGGAACCTATTTCCTTCATTAGAACTTCTGGAACCATTAAAAGATTTTGAGGTAAAACAAAAATATAATATCATGACATAGCTTGAGGAAGCAGAGCAATCTGCCTTGAAAACACAGCATCTACTGCCTGTCTGAAAACATGTGCTCTTCATCTCAGTTTGGCTATTACAGGCTAAAGAGAAGAAATGAATGAACACTACCATTTTACCAGATTCAAAACACATCATTCTTATCATTGTGCAGGCTCCTCAAGCTTTTTGATTAACGTGTCTCCCTTATCCATCCTTCTGTCCTTTCAGTTTGGTTTTTGTTTGTTAGTTTGTTTTGGTTTGGTTTTTTGTTGTTTAAAAGAAATGGAGCTTACTTGACTTTGTGTCTTCCATGTGACTACTAAAAGAATGCAGGACCACAGGCACCACACTAACAACTGACCAGAACTAAGCACCCCATTATCCACAAAAGCTTGTCAGGTGTCACAGTAGTTTAAAAAAATTGTGTGTCACTTCTGACAACAAATATGTGGTGAGAATCTTCAACACCACTTGGAAGATATGAAGTTTCCTTTACTAAACTAACTGCAGCTAGAATTAGGTATGTGGGGGTTTTCCCAAGCCAAAAATAGTATGTTGAAACATAGAGCTCTCAGGAAAGCCTAAAAAGGGACTATGCAAAACTTAACGGCCAGGTGGATTTCAATGAACTTGTAACGTCTTCCCTTTTGTAACACCAACTAATAAAATCCCTTTCCTGAACATAAACATGCAATTATATTAATAAAATCCCATTTATTCCACAAGTTTATTACAACTGAGGACAATTAGGCCTGACTGAGCATTTCAGATTCAAAATGACTGAACTGCTTCTCATTCTTCTCTGTTTTTTAATAAAAAACTCCCTGTGATTTTGGATGATAAGCAGCCAACACACCTGTAGGCTACCCCCATTTGACAAGCTTTAGTCTGTCTTTGCTTGGGGTCAAGCATGACAAATTTCCAGGCAGATAACACTTGTCACATCTTAAGGCCATCCAGACAGTAATCACGTCTGCTGCTTGCAGAAACAACAGCTGCCACTGCAACAAACAAGAGCTCTTGATTCACACAATGTCTAGCAGAGCTCCCAGCTCATTAGGATCCCCCAACTGCTGCCTCTCACACAGGAAAAACACCTGTCATGGAACAAATGCCTCGCTCTGAGCTGCAGCCTCGACACAGCATCTCCTGCTGAGCCTGAGCCTCACAGGACCGAGCAGGGTCTTGTCAGGCTCTCTCAGCATCACCTGCTGGGTGAGAAGACCTTCAGCTGGGAAGCGTTCACACACCCCTGTTAAGCCCAGGAGCAGTGGTGCCTGCTTTAGGCAGGATGCTGGAGCCCAGGCTGGTCACCAGACACTAATGCTTCCTCAAGGCCCTCAGACTTACCTAACTGCATAAGGTTACAGGCTTGGCAGGATCACACAGAACATTTAAGTCCCCATTCCTACTTACTCATTCAAAGGCATCTGTCCCCATCTTGCTTTAAGGTTAGAAACTCTTGCAATATGGAAAAGGACCTAAAAAACCTGGCACTTAAAAATAATGAAGAAGTTCACCTTTAGAATGCTTGATATGAAATTACTTCTCTTTTAAAACAAATGTGTTAAGAAGAGGTGAGATTTCACTCAAGAAAAAACTTCAAAGGCAGTAGCTTTCGTAGGATTAACATCTGAAAGACTGTATCAGTCTAATTTTCCTTTTAAATAATCCTATTCAAACATCATCTTAGAATTACAAGATAAGAAAATGGTCCTGGAAGGGAAAAAAAAAAATTACATCTTCTCACATTTTGAAAAAATTATTTGAAAAAATACTTGGAACAAAATATAGCAATATTACATGGCTCAAAAAAAAGAAAAAAGCTAAATATATTCATGCTAAATATATTCAGGGAATTGAGTTGGTTATTCTTTAAAACATGAGACAAGTACTACTGACATCTTGGGATAAATCTTCAGTAGATATAACTGGATGCCAGAATAGGGGGAAAATACCTGAGTTAATCTTTGCAGATGTAAATTCCGTGTCTTGTTTTCTGGAACTGATTTTTTTAACACATCTGCTTTGCCTGTAAGCACTAGACCCCTTCTGGCATCCTTTATTCTTACAGAGAGAGAAAAGGTTACTGCACAGCACAAGGAGCTTCAGGCCAGAGATCTGCTTTCTATTTCCTACTGCTACACAAACTTCCTGTGTGATCTGCAGCAAAACCCTTTTTCCAGTAAGGTAACACCTGTGAACTATAACTTAGGATAAGTATACAACCAATAGAATTGCCAAAGAATTGTTGTATGAATAAAGAAAAAAAAATCCTTTATGTTAATAAAAATATTTATTTGGTAGTAGAAGAAAAAATAGTTCTTTGCAGATTTACATACACTGTGAAATAAGCCCAGATCTCTGTAAATTTGACATTTGTTCAACAAATGGGAAGAACATTATTTATCCATTTCTGGAATAACAGCTGGATGAAGTTGCAGCAATTTTCTCTACAGGGGCAGATCTAAACAAAAAAAAAAAAAAAAGAGAAATTCATAATACACTTTGTTACACTGAACTCCCAAGTTTTGTTTTTCTTTCTTTTTTTCAGAGTATTGAATATAAATGCTGAAACATATTCTTATCCAAATAATAGTATTATAGCTAAAGAAACAGCCTTATTTTCATATTCTGCTTTTACTACCCTGCTTATTATTTTTTAATACAAATCAGAAGATTGGCTTTGAAACAGCAAAAACAGTATTTCATAAAGCACTGCTCAACCACTAAGCTCCACTGGGCTGAAGGAACCATAGAAACACCAGAAATTAATGAGCATGGTGGACCACAATCCAAGCTCCCAGAGGCAAGATAAAATAACTGAGTATTGAAATGAGTTTCTTGTGGCATATCATAGGTACTCAGTATAGATGTAAACACAAAAGCTTCACTCTTTTGGGGTGCTGTATGTGTAGCATAGATGCATGATCTCCACTTGCAGCATTTAACACATTTCATCTCATTCTAGGGAGTTGGAAGAAAAAAAATAGGCACTCTGATGTATAAAAGATTAAAGACCCTCAGCCAACATTTGGCAACATCATATTAGAGTTTCACACTACAGACTCATGAAAAAGTGGTTGTCTTTTAACAACTTTCTTATTGAATTTTTGCAATCAAAGAGAAAAATAATTTCTTTGAAAATCACCATGATAGAACACCCTAAACAGAATTATTTCTCCCTAGAAATTATTCATTATATATGAGGATGAGTACCAGCAAATATAAAAGCAGAAAATGCCTGGTGTCCTTCATTAGAAAAGACACTATTATTTACAGTCACTTTTTCTTTCCTACAAAGATTCATAATTTTTTTTCTTTCTTATAAACAAATAAGAGTAATATACATTTATGACAAAAATTCAGTTTGATAAATCTGGAAATGGATGTATTTTTGAAAGTTTTCTCTGCTGGAAAAGGACAAGGAACACCTTTGGGAACGGGTTGTTATTAATAGCAATGTCATATTATTGCTGACTTTAGAAGTTACATTCTTTTAGCTGTGTCTTGTTATAAACTTCCAGCTGTTCAATACAGAGAAGCATTAGTGTGAGAAGCAGCAGGAAGCCAATGCCAGCAGCAGCAGCAGTTGCCACATGCCACGAGGAGGGTGAGACTTGCAAGGTCCCTGGCTAGTTTGAACAGAGCAACCTGGTCTAGTGGAGAGTGTTCCTGCCCATGGCAGAAAGACTAAATTGTCTTTAAAGGTCTCTTCCAACCCAAACCATTCTCTGATTCAATGACAAAGAAAACCAAGAGAAGAATGGTTTTCATTACCAAACCAGTAACCTGCTATTAAAAGACCTTTGGATATTCTTTAGCAGCACAAGATAGGAAATTGTTCAAAAAGTTAATTAGTCGACACTGTATTTAGTTTTTTAGTAAATTTTTATATCCTTTTAATAGGATCAATAAGTAAATTCAGCATGCTGAAACTCACATTTAGTATTTAGTTAATAGCTTCAGGTAACTACTCAGCAGTAGCAACTGGCCTTAAATGCTATTGATATTTTAATTGGAAACTGCAGAATTAGTCTGCTAAGAATCAGGTTTAGCGTTGTAAAGCCACTATAGAATTCTGTACAACACTGCAGTAACATCACACATACCTAAGGAGAATGTTGTGAATAGTAAATAGCACAGTCTAAGGAGGCACATTTAGAAAAGTCTTGCTACTTTCTAAATGCATTGTAGAAGATACACCATGCATAAATCATACATACAAAATAAAGTTTTCTTGAGACCTCTCATCTCTAATTGTCCAAATCACTCCACCCAAAGGTATTCCTGCTGTTCTGTTATTTTGATGTCCTGGTATTATGAAAGAATTCATAAAATCCTAATGAATTAAGGTATTAATCCCTCCTATGAAATCTTCAGTGAATTCAGTAAGATGCATCACATTCAACTCATTTGTAACTGAGCTCTGTTCAGTTTATCTAACTTCACCAAAGAATTTCTAGAAATAAGGAATTATCCAGCTAACTATGAGCATCTGTGGCCTTACATAAACACAAAATGAGCATGACAGCTTTTTTCTAATCTTACAGTGTGGAAGATCACAGTGCATCAAAAAGCCTTTAATACTCTGAGGACACTGGAGATTAAAGGTAGAAATTAAGCCTGGATGTATTCTTAATAATGCCATCTAAATAATTTCCAGATTTTAAAATGGATTTGGGGAGAAGATTGCTTTGTGTGCTTGTTTTACAAATAACCATATTACTGTCATGTCCGTGAATCCCAATTATGTAGTTAATTAATTGTAATTAATTCATCCATTGTAATTACCTGTAATTGTAAGAGCAACTCAATCCCCTGAAGTTTCTCACTCATTAGTTCCCACATAACACGGTTCTGTAAGACTCTTTTCCCTTGGCAGTCTGATGATCAGATTACCATAACACCATTATGGAATCAGGTTGAGGAGAGCTATTGCCTTTGTCTAGAAGGAACACCACAACATAATCAAAATTCACTTTTTTTCTCTTGAAAACTATAATGTGTAATATGGATTTATTACTATGTGTATCTGGAAGTACAGTGGAACTGAAAGTCCAAAGAATTATATTACAGAATTACTGTATGTATCTTCCATCTAGCATGGAAAATCAAAAGAGAAAAAGAACTTCAAAAACTGAAGTAGAAATTTATATTAAAATAATGAAGAGCTAAGTGCATAAACCATTTACCTATTCACACTCAAACTGAAAAGTTTTTCAATATAACTCATATGACTCATATGGAAGCTGAATGCCTTACATGAAACGTATTTTCAAGATTTTCTTTCTTTCAGTTTTAGTGTTCATTAAACTGAAAAACTGATTGTTGTCCAGGACAATAGGTACAGGAAAATATGAGAAGCTAAAGCATAGCTCTCTTAATAGAAAACAAACCAGGCACTCCCTAAAATCTTATTTTGTAAAGTAGAAAAGTATCCTACAAAAGGATCTTCATTTCACATTTTCTCTTCTTTAGCACTGCTCCCAGAAACTCTTCAGATAGCAGTTTCAATGCCTGCAACGCTTACCTCCATATAAACCAGCACTTTTTCATCTCTTGGAGCAGAAGGAACAATGAAACTCACAACCCACCAAGAACCTTGTCTTGCATCAAGGTTGCAGAGACAGCAAACAGGTAAAATAATTTGTATTTAGGCAAACAAAATATGATTGTTTACAAAGTCATAATCTTTTATTTCAATCAGAAGGATTTGAAATTAGGATGACTTTTAAAAAGCCTCTCACTTCTGAGATCAGTTATGCACAGAAAAAAAATCCTAAGTAATCCTTCACACAACACATTTAGGTGGCTCCAGGTACACAACTGGGCAGATACACTCCATAGCTGGGCCCTCCTCTGGAATTCTCTCTCTCCAGCCACCACAGAGGCAATGAAATACTAATGATGTATTTTATCAGCTTTGTTGCTCCAGTATTGATTGTGCACAGTGTGTCTTCACATGTAGGTTGAAAAGGTCACAGGTATGGAAGGGAGCCACTGTAAGATCAAGTCAAGCTTCTTGTTATCCCAAGCACCACCTCAAAAGCTTAAGCTGTTCAAAGATTTACAGAATACTCTGAGTTGGAAGGGATGCACAAGGATCACTGAGTCCAACTTCTGGCTCTGACCATCCCCAAGAGTCACAACATGTACACAAGACTATTCTACAAACACATCCTGAACTCTGTCGTTTGTTCCATCCCTCATTTAAAAAACAAAGTGTTTCAGAACTGCACTCTCCCACTTTTTTTTTTCCCTAAGTTTTCAATAAATCTTTTCTTGTGCCAAAACTGACTTGTTTGAACCCTGCTTCTCTGCAGTTACTTGATATATTTTTAAACACAGCTTCTACCCTAGTGCTGAACAGCAAACCCAGTAAGCAGCTCCTGACTCACTGGCACACAGAGATTTGTACTTGAGAGAGCTGTACTTGACACAGGTACCCCAAAAAAGCTCGGTTCCTGTGGCTCAGAGCTGACCCAACACAGCACAGCCAGTGGAGACAGCTGGGAGAGGGCAGAGCTGCCCAGCCCTGACTGGCTCCACACAGGCACCCTCAGGCAGGAATTCCTGCAGAGCACTCTACTGATGGCAGGAACAGCCTCTTGGGTCTCCTTTAATGAAACACCCCCTTTCCCTACTCTGGGAGCTTCTCTTGCTTCACTTTTATCTGCCTGTATCTGGGTTTCTAAATATTAGAATAGAACTGGGAAGATAAGAGTGATGTGCTGGACTAACATGCAGCAAGCCATGCTCTGGCATCAAGTGTGACTGCACAGAGAACAGCAGATACCTCACTGGCTTTGCTGTTTCTGTAATTCCCCTTCTAATTACCTTCACTGCCTAAATACTTTCCAGTTACTTCTTCCACTCCAGCCTTCAGTTTCAACAGGGGAGATTTTAGTCACACCAGGGGAGGTTTAGATTGGATATTAAGAAAAATTTCTTCACCAGAAGGATTGCTAAGCATTGGAAGAGGCTGTCCAGGGAATTGATTCAGTCACCACCCCTAAAGGCATTTTAGAGATGTGCAGATGTGGCAATGAAGGACATGGCTTGGTGGTGGACTTGGCAGTGTTACATGCAGAGTTGGACTCAATGATCTGAAAGGTCTTTTCCAATCTGCATGATTCTGACTCTACAGTTTAGTCCACCATGATGAACCCTTTCCAAAGTTAGCAAAAAAAACACTAGTAACGTTTCAGTTGTCTCAAGATCGGGATTTTTGTTTGAATCATGCCCTCCCCATTTTTCATAGACCTCTAAGCTATTTCAGAAATCTGTCTCCAAGACACCTCTGCATCCCTTAACTCCCTGTAGTCAGGCAGTCAGAAATGAGGAGCTGAAGCAGAAATTAAGATGTAAATATCAGAATCTGAAACTAAGACTCCTTTTAATTCATCTCTATTATTCATTTTTAATCTTCTTAAGGCTCCACTGACCCAGTTTCACAATGACTTTTTTTCTGTAATTTTAACTCCTGCTCAGTGAAGTGAGTACAACCCTCTATTCACTTACCAAATTTAATAGAGTTTTATATTAAGGACAATATCTCCTGAATACAGTTTTGGCAATTCCATTATATTTATGCACTTTATCTGTGTTGCATCATTGCTCTTCTTGAATTTTAGGTATTTTTCTTGTACAAGTAATAACTTGAGCATTTATTTCTTCATCAAGGTGTATCAAATGGACTCTAGTTCTTTATTTTTAAGTGTTCACAAGGACATTTCCACTAATTTCTATTTTCTATCATTAATATAGTACTGTAACAGAATTCCTAAGGGGAAAGTGAAATGCTGAATCAGAAATTTTTAAGTTTTCATTAGTAGACACCTTGCTTAATACCAGATACACAGTGCATATACAGTTACCTTGTATCACAACCTTAAATAGGGCACACCTAGGAAGAGAAGGCGCCTTCAATCTTAGCAGACTTTGTGCCGACTATTCATTTCACCTAAATGCAGCATGCAATTTCTTTCCTTTCATCATATGAAACAGTAAATTGTCTGAGCTTTCTCCTCATGATTTCCCCTGGCCAAAGGTCATATGTCAACACGTTACACTTGGTTTGAGATATGTGTCTTCCCACATGACCTATTTAACTGGAACTTGTCAATACCATTATTTTGTCTTTCTTACTCAAATTTCATTTCTTTCTACCTTATGCTGTCTGGGTAGCACTGGTATGCAGGATGTCACGGCACTGAGACATCCACTTTATAAGGACACTTCTACCTCTTCAGTCCACCTGTGCCCATCAGCTGGAATCTATTTCACAGTGCATTGCTAACAGCACTGCAGTTGTGTGCATGCTGACCTTTGCTGACAGCTCAAGTGAGCTTCAGCCTGTGACATTATTTGTATGTCTCCAACTCAACCTGCAGAAAAATGAGTTTCTGTATCTGCTAACTCAGTCTTCCACTTCAACACGATTCCTCCAATACACCTGCTGCCTTCCTTTGTCATCACAGCATCTTCCAGCAGGGTTACCTGAAGATTACCCTCTGCAGGATCTCTGCCTCCGTGTCTCCCCTCTCTGTCTCCCCTTTCACATCAGAGACTCATTTATCACTTCAAGTGACACAGAAAAGAAACTTAGACCTGTTTAATTCTCCAGGACCCACATTCAAAATACACACAGGCTGGAGACTCAAACAAGCACTCAGATGACATTTTCCCACAGACAGTGTTTCCTTCACCTCTTATTTCAACAAAAGAGTTCTGGCTTTATTGCTCCTCTCTTTTTGTTAAGCTGTATCTATCAAGGTACTTTTTTGCTCGCCTGCAGCTTTTAAAGAATAAAATCTTGTTGCATGTCTCCCACTACCTGCCCACAGACACCTGAGGCCACATCTTTTGAAATCTTTGCAAGGTTGAACTCCAAACATGTCTTATATAGTTTCAGCTAAATGTTGAGACCGTATTACATGCTTGTTCTAGCCACAAAAAATATCAGAAAACATTTTCAATGCATTCTGTGATCCTACATAGCATGTTTGGCTACTAATTCACCACAAAGAAAATTTTATTGAGATAAAATTTAAAGTTGCTTTTCAAAGCCTTCCTATATTACCTGGAAAAACCATCTTGTTTCAGAATTTTATTTATAGTATCACAGAAATAGGAGTAAATCACTGAGATAGGGCAACACAGGTTTCTACATGGTATCTTGGATGGCTGCATGGATGTAAATCAAGAGTGATTTAATTTCAAGAATTATATTTGTTTCAAAGAGATTTTGCTTACCCAGTGTCACCAAAGGCGAGACTTATTAGAAAATTATCACCAAATAACTGACTTAGAAATAATAATACTCACTTTCCTTTGCAGAACATTTTAAACCCAAGGATTTGTATATTTGCCAAAAAAAAAAAAGGGCATGAATGAAGCTAAAATCTCTTGAATGTAAACACAGAGCAACCTTTCAAGCCTTTTAATAAGCCTTTTGCTTTTTTTGTTTGGGTTTGTTTTTTTCCCCCTTTTTTTTTTTTTTGTACCCTTACTCAAAGCTGGGACAGCTATGATGTCAGATCCAACTTAAACATAAAGTAATTTCCTCAATACCTTCTTGAGTCAAGTTTTAATACCTCTAAGCTCCATTGAACCTCCATTCAAGTAAGTAAAAGCAAAACAACTTCTACTTATACTATCATAACATATGCAGATGTCAGATGTCAGAAAATATTTTCATATTGAGTTTTACCAATACAGAAGAATATATGTCTCTCTAGAAACTATGTTTCTAAAAAAAGAGAACTTGTTTTCCTGATACCACATTTAGGAAGTGGGAAATATTCCTCACATTTACATGCATCAGTCTTCAGTGAAGAAATTAACTACTGCAAATAGAAATTCAGTGTGCATGGATTAATTAATACAGGAGACAAGCTATGTATTCATGTAATCTTAAATTTTGAGATTGTCTTTTTCATAATTTTGAAAAAAAATTCATTTGCATTCTTATTTGTATATTAAAGACTGGACTGTTCTGCATGTTACATCGAAGTTTACAACTATATCCACTCACATGGTCACATGTTTATATTAATCTATTCATTTTTCATCAGAATAAACTTGCAAATACAAAATCTACTGGAATCTTCCATTTAGAATCTAAAGGAAAGGTACTATTTAAAGGGACCTGAGTGCCATACAGAATGGAGCTATATTAAAATGTAATGTGCAAATTCAGCTACTTTTGCACTTTGAGTCATAGAAATTGACAAATGATCACTTTCTGGGTTGACAAGACCAAGAAATCAATAATTTATAGCAGCATGTAATGTTTTTTGCCCCAATTTTCAGTTTTCTATAAAGAATGAAATATCATAAAGAATATGGAAGACATAAAGAGCACATTGCTACTAACTTGTTAAATTCTGCCCAACTGACATAAAAACAAAAATGCATGACTATCTGACAGGTCTTGCTTGATTTAGATGAAATGAGTTGTGAGTTTCACTCATTAACACATTAATAACCATTTTAAAGTCACCACTATCCTCCTGCTCTCTTGAGCCTGCATTCTAGACAGTAATCTTGACTCATCACCAGAAGCAGACTCATCTGACTCATTTATTTTCCCAATGTTAGCCAGAAACGCAAGCTAACTGCAATGAAAAAAAAATACAAGGAAGAATTCTAGGCATGCCAGAAATTCATGACATTAAACAGTTTCTCAAAACAAATGAAATTGTATTTTAAATTTTCAACCTTTTGAAAAGATTGAAATATTCTGCACACTGACTTTTGACACATTTTACCTTTACAGAGATTCTTCAGATGAGTTTATTTTAAAGAAATAGGCAATGCACTCACCTAACTGCAAAATGTTGGCAAAATAACCTTTACACAGAGGAGAGAAAAAAACCCAAATATTTTTAATCTGGACTGTGAAGCTCAAGTAGCCGCAAACAGCTTTTCAAAGTGTTCATGTGGCTCAAGTAAATAAGGACAAAAACGTTTATTTACAAAGCTGCTCATATTTAAAATGTGAAGTGTTCGTTTGGAGTCCTCAAAATAAATATTAAAAAACATCAGTTGACACAGCTGACAATTACAACTATGTTTGTATCTACAAATCAGTAAATCCCAGAACTCAAACAAATCTCCTGGGCAGTCCCAATCTCTTCCTTTTTTTCTTAATTCTTATCTTCCTTTGCACCTTGGGACTACAAATTAAAAGCTTAAATACAAAATAACAGCTGTTTTCATTCCATTTTCAGCTTTAGTGTGATCAAGAGAAAACAAAAGGCTTGTGAGGCAGCTTGCTATATACAGATCTTCAGCTGAGGCTGGCTAACTCAGAATATTTTGTTGCTTTGGATTAACACAGAATAATTCAAAATTTCTTTAAGACTAAATTATTTCCAGGTTTTAACTGTATAGTACTATCTATAATATTAAGTTTCGATTCTTCTATTTTGATACTGTTTCTATGAAGAGCCTGTAGGGTGTAAAACTGAGGTGAGCTAGTTCATTCTACCACCTCTATTTCCACTGTAGTCTTCTTTCTGCATCCTAGTAAAGGCTTTCTTTTTCCAGGCATTTTAGGCAGTTATATGCACATTCATCTGAGTATCTATGTCAAGTCACAGTTTTAAGGATATGTGATTTAGCTCATGTCTATGTTAACTACATAAATACAGGTAATTCACAAAAGACTCCCATTAGTAATTTTAGATTCCCACCTGCATTCACAGAATCAAACATCCTTCTACTGAAAGCAGAGATTTCCACTTCCCCAAAAGACTGAAGACAGCCCAGTGTTATTCAGTAAGGAGTAAAATTCCATTATCGTTTGTACTCTTGAAATACAGCAGAGACAACAGTGAAAAGCAGTGAAAGAAGAACACCTGCATCACAAAATCTTTTTGTCCATCTGTAGATAGTCATTCATTTTCATAAGCAAATTCTTCAAGCTAGAACTCTCAAATTATTTCACCAGGCTTGAAAGTTTAAGGGAGCCTTTGTAACCATCATATTCAATCAGTCTAAAGGGACAAAAGAGAAGAAAAATTTCACAAGGTGAACGTTATCCCAATACACATTGAGATTTTTCTTTTCATTTATTCTTGCTTCCAGTATTCCATCTTGCCAATATTCCATTGTAATGCAATTTATCTCAGCCTTTTATTAAAGCTGCTCAGGACAAATGTGAAGAAAGATTTCAAAAGCAGTTACAAAGCTGACAAACAAAAACATCCACACAGAGTCTTCAGAAATAGTGCAACATAATGCCTGAAAATCACTCTTCCTTTTTTTAACCTTGATAAATCCCTCAAAGCCAGAAAGCCTTCAGGATCACACTAGAACAAAACAAAGAAAGTCTAACAGTAGTAAATACTTGGATTCTTTGGGAGTAAGATTTTAAAACTGCCCAGTAAAAAGTGGGACATGAATGCCTTGCCAGACAAGTGCCTCAAGATGAAATTATTTAGATTTGCTCTTGAAACAAAGAACAAAGAAGGCTTAAATATTTTATTAAAAATCAAAAACCAACAAGAAAACAAGAACAAAAAAATACACCCCTTGATGCAGAACCACTGAGAACAGATAAACGACTCAAGGAAAGATATCAAAGAATAGAATCTGTATTTAACTTGAATGCTTATGAGTTTCCATGTAGCTAGACATGAGGCTGTGAGAACAACTGAAGCTGGACCACACCAAGCATCTAAGAACTGAAATAGCATTTCTGTTTCTCTTGTTGTAATGCTCTCTCTCCTCTAAACACCAACCTTTCACTTTTGGAAAGAACAGACATGATAAATTTACAAAACTATGGAAAAAATCTACTGTCTTACTCTTTTCTAAGTACTTGTTTTTCAGAAACATTTTTACATAAAACACAATAGCCATTGAGACACAAGGACAATGAAAAGGCAAGAAGGCAGGATATAGAGGCACCAGTCATAAATCAAGGTATTTTTCTTTCTTTTGTTTGTGATATTTTCAGGGAACCTTGACAGCAGCACACATCAGGTCACCCACAATTCAGAGGTGAAACAAGATTACAGGAGATATGAAAGAAGCTACAGCTATAGCTCCCCTGTACAGTGAAACAGAGAGAAGTTGTTCCAAAGGTCAAATCTAACCAGGAAGCCTGATCAGAAATTTAAATTTGTGTGTGAAAAACAAAGTTAGAATTTTCATCCCTTGGTGTCTCTATGACAACTCCTTTGTCACCTCAGCTCCCTGCTACTAGCACAATCACTGACAGCACTTTTAACCTCATCTGGGTCATGGGTAACAGGCATAAACTCAGCGGTTTTGTTCTTCAGGTCTTGGCAGGAACCAGGGAGTACAGACCCAGCTATGTGGTGACAGCTGTTCCATGTTCTTTTCTATCAGGGCTAAAGATCTGCATCATTAACTGTGCTGGAAATCACACAGCTCAGTCAGTGGAAAAAAATACACCAATAATTCATCCTGGTACAAGAATGGTCAAAACCCACAGAATATAGAGTCTTTAAAATCTGATTTAATACGAAAACAAACAACATGTCGTGATTGTTTATGGAAAGACACTTAGAACCTCTATAGTGAATAAAAACATTAAAGCATCTTAGTTGTGGATAAAGACCAGTTCAGCATTTACATTCACTATGGCAACCTACTGCCTCCCTCTTGGACACATGCCGCTTCTGTATCTACATGGCTTGTGCTGTAGTTCCAGAGATGTGCTCTGAGGAGACTGAAAAGGCTTCTCTGAAATCACTGCCACACCTCATGAACTGTAACACAAAGCTTGGTGACCTGGCTGTGTTACTAGCTATAGAATAACTGACCTTCACCAGCTCCCTGCTTATCTTCTGTGTGTTTGAACAGCAGCTGCCAACATCTACTATCATACTACTGCCAGTATAGTGCACTATGATGGTGAGGGAATTCATACTCATCATTGCTATGGTTACTAAATGCTACAACAGAAAGATTTTAATTGAATTTACTTCTGTGTTCATATTGTTAAATTCTCTGTAGTGATGTGGAGAATGCTTAGTGATAATTACTAGAACACATTTTAAAAAGTCTTTTGGGTTTCCTTTATTTGTTTTTGCCTGGCCCTAATCTCCATTAATTTATAAAAAGTAGACCTACAACATGGAATTGAAACAAGTTTTCTAGCTGTCCTATACCCAAGAGTTCAACTGTCATTCATTCCTTGCCTCCTAAGCATTATTCCTAAGCATGGCTGTGGTTCCAGAGGCACATCTTGAGAAGGCTTCTCTGAAATCACTGCCAAACAGAGTGCCAAACCTGGTGACCTAGAATTACATACGCCTTGCTTAGTACCCCATCACCACAAATTCTCAGCACAGACTACCCTAACTTAAATCATACAGTCTAAACTGTTCTATGTGCTACAATTAACATTTCCATTTCAAGGGAACAGGAACAGTTTCATTAAAATGTTCCATTTAAAGAGTTAAAACAAAACAAGAATATTTTAACTTGAAAATAGCTGGATTTAGCTTTTTCTGTTTATTTGACTTTAAGCAACAGTTTAAAATTAAAGGTTGAAAACATTTTTTTTTTTTATTCTAACCAACCAGTTGGTTTAAAAAATTTCATCTGACATTCCATCTAACTCAGATGAGAAAAGTCTTCAAAACCTGCAAATTATTAAAGTGGGAAAAGCCTTTCAACACCGGAACATTTAAAGAAAGCTCTGCCAAAAAATGAGTAGCATCACCTCTTGATTAACATGTTCTTTTGAAAGAAGAGAAGGCTCAACAAAAGGTGTTCACAGCCTTTTTTAATTAGGTTTGCCAAAGGCAACAGGTCACTGCAGGAAGAGTTCTGAGTATTCCTTCCTTTATTATAAGCATGTTCTAAACTAGTATTTCAGGTTTGCAAGAGCACCATGATATCATGGATAAAAAGCAAATAGGCTCACCTGAGTATGAACTACTTCCTATCTTGCCAGCATTTGCAGAAAAATAGAATTCAAGTTTTGAAGTTCATGGTGGAGGAAAGACTTCTGTCTAAAAGGAAGGCAATACATAAAAGTCTACTTCCAAAGTAACCAACATAAATCAAAAAGAATATAAACTCAACCGGTAATGAGGTGAACCCAACAAGAGAGGACTATTCACATTTCTAAGGCAGGTGAAGTGCTGCTCCCTTGCGTTTTCATTCATGTTTTCTTTTCTTTTGAGCAGATATGATTCCCATTTTTAAACTGATTCTTCCATGTGTCACAAAAGACTACCAAATAATCAAAAAGAGATTTTCTTCAGATCCTTTCATCTATGCTCTCTGAGGAAACAGGCTGTGTTTAACAGCACTGAAAAAATCTCTTCTTAAAAGCTATCTACATATGAGACAAAATGAAAATTTTTGTTGAAAGAGTTTTTGGTGCCTAAAGGGATGCCTAAGTTTGTATCTGAGCTTTGGTTTATTCAGGATCAGAAAACCAGACAGGAGATGCTGCTCACAGAGACAAGACATCACTGAGGTCAGTGCTGGGGTCAGTGGGCTGCTCAGCACACACACCACCTCAGGAGCCAAGGACCTGCCTGGAGAGGAAACGAGGCCACAGCAGGCTGGGATGTGAAGCAGGCTTACAGAGGTGCATGGGTGGGTGAGATGGGTGAACAGTGAATGACACACAACTGTAAATCCACTGGATGCATTGCTGAAGGAGATCAACTGGTGGAAAAAACACAACATAAAGCCCTGTTATATTTAACACCAGTCTTGGTAAAAATGTTGCAGCTTTTCTGTTTATACTCAAAGCCATTCTGTAAATATCACACACTTAGTAGCTTAAAAATAAATCAGCAAGGATAAATCCCTGTGCAATAAATGCAGTAATACTGAAGCAACAAATATCTAGTTTATATAGGCTATTAGATGGATACCACATCTCCTTCAAGGATCCTGAATAGTTCCAAATTTCTTACATTATTACAGGGTGCTTCTGCATGCTACATATGGAAAGTACAATGGAAGACACACAACAAACTTATGTGGTCCTTGATCACAGCAGGGATGTCAAGTTCAGTCCAACTTTTTCTGCATCATAGCAAGCATATATAAAAGTTGAGGCCTGCATCAACAATAAGGTTTCTCCCTAAGAACTCCAGTGTACAGCACAGATGTGCTACACTCAGCTTACCCATGTTGGTGATAACAAGCCATAGAACACTTCATGGCAAATGATGCACCTGCACCCCTCTGCCTCTAAGACTTTTCACTGATCACTCCACATTTGATATTCAGGCTCCAAGTTCCATAAAAACCCAAAGGACTGAATATGTATACAGAAAATATGTTATCCTAAGAGGACACAAAATGTGTCGTTCACAGCCCTCCTACAGTCATTCAACTGTGCTTTGGTGATGACTGCCATATGTTATGTGGCTTCTTGCACAGGAGCACTTCAAATATTTTCCACTGTTTACTTCAATAATTATTAAATATGACTATCCTTGGATAATTACAGAACATACCCACAGTTTTCACCATACTGTCTGAGGCATCTACTTCATTTTAGCCTAATTGGAGCAAAACTGTTCCCTATCTTCAGGAATAGCAGCAGGATTTTAAGAATAGCTCTACTACTGCATTCCCATGCAATTTTGTTGAGACTTGTGGTACCAGTATTTATTTCCCATGTGCTTTGACTCCATCATTAAATACTTCCTCTACTCTTTTTGACTGCACTTTTTGAAATTTTGGTGTCTAATCATTTGATTTGGTGTCACAGTTATTTAAGCTGCTGCTTTATCGATTTTGCATACACCGTTCTGGTGGGCTGACCTTGGCTGGACACCAGATGCCCTCCAAGCCCATCTACCACTCCCATTCCCAGCTGGGCAGGAGAGAGAAAATAAGGTGGAAAACAACTCATAGTTTGAGATAAAACAGTTTACTAAAGCAAGAGCAAGATTTTGTGTGCCTATAAGCAAAGAGAAAAGTTTATTTTCCACTTTCCATCAGCAAGTGATGTTCAGCTATTTCCTGGGAAACAAGGCTTTAGCATGCAGACTGCTCACTTCAGAAAGCAAACACTGTAAATAACAAATACTCCCCCATTTATCTTCTCTCTCTTACCTTTAGTATCTGAGCTGGTGTCACATGGCATGGCATATCCCTTTGGTTAATTTGGGGTCAGCTGGCCTGGTTGTGTCCCTTCCCAGGATCTTGCCCCTTGATATGGGGGTGCAGGGAGGCAGAATGGTGAGACACATCACTGATGCTGTGCCAGTGCTGTTCAGCAGCAGCCAAAACACTGGGTGTTATCAACACCTTTCTAGGACCAATGCAAAGCACAGGACTGTGAGGGCTGCTGCGGGAAAATGAACACCAGACAAAATACACCATCTTCTAAAGTTTGTTTGCTGTGGGAAGGAAATTCCTGGGCAGCCAGACAGGAGTAGCCAGACTACATGGATACTCATCTTCAGCCCACCACCCATGCTCATGTCTCCATTCTGGAGAAGGTAATGCTTCCCACTCTCTCTGAACATCCAAGATCATACCAACTTAACCAAAGCACTTTGGTAACTCAGGTGCAGCCAAATGTCATACAAGGGAGCCCTGTGAGAAGAGTCTTAGTAGAAGACTGAGTTTTAGCATGGCAAGGGTAAATAGTTCCACTTAGTAAAATATCTTTCATCCCTTATCATTTTACTTTTGTCAGATGAGGAATTATAGTTGCACTAGTTAAATATTGATCCCATACTTCTGCCACAGTTCAGAGCTACAAACAAGCACTCTATAATCTAAAAAGTCAAGCTGAAGTGTGTCTGGCAACACAGACACAATGAAGGCTGATATTTTGCATCTGAAAAATCATGATGGTTATTCAAAAAGCCTTTGCCATATCTTTTACTGGCAAGGTTATTTTTTTTTTCTCCTTGTTACTTTCTGTTTCCCGTCCAGACTATCTAATAAGACCCGTACGTCACAATTCAGAACAACAGAAAATCATTGTAGCACTTTTCAGCATCACTTGCGATTGACAAGGGCTTTAGAACCAGCCTTTCCTACCAGTCCAGAGAAGCAGCAGCTTTCACCTCTGTAAATGATTTATCTCTCCCTTACTGTCCCAGAGAGCGCCAAGAATGGCCAGAAGGCCCAAGGGCCTAGTTAGGGTGTTAGAAATCATCTGAAAGGCAGGCTGGCCTTAGGGGCTGGGCTGGAGCAGCATCCCTGGCTGGAGCTCGGGGCGCAGCAGGCAGGCTGCGCAGGGCGCCAGGGCTTGGGCAGCTTCCAGCCCATCTGCTCTCTCCCAAGGTCCTGCAGGCCACTTGGAGCTCACTGGCAGGCCATGCTGCTTTGCTCTCCAGGGAACAATCAAATAATTTATTCACTATCTGGAACCAGAGTGAAAACATTCCTCCTGCACCTTCTCCCTCCAAAGCACACCACAGACCGTCTCGGGCTGTACCAAAATTAAAACAAGAGGTAGAGCTGAAGACAAATCTGCTAAGGGAAATGTAAATTGCCTATAAAGAATGCCACCTCTATCCATATTGAGAGGTGGGTGTCTAATATTTTGACTTAAACTCAAAAAATCAAACACAGCTGTCCCAAAGAACTCCGAGCATGCAAGAGACATGATCTCTGCAGGGTAATCCCCAAGAGTAGCACAGAACAGGATGGTGGCTGAGGGATTATGTAAACTTTAAGATAAGTTTCGTCATGGCTGTTACTGAAAGTACCTGAGGTCTGACTTCAATTAAAACCAATGTGATGGTGAAGATAACCATCAAAACTGACAATTTCATGATATAATCAAAATTCTGTACAGCACTTCATTCACTTTAGTGGGAGCAGAAGAGAGTCAAAGCTTCCTGAACTGCAGTTTTCAATGACTCTACACCTGCCCAGAGCATTGACATTTAAGGGTGCTACAGAGGTGGTAAACTTCCTCAGTCAAATAGTATACAAAGAAGAAAAAAATATTTCAAGTAATGATTCTGTTATAAAAGCTATACTGGATTTGCATATTTTCTTTCACCATTTAAACAAGTTGGTCATTTCTAAATATAGAGTCGCTGTGAACAAGACTAATCTCCACAGCCCCAGAAGCATTTCTGCAGCCAGAAAGAAACAATAACATAATTATTTTAATTGCAGTGTCTTTAAGACTTAATCTCTAATAATGTGATAGCCAGCTGTTTTTGTAATCTATCTCACTTAAAGAAATTGAATTGGTCACAAACAGCTGTTCCTAAAAAGCACCCACACAATGTGATTGCACATTTTAAGGTCACAACATGCAAACTATAGAACTGTGATATGTGGATAGCAATTTTTATCTCCCTTTCTCACTGCAATAAACTCAACTGAAGGCAGATAAGGTACATGCAGGGAATATGTAATTGAGATTAATTCACTTTCTTAATGTAAAATAATCATTATCTGATAAACAATAAAGTTTTAACATCCAGTTTCTGTACTCTGAAGCCAAACACATTCAAATAAAAAATTAGCCTATATATATTGAACTCTGAAACTATCATCTTATCAGGAATGCAATACAGTTTTCATTCTGTCTTGGAAGCAAGATTTGGTGTCCTTCCTGGAACACTCCTTACTGATCTGCCATTATTTGTTTGATGCAGGAATTATTGGCTAAAAATGATATCAACTGTCAGGCTGAAGCCAAACAAAATACCCAGTGGTGATCCTTGAAGTTCTTAAAATGTCTGAAAAAAGAATCACTAACTATGTTGTATAGATACGGTATATTTAAAAAGTAATGCCTATTTAATGGGGAAATTCCTAATAGTAATTTACATTCTTTAAACTCAGAGACCCTATTTTACACTGATCTATGGATACTTAAGTAACAGCAGACATTCTTCCCTTAAGGACAAACAGCATACCATAAATCATTCCTTTACAGATTGAATAGCTGTTTGTGTTTCCTATCTGACATCTATTCCAGTTTCGGACTAGCAAATGTAGTGTGCCAAAAATTTTTATTTAAGCAAACAAAAATGAAGCTTGTTTCAGAGAAATCTACATTTTCATAAATCCTGGATCACATTCTGGTAATAGACTCAGCTTATCAGGAGTGTCCCAGGTCTTGGGACTTCCAGCTTGCAATGATTTGGGGTGGGATAGAGTTAATGTTCTGCACGGTGGCTGCTGTGGGGCTAGGTTTTGGATTTGTGCTGAAAACAGTGTGCTAACACAGAGATGTTTTTGTTACTGCTGAGAAGCCTTTGCACAGCCTCAAGGCCTTTTCTGCTGCTTTCACTGCCCCACCAGTGAGGAGGCAGCAAGTGCACAAAGATAGAGTCAGAGCTTACCAAAAAAAATTAAAAACACACCAAAAAACCCACCAAAAAAAAACCCAAAAAAACCCCTCACAGAAACATGATAAATTCATAAATTCACTAGAAAAACTTTTCTTAAATATGTAGGTTTCTATAGCTATTGCTTATACCCTGGCAAGTATCGTGAAAACATTTTCCAGATAGGAACAATTATGATGCAAAAGAACTATTGATCTAACTAAGAAAACTGGCTCAATGATACAAAGGTAACACTACATGCATATCAGGAACTTTAAAATAATATGGAAAAAAACCACTAATATAAAAGATTTGCTTATATTTTATCACAATATAAGGCCTGTCAGACTGTGCACTTAATATCTGCATTTCTTCCCTCTTCCTTTTTCTCCTCATAACACATGATTTATGAGACACACTTCACATACATTGTCTACATCATGGAAGTTGGTCTATTACCACAACAGATGCCTTTACGTAAACCATGTAGAATTTCTGCTAAACCAAATGGATAAAAATACATTTTCTCTTCATAATTAATTTATCGTGCAGGTTGCCAGAAACTACACAACTGAGAAAACACTTGTTTAAGAAACTTCACAAATATTTAGAAAGGCATATTTCACCCTTGAAATTCAACACCCTCCTATTAATAGGTACACCAGGATTTCTATCTACAACACCTACTTTAAAAATACTTTTATAAATGATTCTCTGCTATAAACATAAACTTAAGAAATCAATAATTTGTTCCACCTAATATAATGTGTTAAAGAAATAAAATATTTCATTTATCAGGAAATCTCTTAATAGAAGAGATGTAGATTCAGCAATACCCATTTATTACAAAGGATCTGAACACTGAAAATCCATCACTGCCTTAAGAAAACTGAATGTGCACAATCCCTATGAAGGTGAATGGAAGCCCTTTGACAGATAAATATCCCTGAAGTTGTACTTTGGAACAAAGTTATGAAAAACACAGTTGACGAAGCTAAAGTTTGGTAACAGAAGAACTTCCATTGTGTAGACAATCTTGGGACAGAACATCAACGTTTACTTTTTTCAGCCCAGAAATCACAGAGCATTTTATCCTTGGAATTCATCACCAGAATGGGATGATCAGTAGCATATAAAAGTGTTATCAGCAAACAAAGTATTATTTATTTGAAATGAAAACAAACTGGACTGTGAAATAATACAGTTTGCACACACACAAACAAAATTTCATGAATTCATATGCATATTTTAAACAATTCTGTATACACAAAAAGTGTGTGCAGAATCATTTTTCACTGATGCAGTAAGACCTGTACATTTTTGTTACCACCAAAAGGACAGTTTCAGCAGTTTTTCCCTCCTTATGGAAATAAAGCACATAATCATATCTACAAGTGCTGAATAATGAAAGGATAAATTCCACTTTTTCATACTGATATAAATTGAAATATTAAACAGCTATGGAACTGGAAGCACAAGTGCATTAAGAAAGCCTGCAAAAGCTGAAAATGAAGCCAAGAGAAAATTGAACTGAGGTACTGAAAGTATCTCTCATTTTGCAATGAGAAATGAGAGCCTTCAAGATACGTCTTCATGGTCCTATATTCTGAGAGACTCACCATCACTTAGAGGGAAGGATAACCAATAGGCAGTGAGCAGCAGGCATTTTACTAGCTCTGTGTCACCTTTATATAAACCCAGAGACAGAGGCAAAATCCCAGAAAAAATATTAATTCCAGAAACAGGATTAATATTTCTAAAGCAAGAATGAGTTTTGGCAGTTTTTATACTAATTGATGGCTTGGAACACAAACATAGCTACTATAAACAGGATTTACCACTTTGCTTGCAAAAGACAGCCACAATATAATCTTTTCTTCAGTGTTTGTTTAGCATTTATCAAAAACAACCTTTTGACACAATATGGTAAGTGAAACAGAGAAAAAGAATGAAAAGGAGAGCTGAAAATTGTTACATGCAGGTGGTTAAGTATTTTGAAACAAAAAAGGAAATTGGACAGTACCAACTGTCTAAAAAACTTCTGGCACATGTGGCAGATGAGACACAAGCAAGGTAGACACAGGAATCACAGACTCATAGAATGGCTTGGGTTGGAAGAGACCTTAAAGATAATCTAGCTCCAACCTCCCCACAATGGGATAGGACATGTCCCACTAGACCATGCTGCTCAGAGCCTTATCCAGCCTGGCTTTGAACACTTCCAGGGATGGCAAATGTTCTATAACTTCTCTGGACAACCTGCTGCAGTGCATCTCCACCCTCACAGAGAAGAATTTTTTCCTATATATCTACTCTAAACCCACTTTTTCAGTTTGAGCCCATTCCCCCTCGTGCTGTCACCACATGCCCTTGCAAACAGTCTCTCTCTCTTCTTTCTTGCAGGCTTCCTTCAAATGCTGGAATGCTGCAATTAGGTCACTTCAAAGTCTTCTCTTTTCCAAGCCTAACAATCTCAATTGTCTCAGCCTGTCTTCATAGGAGAGGTTTTCCATCCCTCTGATCATACTGGTGGCTTCCTCTGGACATGCTCCAACAGGTCCATATCCTTCCTATTTTGGGGATGCCAGAGCTGGATTCAGCAATCCAGGCCTGTAGTTCCAGGGCCCTCCTTTCTAGCCTTCCTAAAGATGGCTACAATTATAGTCTTTTTTGCAGTCACCTGGGACTCCCCCTGACTGTCAGGACTTCTCAAATATCATGGAGAGTGGCTGATTCCCCTAGGGGTCTGGGATACATGTCATTGGGCCCCTTAGACTCACATATATTCAGGTTCCTCAGGTAGTTATGAACCTGATTTTTATTTACAGTGGAAGGGACTTTGCTCCCCAAGCCCCCATCCTACTGTCCCATCCACTCAACAAGTCTGCAAGGAGACGTTGCCATTGAAGACTGAGGCAAAAAAATCGTTGGGCACCTCAGACTTCTCATTTCATTGTTACCACTTTTCCAGCATTGTTTATTGGGGTACTCCTTCTCTGACTGGCTGATACAGGTGTATCAGGTGTAGAAGCTCTTGTTAATTTTTGCATCCCTTGCCAGGCTCAGTTCTGGCTTTGCCTTGGCCTTCCTCACCTTATCCCTCCACAACTGAACTTCATCTCTAAACTCTTCCCAAGTTACCTGTCCTAGTTTACACTGCCTATGCATTTGTTTCTTTCCCTTCAGTCTGATCAGTAGTTCCCTACTCAGTAGTGCTGGTCTCTTGCCTTCCTTGCCCTATTTTTCTCTTCATTTCTGTAGACCAACTCAAAGATAGATCCTTCTGTCAAGACATTAATCTTGGGGCATTTTTAGTTTTGGCATGAATTTTACAACCTAGCTTCATCTTGTATTACCACCAATGACTCTAGAGAATGTGAAATAGAATTAATATAACTGAGTCCTGCAATCCTCTTTGGGGTAGGGCAGTGAGCAATGCCAGGCACATAGGAGAAGAGCTGAAATAAAACCTTGAGTGGCCATGAACATTTCCCTGGGTTAAAAGTCTGATGGACTAAGAGCCTGAACTCTAAGAAGCAAATGCAGTTGTTAAACCCTGAAGACAACAACTTTTCTTGAGCCATTCTCCAAATAATTTTAAACTTCTTTAATTACCTGAAGGGGAAACAGTTCTTTTATAGAACTTCCTTGTTGAGAATGGAAACTAACAGGCATTTTCTGTACCTCCTAGACAGCTAGATCTCCCTTACTAATAAATATGTAATTCCCTTTGACAATATCCCTGTAGTCCTGAGTGACATGCCATATATGAGTCCATTCTAAGGATGGACTAAAATACCTTAAAAGTTCAAGATGTTTACAAAGGCAGACAACAAACTTGACAAGGCAGAATAATTGTTTGAAGCCAGGTCATAACGAATAAAAATAAATAGGTTGATAAATAACCTTTAAAAGCTTCATTAAAAGCCTGCATCCTTTTAGAATTTTTTTTAAAATGTATTTAAAAAGAGCAGCCTCATTCTTTTTTTAGTTCACAGAATGAGAAATGTAAGTGCAAATCATGTAAGTCTAGTTAAACCACATTATGCACATTTCAGATAACAAGTATTCCTTTCTAGAGCAGGCTGACAGTTTCTCCTACCTGCAGTGTATGACCCTCACAAAAACAAATCAGGATATTCAATTACTTGCGTCAGGTCCAAGGATAATGAGGTTTTAGTACAATTCTGTTCCATAAAATTTCATTAGTTACAGAGGTCATATTGATCTGTAATTAGATAACATTTTACCACATTTTATGGAGATTCTGCAGCCTCACTCAGGCCTTACCAATAAAGTGAACAATCTTAATTTTCTACAGGCAGATAAAGTTAAGCAAATATAAAGGATTCAGGATAAAAGTAACAGGAAAAACCCAATCAAAAAAACCCCAACCAAACAAACAAAAATAAAAAAATCAAAATCTTCTCCAAGCTGTTAAAGTAGAGAAAAGAAACAGTGAATTTTTGATAAAATGCCTCACCCTCCCATCACCAAACCCCTTATTGGTCTGGCAGGAAAATATGGGAACCTGCCTCTTCTCTAACACTAAGGACAAGTGTTGTCTAAGCCTATTTTTATATCTAAACAGCATTGCCCTGGCCATCCTCAACACAGAAGCTCTGTCCTTTCCTCGGCTCTATTTTCCTGACTAGAATGAAATAGATGGTTCCAACAGGTACTGTCTAGTACAAGTTCTTGTTTTTAAGAAGAAATGATGTTTGAGTAGATTATAACAGGAAAGGGCAGATGGTAGATGCAGGCAGCAGCTGCCACTGCCATTAAAAATCACAGGGCACGGTCACTTCAAGAACTCTGCTCATTGTAGAAAAGGTTTGGGGTGAAGTTTTTTTTTCTGTACGCCCTTGAATGAATATTGGACAGCATAGAACAATAGATATTTTAGCCTATTTTTCTCAGAACAGAACAAAAATCTACACACAAAGATGTTACTTGTTAAGCACAAAGTGGAAGAAAAGTGCCACACATTACAGATGGCTGCACCTGACCTCTAAAAAATTCCAACCAAGAGGCAAAGAAAGGGTCAACTCCTTTCCTCCTGAGATGCCTGTATGGGAACTATGAGGACAAACTTGTGGAGTACATATTCCAGATGAAACTCCAGAAATAATGCTGTTTGAGATGAGATGAAGTGAGATAGGTATCTCAGATTCCAGCAGGACAACCTGATTTACTTAAGGAGGAGTTAGGCAATGGCCACTGGAAACATTCATGCTCAGCGACATGCAGCATGTCCGTTCATATAACTTTAAGCTAGTCACCAAATTAATTGGGTTATAAAACTTGAGGGCAGCTAGATTTAGTAACAAGATGCCTAAAGGAATAACAAGGTAGCCAGAGCACAGACATACATGTCTTGTACTCCTTAGGTGTTTATTTCTGCTGTGTAACTTCCATGCCACAACGTGCTTTAACTCGCTTTGTTTGAGAACATTATAGTAACAGCAAACAACTGAGTTTGTGCCCTCCTTTCCCAGGAGGTGTTCAGGGGGCTGAACAATTCATATGCCTTACAATTAAAAGCAACACACTACCAAAACAAAGCGACTAATGAAATATTAAAGCACCAAAGCAAGCCTGACCATAAGCAGAGACAATGAGACACAAGGGTGGTTTTATCTGTTCTTTCTCAGAGAAGGTAATGGACCAGTTCTAACCAATATTGTTCTAAAGCCTATCCTATGCAATGGGATTGTATACACACTCTAATTATTTTTTCTCACTTGTGTAGATTTCCTTTTTGTTAGGATAAATCCACCATATCTTTAGCACTGGTCTCTTGTAAACTACAACATCTGTAAAAATAAAAAGGAAAGTAAAAATGAAAAATTGCATAGCCTCTTGCTTGAAAAAATGTAAACAAAACCACCATCAGACTACTCATACCCCTACTATATGGAACGGAAAATAGTTTATTAAACTTGTCAGGTCTTTTAATGTAATAACATATAAATTAGGGATCCATGGCTACAGCTACTGTATAATAGAATCAGTATTAATTTATATCAGTAAATAACAGGTATTCCAGCACCAAAAGAGTATTGTTACATTGGAAGGAATGCAAAAAAAAAAGCAACAAAGTGAAATTAAAGATACACTCACATAAACTCCCAAGATTAAATTTAATTAATAATTAAACTCCCAAATCATAAATTAAAGCCACATTAGATAAAATGAAGACATAATCACAGAAATCTCTAAATCCCCATAACCCTCTAAAAATCCTTTAAGCCTAAAGGCTTAAGTCAGTAACTTATAAAGTTAAGGTTTCTATTTGGTATTTTTACCTTTGGATGTTTCATGCCATAGAAGTGTATTAGTGACTGTGCAGCATTTTCCATTTTATTATCTGGGATTAGCTGCCACCAGGGACAGGACATTTTTCTAAATGGAATCTTAGCACTAATATTCTTGATACAAAAAATGATCAAGTATATTCAGGGAGCAATTAATTAGGAATGTGATAATGTGTGTACCACATAGGCCTAAGGTGTATATAGCTACTAAGAACTGTGGTTGTTTATTTCTTCAGTTTTTAAATGTATAAAATGCATTTAAATTTCTCTTTTAATAAGTTATGAAACCATGTGCAAATTTTTTCTGGTTTTGAGGGTGGTTTGGTTTTTGGTTGGAGTTTTGTTTTTTTGTTTTTTTTCAAAATGACTGTAATTGAGAAACTGTCAATTCGACAGAATGAAGACACTGTCTACAAAATGTCTCTACATCTCTTTTTTTTTTTATGGAAGAAAATAGACTTTTTTAAATGTTGCAATACTTCCCCATTCAAATATATGGAAGCACATAACAATCAGTTATCTTTGTACTTAAAATACAAATATGAAGTGAATCATTCTTGCTTTGTTTGAGATGAGGTAAAGAGGATGGTCTAAGAAACAGAGAGATGTGTATCTTTACAGTTTACTCAAAGGTTTTGAGACAAAGCCTGTGACTTTGAATTATTTTACCCAGTGTAGGCATTTCAGTGCCTGACTGTGCCTCTGTAAGAGTGAATTATTATATATTACTTCCAGAAAGTTTTATTTTATTTAGAAACACTCTTTCTGGGAAAGTAGTAGTACTATTTTTTTTCCTAAATACACAGAAGAATGTGAATGCATCAGTACCAAGCACAGTGAGACAGCATGTCTCTCAAAATTACATCTCTTTATCCAAGATATCACCTCTAGACCAATTTAAAATACATTTAAGTTATAAAACAATCTCTGGTTTGGGTTTTTGTTTTAATACATATAACTGATCTCCATTCCTCTTTCTTTTCTCCTATATACTTACAAAACTCATGTACAAAAAAAAAAAAGCCCTTGTGCATTATACTCAGCAAGACCCTGCTACACACCACAGACAGCAATCAGAGCTACCCACAAGATTACTGAGGATTGTCAGAAAGCAAAACAGATAAATTCTGAAAATGTTGTGGGTTATTTCCCAAACTTCATAAATAGACTCACTGTGCAACCCAAGTATCACAGAAAAATAATTGGAAAAGCAACATGGGGTGAAGTTATCGCTGAGTATGAAAGAAATGCAATAATGGCCTTCCCTGTGTCTAAATCAGAAATCTACATCCATCACTGAAATCCACACAGATCATACAGACTTAGACAGCAACAGAAACAGAGTTCAGAAGTAACTGGAGACAGTTCCAGATAAGGCAGCTTTACCTATTTTGACTGGCATTTTTTTTTTCAGTTCTCAAGAATTATCAACTAACTAGAACAGGATTAAAATCATCATACTCAGTATTTATAGCAGGGAAACCTAAATATTCCAGTCAGTTTCTGGCACTTTTTCTTGCTAAACAATTAGCAAGGTTCTGCTTCAACTTCCTACCAAATGGCGACCTCAAAGATTTCTGATTTGAAATACTTGTAGTAATAATAAGTAATAGATGCCACAGAGGAAAATATTAAGTTGATTTAAGAGATCAGAAATAACTTTATTTTCATCTATCCATCTCTTTCAAAGATGGGGCTTTTGGTAAGGGTACTCTCTACCTCTGGTCAACCAAAGTGCTGGTCCTTGTTTTAGAGACATAAAACTGCACGATGGGATCCAGCCTTTAGTGAAAGTGAAAACTAGAAGAAAGCACAGACCCAAATGCCCATCAAAAGGTACAGAAAAAAGGTACCCCATTTACCCCATTCAGACCGCATAAAATTTATCTGCATGTGTATTCAGAACAGTGGGACCAACAAGAACACAATGCTCACTACACAAACATCTCATTCATCTTAGCTCCACTGACCTGCCTGACTACAGTAGGGGATGAAAATGCTCCAGAAGTTTATCTTAAACATTGTCTAATTTTTTCACAGTGGAACTGCTTCTAATCCTAAATGTTGTCAGATTATTCCTCTCCTGCCCATAAAAAACACCTTTCCTTTCAGAATATGTGTATTTCACTGCTGTTGTGATCTTGCATGTAAATTTCAAATGTCCCCAGTTTTTTGGGATCCCACACATCCGCTGTGTGTTCCACAACAATCCTATTATGCCATAAAAGACGGATTACAAATACTATGATCACGTAAACTGTGATCATAGTGCAGTAGCATGTTGTGATCATGCTGTGCAGAAGCACTCTACAGAGCACTAAGTACCTTCATTACACCTTTTAGCTCCTTCCCTGCTTTATGCATGGAAGTCTTCAAAGGGAATCAATCATAACACATGAGAAAAAAGCAGCACATACCTGGAACTTGTCCCAACACACAGCTAGGTAATAACACACAGGGGTGTATCCCAATGCATGGCAGATGGGTGCCACTCCTAGGTATAGCAATTTAGACATGGGAGCAATAAAATCCTGGTGGGTTTATGTGTACATCTAAGTTTACAGTTTTCTAGGACAGTATCTTTTTGGACTAGGAGGCATAGCAAAAGTAAGCTGCCAACTGATTCTCCTCTAGCCTGAAGGACCAGGGATTATTCCTACCCTGTACTTTAATGTCTGATCCTTTCCAAGAACCAAGCTACTGTTCAGCATATCTCTTAGTGTTTGGGAAATTTTCACTTATATTAAAGTGACATAATATCTGTTTGGGTTTTGGGGTTTTTTTCCCATATAGTATTGTGTCCTGATGGCAGGGAGACTTATCTAAACAAACAAACAAGCATTTTGAATAGGGAATAGAATTAATGATTGAACATTCTATATTATGACAGATTCAAAGGTAGCCCTGAAAATACTCCAAGCATTTTTCTTACTCATATGAAAAGAGAAGAGGAAAATACTGCTGAATTAGCTCACTAGAAAGATGTGTGTTTCTGGAAGCCAAGCTTTGCAGAGTTCCCAGCACTGGAGAAGGAACACAGGCCTTCTGTTCCAGAAAGGTTGGTCACCTGCACCAAGTCTCATAATGCAGATGTAGCCCAGTTTTTTCCCTTATGTTTATAAACAAAGAAAACCAACCAATTCCAAAACCAAGTACGCTCTAGATTTTGCAAAAAAGGTGCAACAAAAAGAGCTACTGTGTTATTTCTGTAGTGGTTTTCACTTAGAACACAATACTACACTATTGTAGGGAAGACTGAAAAATTAGAAATCTGACTGTTCATTTATTCTCTTCTATTCTCTTCTCTTCTGTGTATTTCCCTGCTTGTAAAAGGAGATTGTGCTTTTTATTTTGTTTTTAACCAAAAGATGTTCACCTACTATCTCTCATGTTCCATGAACAATGAATATTACACAGACTTAAGACAGTGTTTGACAGACAAAGTGTTGGGTTTTTTCTTAAGATATTACTCACAAATAACAAATGGGCAATGGAGCTGACAACGACGTTGAGAGCATTTCAAGCAAAAAAGAAATGAGACAACAGTGTACAGAGATACTCACTTCTATATGATACAAGCCACCACAATTACTTCTATTAGCACCTTGCTAATAAAAATATTTTGACTCTTTCATTGTATTTCTTTCCCTCTAACAAGTAACCCTTTACTAAAGACTATGAGCTGAAAGCACCTTCTTCCACATCTTATTAGGCAAATTTGTTTGTAAATACTGCCTTCTGTCCTGGTCAAAAGATATTGTACTTAGTTTCTCTGAAGGAGAATGAATTCACATGTTATCAAGAACTCCAAGGGCAGAGCTCTCCAAGAACATCAGAAAGGACTAGACTTCCAATGCAATGCCCTTCAAGGTTGCTCAGGCAGTATCTGTATGGTAAATAACAGGTTCTAGTGACACGGGGCCATGCTTGTTTGAATTACATGATTACGGGTTTTATAAAACACCATGACTATCACACAGTTTTAAGAAGAGAAAGATCTATAGGAATGATCTGCTAATACAGATTTCACAGCATGCTGAGAAAACCCCCTCCTTACGAGATCCCTTAAAAAGCATAGAAGAAAACTACAATTATTTACATTTACATCAGCTGAGAGGAGACAGGGGGCAGGAACTGTGTCCAAAACACAAAGACACAACACAAGAGAAGTACACATTCTGAAATACTGTTAATACCAGATTGTAAGTTAATTCTCCTTTCCCCTCATTCTATACTATTGCATTCCCCAGCTTTTCTTCAGCATTTTGTAGTCCAAAATTTCAATATGTTCCATTGGCATTGCTTTAGCAATCCCAGTTCAAGAGCAACAATGAAAAATATAGAGGTCACCAAATGTTCTTCACAAAAGTGGATGGTCTCCAAGATGAGTAATGCATTGAAGAACATGACATAATCAACATGGTTGAAGTATTTTGGCTTATTCAGCCTACAGAAGAGATGGCTTTTAATATTTAAAAGGCAGCTGATAATGCAGATGGAAGGTTCACTACTTATAAGAATCAACAATGACACAAGCAGAAGCAACAGGCAGAAACAAAACCAGTGGAAATACCAACCTGATATAGTAATTAAATAAATAAATAAATAAATAAACTCCACACTGGTAGCAACACTGTCTTATGGAAACCTTCCTGTCCACCCATCCAGGAGACACTCTGGCAGTCACTCTCAGACCACCTGAGCTGGGATCAAGGCCCCTTCACACCAAGCAGCTCCAGTGACCTGATGGGCTCCCTGCTTGGCTCCCTACATACTTCACACTCGAACATTTGGACAAGGTTGTCCATAGCAGAGTTTCAGTTGTCTGGATGCTTAAAATTCCCTGAGTGCCTGAACCCCTGGCTTCGTTCTGCAAAGGGTTGGCACTTCCATAAACTCTCGCCTGGGGCTCTCCACACCCAGAGCTCAACCTGCTGCTCCCACTGCAGCTGCTCACAGAGATACCAGCACAGAATAATGTATTCCTCAGAAACTGAACCCTGGAAACAGGCTGCCAGACAAGTGGTGAAATCTGCCTCACTGGAGATATTCAAGACTCAGCTTGACAGGGCTGTTGATAGACTACTCTTAAGCTCAGCTTTCAGTAGAAAGTTGGACCATATGATCTTCAGAGCTGTCTTCTCACCTAGACTTTTTTCATTATTCCATACAGCTAAAATACTGAATTTTATGATGCATGATTCTTTAAAAAATTATCCCAAGAAAGCTGTCATACTCGTCAGCCCTTTTTAATTCTACCTACATTCCATGAAAGTCTGTTTTCCACTCCTTTGAACAGTTAGAAGCCACAAATCAATCAGACTATATGAAATAGTAATGCATGTAGAGTATACACATATGAACTTATATACCCTCTGAATTTGGCACTTAAGTAAAAAACACATTTTGTCTAAGGGACTTCCCACTGTGTCCAAGTTTCCTGAACAACTCATCATGCCTCCCTAACTTGGCACCAGCATGTTTCACCACATTGCTCTGATCAGTTGTAGCAGCTGTCCCCTGCATGCTCTGTTTCACTGGGGACAGACCTACAAGGAGAAGCCCTACCAAGCACAGGACCAGCAATGGAAGTTCCAGTATCTCCTCTCAGACCTTGAACAGTGAACAGCTTCCAGTATGCACAAGAGGAGAGTGAAGGATCAGAAACACAGAAGAAAACAAGGGGGAGATGTAGCCTAAGGGATATGATGGAGCACAGAGCCAGCCATCCCCATCTGTCAGTGTTCATCAAGGACAATATGAGGACTCCAGGCAAAGTTGAGGAACTCAACTAGATCCTCTTCCAGCTCCTGCCCTGCTATTTTACAGTGAGACATCACAGAATCTGAAAACATTCACAGTAAAACAGCCATTAAATAGCATCTCCACTGTAGTGCCTAGTATGGGCACCTTGTATTAAACCTTTTAACACTGTGATCCAGAGTAAAAGTTATTATAGGATTTGTATAATTCTCAAATTACTCAAAAGACTAAAATTTGTCCACTTGAAAATAGGCAAGAAAGAAGCAGAAGAAAGCAATTATTCTCAGAAATATCCTATGATATTACAAAGTACCTGCAAAAACAATGTTTTGTGAGGCATCAACCAATTTAAAATTCACACATAACCAACTCTGTACAAACTATTTTTTTAAAGACTAAACACAGTAACATAGTTCTGTAATTCTAAATAAAAAAGTCATTTGAAATAAAAATGTCTAAATAAAAATGTCTAAAATTAAAAAAAAAAAAAAAGAAAATTTGAATACCAAACAACTATTTTAAAAACTTGATTATGGAAGCTGAACTATGTTTATGTGACTTTAATGTTTTGCAACTGCACCTCAAGCCTATGGCACTGATCAATTACATAAACACAATACTGGATCTGGCAAAGCAATGACTTGCTGCAATCTGCCAATTTCAGAAAAAAATTCCCAAAACAATACTTCTTCCTTGATACAGAAACATGCATGACTTTGTAAGAGTGCAAAGGGAAAAGCAAGCCTTTTTATCCCATACACACACACAAAAGACATAAACCACAAATTTTCAGCTGAAACAGTATTCCAGTTATAACAACTCAGAATAGGCAGCTCTCAACATACTTCAGTACAGCTTGGTAAACATATTTACAGAAACTGAATCTGTTTGCAAAGTAATTTAAAAGGCTTTTAATGTGCAGTTTACACTCACAACTCAGGGTAGTTTTTTTAATGCATGTATTAGTGAGATGTGCCAGGCAGACGTGGTAGAAAACAAACCATAAGAGAAATTCACGGCTGAGCAAATGAATTAACTGTTAATTACCACAAGGGAAACTACATAGGAAAATCAAAAGTATTTTAAAAGATCAAATAGAATTGAATATAAAGTCTGCTACCCAGAAATGTAATTTCCATTTTAAAAGACAAACTAATTAAATATTATCAAACTTTGCTACGAGAAGCTATAAGCCCTTCCAAAATGTGCAAGTGTATCTCACATAGCCTCTCTTATGTAGCTTCTCAGATTTGGATGGGTATTGTGTTGAATGCATGTCTTAAAAGGGATTTTTTATTTGACAGCAGATGATCAGTTAAACTTACAGACAGGAAGAACTACCCATTTTAAGTAAATACTGCTGCAATACCCTGACAGATGTATAGTAGCTATTTTTATATATTTTTATGTTGAATGGAAATTAACAATACTTCAAATATATAGATTTTTAAATACACTATCTCAGTAATGGATAAAAAAGAACAAATTTCCATCAAGTTCTTCATCTCTTTTTTCCTGCTCAATAGATCTTTTAAATTATTTCTTGATATATTCTAGTCTATTCTATACTTCCATTAAAACTTTTTCCTATAATTTGTCAATAATACTCATCACACAGTAAAAGAAATCATAGCACAGTACAGACAATATTTTCCTATCTGAAGTAAGAGGTGTTTGCTTGAGTTCCTGGAAAGTGTGATTGTCCCACTTATTACATCTCCCATGACAGAATCAATACTTAGCCCTGTGAAACCCAGCAACAGTTAGAAACATAGAACTGTTAAGGTTGGGAAAGACCTTGAAGATCATGGAGTCCAACTATAAAACTAACAACAATGTGTTCACCATTAAACCAGATCTCAAAGTGCCATATCTACATATGGCCTGTATCTGCCTTCTGAAGACATCCATGGATGGTGATTCCACTTCTCTGGGCAGTCTGTTCCAAGGCTTCACAAACTTTTTGGTGTAGGAAGTTTTCCTAATAGCAAATCTCCCCTTTTGCAACTTGAAGCCGATTTATCTCATCCTACCACTTGTTACTCAGAAAACCAACCCTCACTTAGCTACAGCCTCCTTTCAGGGAATTGTAGAGACAATAAGGTCACCCCTGAGCCTCCTTTTCTCCAGACTAAACAACCCCTGCTCCCCCAGCAGCTGTTCATCAGATTTGTGCTCCAGACCCTTCCCCAGCTCTATTGCCCTTCCCTGGGCACACTCCAGCCCCTCAATGTCCTTCCTACAGTGAGGGACCCAGCACTGAACACGGGATTTAAGGTGTGAACCCACCAGGGCCAAGTACAGAGGGATGATCTCTGCCCTGCTCCTGCTGGCCACACTATTTCTGATACATATCCTGATCTGCCCAGGATGCCACTGGCCTTTTGGCCACCTGGGCACAGCTGGCTCATGTTCAGTTCTGCTGACCAGCACCCCCAGGTCCTTTTCTGCTTGGCAGCTTTCCAGACACTCAGTCCCAATCCTGTAAGTGCTACATGGGTTTATTGTGACCCAAGTGCAGGACCCAGCACCTCACAGTTGACAGATAAATTCTGGTAGTGAAGTCCCCCTTCCAGATTTTCTGATCATCACTTACCAGCATTAAGTGATTAGTACATCAGTATCTGTCAGGGTGGATTTCTGCAGTGTACATCTGCATCGGCTGCACACATTACACTAATTAATCACTAGTTAGCAATTTTGTTTGAATAACCCTTTCTGTATTTATCACATAATCTCTAAAAGTTTTCTATTGTGGTTTTCAGGATGCGTGCTTTTGTTCTTTAATATTGTTTCTCTCTGAAAAGTGTACATCAATATTTGGTTCTACTCAATTTCAGAACCTATCTCAAACAATTTTTTTTCTTCATAATAAAGACATGCTTTTTTGTTTTTTCCCCTCAAACAAGTCCACAGTACTAAAAGGCTGCATGTAAAGACTTCCTGTATGATCAATGAGAAAACCTGAGAGTTGGTTAAAATCTAGCTTCAGGCAAGTTATGATGTTTTTCTTCACCACAGACCCCTCTCTACCCTGTTATGTTGCTCTATAAGCTGTTTGACCAGATCCTTCACTAACACTTAATGAAAGTTATTTACACAGCAGATCTAATTAATGCAATATTGGCAGTGTATTTCCATATAGAACTTCTTGTTATCAGTTTATAAAATGAAGTGCTATGTGCACTCCTAACTCATGAATTTGCAAATTGCATAGGGTGTTTATGTCTGGAAAGACATACTGCCTACTGCAGGTGTAATTCACTGAATCTTCACCTATCTTTGGAATTATTTCTTAATATAAATTTGATATTACAGCTATAATCTGGGTTTTCTTCAGTATTCTTTTCAATTGTGTTTGTTTTCAACACTTTCCACAGTTGTTTTTTCTCATTAGCTTTGCACCTTGTTTTCATATCAATTAATCTGCATAAGATACAGTAAGACCTCTCTTGCTTATTTTAAACTAAATAGACTTTACATATATATATGACTTTGTACTCTTGAAATCCACTATTGAAAAGACTACTATTCAGTCGACTACTGTGTTGGAAGAAGAACCAGTTCCCTCTAAAATGCTGCAGAACACACCAAGATTTAAACCTGCTCAAAGTGAGATCTCGTTTATGTGTTTTGCACAAAATACTCAGTTATTTATGAGGTTAAAAACAGGCATTTCAACATTCAGTTCAAGCAAAAGAATATGGTAACATTTCAATCCAGTGTGTCATCACAAATGAAGACTGCTCTTACTACTACTGTAGCATAATATGTGCAAGAGGCTAATGATTAATGCCTAAAAGTATTCCTTCTGCAATAATGCTGTTCCATCCCATTAGCAGGATCATTACTCATGAAACCAACTCATCCTCAGGAAACATTCTACTGCAAACTAAAAAGTACCCGTGTGCTTTTGACCTCAGTGGCTGATTGTAATTGATTGCTGATGTGCTAGTAATACCTAGGCAGCAACGTGCCTATTGTGTGATAGCTTTTGTGTTGGTGTTTCACAAAGCTTCAACAGAAGCTCAAATTTAGTGTCAGAGGTCTGCTATGCTAGTTAGATCATTTCTTCCATGACAGTTTAAACTCCTGCAATTTTGAAATCCTGATGGACCCTACAAAACTGGGGGTCTGAGGCCCCTTCTTTCTTTTTAAAGAAATGTGCTTCATTCATCTTCCAAGGAAAAAATAAGTATTTTTGGTGATTTTATCTAAATTCTGTTTTGGTTTTTTTCTGAGATTACTTGCAAAAATCCACATCTCCAGACTTTCAAAGAACTTATTATCAGGAGACTTATTCATATGAATCAGAGTGAAAACAAACACATAATTCTTATCCATTTTTATTTATTTACATTGCAGTAGGATGTGTAAGTACGTGCGTGCATTACAACCATGTTGCTGGCACTTTACAAAACATATACAAGATACATAAAACTTATCTCCAAAAACTTTAACCAAGTACATGTGTCATTTCTGTTGACATCACAGAATTCTGCACACCTTGCAAATACACCCAGCAGTGAGGTTAGACCAAGGGCTAAAAGACTTGATAAACAGCTAGTATTACAAAAAATCCAAAATATTTCAAAGACAAAGAAGCAAAAAAAACCCAGAAAAATAATTTTGCAGCTGTTTCCATTTACAAACCATGTCATTTCTATTTTAAAAATTACAGATTTATAGACTATGTATCTTACATACATTATCATACTCAAATTATACTGAAAACTTTTAGAGATTTTTTTTCTCTTACAGAATAAAATGTTCTCATAGATTCTGGGCATTACGAAAACAGTTTTGCTGAAATTTTCAAATAATATTTCAATTTTAAAACTTTTGAAAATTACCTTTTCAGTGAAAGCATTTCTACCTGAAAATATTTAACCAAATTTTATCATCAAAACATAGCTGGCTGTGATGTAAAATCAGTCTAGACACCATATGCACCGCAAGCACTGAAACTACTGAATCAACAAAAACAATAAATACAGGCATTATTTAATACAAATATTTAAATTATTAAAGGATTATAAATACCACCTATGAAAAGCAATGTATTAATGCATAATTTGGAAGTAATAAACCAAATACGTAAATTATTAAATTATGCAAATTTAATGGCTAACTATAAATTAAATGTTCACCCTGACTACTTGCTAGGCAATCACTGTACATGATGTGGTGTTTCTACAACTCCAGATATCACAAAGAAAACAGGAACATATAAATTTAGAAACACTGTCAACACCTAAAATCACAACATTATGTTAATACATGTCAGCAGAATAAAAATGGAAATCCTAAACAGAGTGATGAATAGTTGCTATAACACTGCCAAGAGACCAGAAGGGAGCTCACACAAGAAGTTTACCAATGTAGGAGTGACTTTGCAAATATTTATTTAATATTAGTATAGGAGAGAACATATACTGATGTCTCTGTTGCAGCTCTGAGCATGCCTAGTGAATACTAACTGAGCAGATTTAAATCTGAAACAAAAGGTCAACAAAATGTGTAGATGTATCATTTTAACTCAAAAAAGCTTCATCATGGTCTCATGATATCTACCATGGTTATGACTGAGAATTTGCAAGTATTGTGAATAGGTCATGATAATGATTCACCAAATGACTGCAAAGAGCTACTCAGAGTAATTCTAAAGAATGCAACAGGCATGTGAAAAAATTTAATGTTACTTTGTGCTTCATCTGTCAGTAACAATATTATTTTTAATTGGACTGTAGTACTTGTGCTCCCAGATTAAATCAATGTTTAAAAGGCACTTTCTCTTTTAACAGGTACCTTTATTCTTCCAGCCATTTCCTCTAAGGACTCCACAATTTGCAAGATGAATGTGACCAACAAAAGTGCCAGCAAGTCTGACCTAGAAACAGTAAGCAAGATCTTCTGATCTACCATTTTCATTTGAGTTCCAGTCACCAACCAATGTTTCACTAGAGGTTTCCTCTACACTTAACAACAAACATAGAATAAACTACTATACTTGAACAGGTCACTTGAGATCAGTCCAAAGACCAATCCCTTAATATGGGTTCTTCTGTTAAAAATGTAGAATTGAATTCCAGGGAATAAAAACAGTTATCTCCAGCAGACAGCTAACTAAAGAAATTCTTTCAGCCTCCTCCAGAGTCAGGAAACTTCAAACCTCAAGTTATGAGGCTACTGCAAGTTAGTCAGGAAGGGCTCCACTGAAAATCCTCCAAGCCTACAAGCCAGAGGCTTCAGCTGTATGCCAACGACCTAGAATATGCCAAAAGAAAAAAACCACAACCAAACAAACCCCAAAAAACCAAAAAGAAAAATTTGTTCAGAGAAAAGAAAATTAAATAAAAAATAAAAAATAAGAAAGGTACTTATAGTCTATTTTACGGAATCTAATCTTAGCACACCACAGAAGCAGGGAAGTTTGAACCTGTATTTCAAACATTGATGGGAAAGCTATTCCCCAGTAACAATATTTAATAAAGACTAAGGCTCAGTGAGCCTAAATTGACACAGTTGATTTCTTGCATAAAAGTGAGACCCAAGAACAAGGAAAGCTAAATAACAAAGCTATAAGAGCTGAACTACAATTCTAAACCACGAAATAGCCTAAAAAGGAACTCAAAAAATGTTTCTTAAAGAGCATAGAAATTTAAAAATATTTACTACTTGGTACTTGCTGCACAGTTTATTATATTTTCATTGACAGGAATAATAACAGGTTAATTATATTTAAATACTTTTATTGTTACAGCATTTTACTTGCAAATACATATTTTGATTTATATTTAAATTACATTTATAGAGGCATCTATATAGAGAGAAGTGCATGCACAAACATATCTTTATTAAGCAAACACAGGGTTGAACAAAAATTCTAGATATACTGTCAACACTACAGAAATGTCTCTGTGGCTTCTGCTGCAAATTCTGCTTTTCTGAGACAGTCAAGCAAAGACATTAAGTACAGATTCCAAACACATAACACTAAGTATTATGTCAATTTCCATTACTCTGATAATGCAGTACCTGTATTGTTTTCCAATTCAGAAATAGAGGAAATATCAAAATATTCTTTTCCTGTGGAGCACAGCTATAACAAGGTATGCATATGACCACTATAGCCACAAGATTTTAATCTGCTGCATTCCTTAAAGTATTTAACACTGAATGGCTTGTAAAACAGGGAAATAATATTTTTTTAATTTAAAATCAGTCAAGAAAGTGAGGAACATGGGTATTAAACCACTTGTACAAAACTATACTGACAACTACTCAACATAATAAAAAAACAAATACAGATAAATAAAAGGAAAATAAACTATAAATGCAGTAAACTGTATACCATAACTGATGGATCAGAATCTCTAGAGTATATTTCTATCTACTCATAGAACTCCAGAAAATCAGTTTACAAATAGAAATAAATACATGGGCTTGTAATGCATGCCTTCCCTTACAGAAATGTGGGAGTATGACATTTTTTGTTTTTTGGTTGGCTGGGTTTTCAGAAAATTGCTCCTGATCCCTTAATTGAAAGGAAGAAGTGCTCCAGTCTCATTTCCTCTAGTCCTCCCACTCCAATTCACTTTTGTCACTCACAACTTATTTTGTAAGTCTTTACAAAACAATCTTTTTTCTCCATGTCCTCCTACCACACTGATGAACATAATTTAAAGCATCACCACAGGAACCCACAAACTCAAGTGAGCATCTTTAGCAGATACCATTTCAGGTCACTGCAAACACACTTGGCTACATAATCAATCCTCATGTATTGAATGAAATAAAAAGTAACTACAAAAAATACATTATTAATATATCTTTAATTTATATTAAAATGTAATGGTATTTTTATTAGTAAAACTAATATTTAAGAATAAAATTTTAAAATACGAGCTTCTTTGGAGTCTGAGCACAGCCTTTTCATGAGTCTATCTTAATTTAAGATCTTAGTAACAGTTATCACTCAATAATTCGGTAGTAGTTTTTTTACATTTAAGGTAAAGTAAATACCTCAGACTTCAACAGAGCCTGAAAAGATATTCTTTGCAAATCCTCACTGAAAACCAACTAACTAATTAACCAGAACAATTTCTTAAAAGAAAAGTGTCCTGTAGGCCCACTTAGCAAAAAAGATCTTAGTTCTTAACATTTAACAAAGTTTCCTGTTAAAAATAGTCCATCTTCCAGGACAGGTTCCCAGTCCATAAACAGGTCTGGCTCCAATAGCAGTTTCAACTGGGTAAGAAAACCCAGGTGGGCTGGCACCTCAATCTGACAGAGGCTACTACTGTGCTGAGAAATGGTCAGAGTTTTCTTGCATGGTGATCTTGCATGAGATCTATAAATTTTTTCATACTTCATCAATAGATAAAATTATTCTGCTCTGTTTTTTTCTTTATTTTCAGCTGCTAACCTTTACTAAAAAGCTCCATAAACTAAAGACATTCCTCAGGAGCCAGTTGCTCCATTCCCCCGTTTGCCAAGAAAGGGCAGGTGGCCCAAACAGCAGTCTGGACAGAAATGAGATCAACCAAATAAACATTTGGGAACCCCTGTGCCCACAAAATTGAATGGGAGTTGGCAGGTATGAGAGGGTACATTACACACCTCATTCCCTGAGATTGGGAGCACATAAAACCTGTTAGTTATCCATTGCAAATACATGAAAGGATGTGGCTCATGTGAGCTTTGCCAGAGCAGCAACATCCAGGGGGAAGGTGACTAATTTGCTACTAGCCTATTCTGATTCTGCTGAACCAATCTACCAGTGTTAAGAGTGTTCTGTTAGGCATTAATAGGAAGCAATCTATATTTGATTTTAAATTGCCAAATGCCTTAGCATGCCACTATAGGTGAAACAGTGAAGAGGAAGCATGGGAAGTCCTTCAGCACCGTGTTTATGACAATATCCTTCCAGCACTCAATATGAACATGTACACAGCAAGGGTTTCTGTTTCAGGTACTGTGTGCAAAACACAGGAAACAAATTTTCAGAGGAAATGAAGTTCAGAGAAGTTAGAGATTCTGTCATCGAAATATTTCAGGAAATTTAATTTCTTCCTATAGCACCAGAAATGTCAGTGGCATTACTAGGGAGTGAGCAATTTACAAGTCAGGTAGACAGAACAGAGTTCTACCTTTTCCCAGTAGTAGAAGCAATGCTATCATCATTTGGCACAATCAAATTGAAGCTACCATGCATATATATGGGTGTTCTTACAAACTTAAAAAAAACATTATTTGGGATTTTTTTTTTTTTTCCATTTGAGGTTTCGGTTTTTAATTGGACTTACTGTTTTTTTGAAAAGATGCATGCACACAAATTTGCAGGTTAAGCACCTTCCCAAATCAGAATTATCACTATTTATGGAGGCACAGATTGAAACATCTTTCCTGAACTTTAATTATACTATATGATTCCTGAAAAGAATCTATTCATAGGCTGACAGATTAGATTGTAACACTGCCTGGTGAGTTCTGCTTGACATGATGACACCTATCAATTGGTTCCTTAACCAACCCCATCAGTGTGTCCTCCACACTTGCAGGCCTCCATTCCGTCTTTTATTCTGGCTCAAATGTCCAATTGTTCCTGGTGCCATTCTTCTTCAGTTGTATTAAAAACTGACTTGTTTATAAAAAAAAAAAAAAAAAAATTAAGCTTGCTGTAAGTATGAATACTTTGCTTTTAAAACAGGGGGAAAAATAATTGAGATTTCTCCCTTTTTGTTCTGTGTTTTCCACCTTTTTTTCGTATTACATCCTTTCTAATACAGCATTTACTGATTTATTTTACAGACAATTTGTCAAATCACAGTTGTAATGACATTTACTTTATCATCACATAAAATCCCTAAATGGTTGTGACACATGAAATCACAGTGTGCTTTAAAGAAGGGATTACTATGGGACAACCTTTACAAATAAAGTGAAGAGATACCTTTCTAAATTTATCTTCAGGAATCAAACCCTGATCTGGATCAGTTAAGCAGCACACTTTCAAGAAAACATACAAGAGTATTCACATCACCAAATATTAAGCATACTAAATTCTTAAGCAGGATCATTACAGACTGTAAGCCTCTATACAAAAGTGACAGATAGAGAGAGATTTCTTCAGAGCTTATTAAGGATGAGTCTAATTTAGGTGCTCCAAATTGCCACAGAGATCTACCTACATACACATATATTTAATACTAAATACAAAAGTGGTATATACACTATATACTTGTGGTACACTGCACAATGTCTCAAAGTAGGAGTAAATTTAGCTAAGGTATAACCAATAAATTATGTTGCTTCTGAAACAGCAAAACTCTCTCACCTCCATTACCTTAAACCTGGTTTAGATTTCCATCATTCTGAAGTTGTAAAACCCCAAGTATTGTGTTAATGCAATCCTAAAATCACGTATAGTCTAGGTGGTGCCTAACACAAAAGGCCTACAAATATGTTTTGGGTTTTGTATTTGACAGAGTGACTGCTTGTATTATGTATTTTTTGTGATAAGCCAATGAAAAGGGCACTGATAATGCTGTTCATAGATTTAACCTTTCAGCCAAGTGACTGCTGCTTGCAGCTGTATTCCTAGCTGGTCTCTGGTAATACTTAAGGGATGCAGAGCTTACCAGTTACTTACAGCACCTCCAAAATTTCAAGTTTCTATTACATTGAAAAGAGGTACTGACTCTCAGAGATGTTTTATTTATTTCTGTTGACTTCATTCTAGCAATAACATTGTAATTCTCAAAACACTCCTTCGTTTCCAAATGGAAGAAGGATGAAAAAGGACCAAAGTCTTCCCTGTTCTGCTTGGGGGCAGAGCTGAACACTTCCTTTAAAAATTACCATGAGATAAAGTAGTCACCACGTTCATCCTACATTTTGAATAGGAAAATTAACTAAATAAAACTTGTTGATTTTATTAAAAAAAAAAATAAAATTGCAGGTTTCTGATGAAAATTAAAGCAGATGAAGGTGGCTGCAAGAATATTAGTCCTTATTGGGAAAAGCCAGGAAAAACTAGTTTTGCATTTAAACTTTAAAAAGAAAAAAAAGATAAAAAGAAAGAAGTAGTATCTTTACAGTAAACATCACCTGTTTTTTACAACACAAGCAACACAAATGAGTAATACAGCACTTCAATTATATTGCTGATAGTTCAAGGGCATGGACAATCCCTTCCATTATATATATAATAAAAAATTATTTACGTTGTAAACTTTTAAAAATTGATTTTAATAGACAAGTTGTGTTACTCAGCATTTAAGGTATCTGTTGCACCATTAAAATCAAAATCTACCTACTACAGTACAACCAAGGTTTTCCTTTGAGGAAGGGTATGCTCAGTAAGCATCTACCTCTTTATTGACTACTTCTTCCTCAGAGTTTTCTACATCATTAGGCTGTCAAAGCAGCAAATTTATATTCTCTACTGATTAAATTGTAGCTACAGCCACTGAGCAAGATTCTTGCTCTGAACATAATAAAAATCTATCAAAGGAAATCACAGATTGTTATTTGTCAGTCCTATTGAATAATAAGTATCAGTTATCATCTTGCTCTCAACAAACATGACAAGAAAAATACTATTCCACCAGGATAATTTTAAAATAAGCTTTAAGGCTTTTTAAGGCAGTCTGTAGGATATTTTTTATGTATGATTTATTTCAAAATATTTTTCTTTGCGGAAGAAAATATTTCACTAAGCATTTGAGGCATACAACAGATTTTCGTATACAGATGAATCAGCAAAAATTTTAGAAAGGTTTTCAGATCTGATCAAAACCCAAAATAATCTTTTATCTGCAGAAACAGAGAATTTTAAACCTTACTGAAGCATAAATAATAGTCAACAACCAAGAATCACACAACTCCACCCTATATTTATATTAATATTATTAAATTCATTCACTATTCAGAGTAATGCCTGCAGAAATATGGAGCAAAGTGCCCTCACTTTGTGAGAGTTCACACGTGAAGTGTTCTCACAAAATACCTCAGGTATATCTTTCACATGTGACTTAAAAATCTTATTTATCTCTTTGTCGCATCATTGCATAGATGCCAGTAAATAAAAACCACATTTACCTACTCTAATGGTGATAAAATTATCATCATCATCTCTATCCTTTTAGAGAAGGTATCAATGCTGCAGATTTCTGAAAAGATTTTATTTATTTACTATTGAATTGTGCAACATAATCCAGTTATAAACTGAAACACTGCAAGAATCTCCTTCCAAAGCATAATTTTTAGCAATGGTCTCATGGGTGTTTCATCACCTTTAAATCGTTCTGTTTTTCCCTAGAAAATTATACACTGATTAATGTAAATGCCTCTCTGTAAAATTTTCCTCAATGGATACTCCTTACATTCTGTGACAGTCAAAATATCTCCCTAAAGACTCTCATACTTTACTCTCTGCATTACAATCCAGCCCTAACATGTTTTGGTAGTTAGAAGCATCACATTCCTTAAACATGCAGAAAACGTTAGGTTTTCCTTCATCTTTATTTTGAAACACACATTTCAAATAATATTATTCTCCTTTGAAGTATAATGCACTTTTGAAACTGCTGTGTGCCAAACCAGCAAAGCTATGCTTGAATATAATGCCCATCTTTCAGTGATTCTGCTGCTCTGGAGGGTAGAATGGGATAGGAAGCAGTTGCTGCACACAGTTTCTACATCTTTAAAAGCTTATTTGCAAAGTCAAGGAAAGGAAATGGTTTGAAGATGAAAGCCTTTCAAGCAAATACAGTAATGCACAGAATTATTGCAAAGCAGGGGAAAAAATGAAGATAGCAAAAGGGTCAGATTTGGCTTGGCCCTGTCCTTGTTTCAGGGACTAACCAAAGCAACATGGACACAGGCCAGTCTGTAAAGCAGCAAATTAACACCTCTTTTCATGCATCACAGGTCCCATTTCCCTTCCTAACCAGAGAAGCTTTGCAGAATGAAGGTCATGGCTCCACCTTGCCTCCTTCCAACATCCTCATGAAATTAAAAAATGCAGGTGAAATCCCATTCAGTGGTGAAGCTAAAAGAGCACTTTCTTTCAACAGGGAAGATGACCTGCTCCACTATGCTGGAGCAGAACAATTGAGATCCTGGAGGAGAGGCAGAAACAGCCTTTTGTATTACAGGGACGCTCAAAAAGCACTCCAATGATGAGTAAGAATTTTCAGTCAGAAATAAGTAGCCTTTCCCCTGATAATCCCCACAGAGAAATCTTAAATATTCAATTTGTTCTGTTTGCTGATGGGCATAAGCATGTTTATGCGCTCACACAATGATGAAATCAAATGTTTGCCACCCCACTGGAAGCATATTCAGGATTCACTAAATGTGGGCAGCAGGCAACACAAAGTCATTCAGACGGGAACTGACGTTGTTCTTTCTTCTCTCCTTCTTGAAATAAAGATTAAGTTTCTATTTCATCGCATGGAAGCAGAAGGCCAGTTTATTGTATTGTCATTTTGTGGAATACCACTGCAATGAAGGAATCAATAGCTTTTAAAAAAGTAGTGCTTTGAATAACAATGGTTGACCAACAAAGCCTTAATGACAACATATGCCATCATAATTAAGCCCTTTTAGCAGCAATCAGAGCCAACCTTGACTGGGTTGGGGCTGCTCAAATTATCTAATATAACAAATCAGTTTTATTACCCGAGATACAGCCATTGAATTGGTGTCAGATTTATGAAAAAACATTTCAGACATCATTTCTGAGAGTGTTTACTTGGTTGCTGTGGTTCATTATTCAATTATGAGAAACAAATTACTTAATTGAATGTCCATAAACTGACGGTTCCCAACAATTATTTAATGAAGGAGATGGAAGAAGATAATACTCTGATGCAAAAGCTAAGAGCTCCATACTAAATTGCAAAAGCAAAGACCTACACATTCAATTTTCAACAGAGAAGGTTAAGTTATATTTTAAAAAATATCTGTTAAATAAATAAGCAATGAAAGCATTGAAATGTAAGTATTTGTTATAGCTTCTGAATATTTAGTTAATCGAGTATTACAAATTACATCAAGAATTACAATTATTTCTGGGTGGGTTAAGTCCTACTGGAAGCAAAAAGAACAAGGACAAATTTCTGCAGATTAATTAGTAAAGTCAATTGTAAAACCTACATGTACACAAATATATTTCATGCAGAGAAATCTTCCTCTGGTAACTAAGAGTCCCCATGCAGACCTCTGTGCCAGAGGTTTGCAAGACTTCAGAAAGTCTATCCTTCACTACTCTCTTCTTACATTTTTCCCACAAAAAATCACCACTAAGCTGAGCAACATTTTCGGCCAAAGCAAGACAGGAGATGCTTCAAAACAGCAGGAAACAAATCTCAAGAGCAGTGAATAAGTGCTACCCAGGAAAAACTGAACACTTCAGTTGATAACTAAAACTGAATTACTGAAGGCCCATCTGTTGGGAAATGCCTCAAAAATTTCACAACAAATTGGAACTGACATTAAAATCAATCCATGACTATGAAGAACACCATTGGTGAATAGATGTATTTGATTTCTATTTCCTGAATTGGCATATTACTATCAAGGGAATCTCTGAGCAAGCTTGCTAGTCTCCATAAACTGACCTGAAATGAAACAAGTTCTAGTTTTAGTTATTTACTGTAACTCAGAGCTCTTCTAAATGGACATTAGGCTATTTTTCCCTATACAGCTCAATTCTGGAATAAATTCAGTTTTTGCAATGCTTTGATTTCAGAGAAATAGAGGGGAAATCTACTGTCAGTGTGTAGTTCCATTAACTTTCAATAAGCCCCAGTTTTCAGCTTTTATTATGAGAACTTAAGTAGAGAAATATGTTTCAAATAGAAAGTATATACTGAACTAAATATAGATAAAACCCATCTATGTCACAGCAAAACAGAGCAGCCACATTTTTAACTCACCTGACTCCAATATAGTCACACGCAGTAAATATCTCAGGAACCAACACTAAAATAGAGACTAATTATTACTTGTGTGAGTTAATTGAAGGTACCTGTCAATATCTTAGGGAAGAGGGAGCTGAGGCAGATTAATTACTAAGTCAGCCAGTTAATTGCAAAAACCTGTTTCCCCTCCCTCATTACTGGGAACACACATGCAGATGCTAGCTCCCAGTTTAGTCCTCCTGCCTGCCCAGCTCTGCCAGACCTGTCCTGGCTCGTCCCCTCTGCAGGACCCTTCCTCATTGTGTTCTTAGCCTTTATTCTCCAGATACCCACTCATTCTGTCCAGATTTTTCACTTCTGCTTCTAGCTGCAGTCTGCCTTACTATTCGTGATAGGTTCCCACAATTAAACCTGGGCTATTCTCTCTTTCAGGCTGTTTTTTTTTGTGTGAATGGAAGATAGGGAAGCTGAGGGAAGAAAAGAATATCTGAAGTTACTCTAGCTCAATATTCAGCAGAAAATAGCAAAGGTGAAAAAGGCCTCCTGAACAAAGTTGATTCATCCACAAAAATCAGTAATTAAAAAGGAAAATCAAAAATTGTTCATGCAGTATTGAAGAATTACTCAGAGATGTTTCAGCTCGCCTATTTTTCTTAGTCAGACAATCTGACATAGAACTTGGCTCATTCTGTTCAGGCAATGAAAGTTCCCAGCGCACTCAAGTTAAGCTTCAGATTTGTAGAATATTAAGCCATAGTAATACAGAATCTTAGGATCATTTATGTTGGAAAAGACCTTAAAGGTCGTCAAGTCCAACCATAAATCTAACACAGTCAAGTCCACCACTAAATCATGTCCCTAAGCACCACATCTACACATCTTTTCAATTGCTCCAGAGATGGTGACTCACCAGCTTCCCTGGGCAACCCCTTCCAACACCTGACAAACCTTACAGTGAAGAAATTTTTCCTAATATCCAATCTAAACCTTCTCTGGTACATCTTGAGGCCATTTCCTTTTGTCCTAACACTTCTTACAGGGGAGAAGAGACCAACATCCACCTCACTACAACCTAATTTCAGGTTCCACTTCACAAGTTTGTTTCTTCCCAGGTAAGTATTTATTACCTTAGATTCCATTAGGTGTTCCAATGTCTTTTTCTCTTTTGGTTTGGCATTTTCAGCTTGCTCTAATACTTTAAAGATGGTGTTTACAGCAGCAAGCATCATCTTTACATATCAGAAATTCTACAGCACATGTCTTGTCATTTGGTTATAAGGCAATTGTGCATATACAGAGTTCATTACTCTAATCCTAAATTGTCTGCTTCCCAGTACCAGATACTGTGGTTTCTATAAATACCTTAAAAGCAAGAAAAGGCATTTTCCTCTCACAGACAAAACTTGTCCACAACTTAGTAAAAATGATAACAGACCAGCAAAACTGTCCACCTGTTCAATAAAGGATTAAAAGAGCAGTTCAGAATGCATAGCTCACTTCAGATATCATAAGTTGTACTTCTAATTTCTAGATAGTAAAACTATCATAATACTAGTTTGGTTTTGGCATGTATCAGGTCAAACTCATTTTCTTTAATAAAAAAAGTATTTATTCTGCTCCATTCCCTAGAAAAAGTGTGCAAGAAGCATGCAAATGATAGCCAGTTATAAAGAAGTCAACTTTATGTCCCATATCAAACCAAATGTAAACAAGTGTTTACAAAACAAGTATATAAGATACAGCCACATTTTGTATGCAAATATCACACAAGTAAAGGTAAATCAAATCTACATTAGAATTCAAGAGTCAAATGTTACTTTTTCACCAAATGACATTCAGATCAGTATTTGTGCAGATTCACTATTTCATTTCACTGTTCCATTAACCCTGCAGCTCTGTGCCTGTCAGCAGTATTAAATAATTCTGCAACTCATCATATTGTAAATATATGAAAATTCCAATTCATTTTTTATTACCCTTCATCCTATTCACTGAATGCTTCAACACTCAGTGGTATACAGGTATGTTGTGATATTATTGGACCATCTCATGACATATAAAGACAAGCTGAAGAACACAGATATATTTACTGGTTTTAACACTTGAAGTTGCAATCTTAATAATTTTATCTTTTCATTAAAAAAAAAAAAAAGAGAGAGAGAGAGAGGAAGAATTTAAATACCCCCACCAACCAAAACTGAAGCTGATAAACCACTTCTTGCCCTACCCAAATCCTTCAACGACTAAAGTACAGGGTGCATGAACCCAGATGTACTGTCAAAGCCTGTCCAAGAAGGAAAACAAAATTACACATATCCCTATTTTGGGTAAATGGTAATACAAGAGAGTTAACCAAAACTTTAGCTTCAGCAAACTTTATTCCTGGTACACAGACAAAAGAAATTGGAATGGACATTGCACTTTCTGTGAGTTTGTGAACAAGACCCATCATTTTTATTTGCTTTTTCCTACCAGTCAAAAAACATAATCCAACTTCCCAGGTGTCTGAAGCACTGCTAATATACATTTCATGGTTGGATAAACATAAAAATGCCTACATGAACAGGAAAAAAAATGAGCTGAAAAATGCTGCTGTCATCAGTAGAGCTAGGTCTCACCCAAAAATACAGAGACAAGGTTTCTAAAAATTTTAATCTTTCAAAAACTAAAGAAGTGTAAATTCATAAATTTAACCATGCAACATATTTGAAGAATTTTCCAACAAACACAAAAAAAATCTGGATTATTTGAAATGAGTATGAACGAGGTATTTTTATTTCTTTTCAAAGTGTCACAGGGAATAAAAGTTAAAAGACTTTTCTTTTAATATTTGTGTCTTTTCTGGTGCTGTACTCAGATGAATACTGATTATTTAGAAGCAAAGGATCAAAAAATCAAAGCAATAAATGCTTAAATGGAACACGCTCTACTCTTTTTCTTTGGAAAAAATATTGAAAACAAATAGGAATATATATAATTTCAAAGTTTATTCTTGATGTTGAGCTTCAAAGCTTAAAAACCCCAAACTCACGGTGATGTAGAGAATACAAGTATGCTATAATATTATTATATTATTGGGAAGATTTATTTGGTAACTGAAATGTGATGGTAATTTTCTTGTTGAACACACATGATTTATGTGCACAGAGAATCTGTCTCCTGTGATTACTGGAATGTGGTCCCACAAGATGCCAGAGACACAGTGCTTTGCTCCATGGATTTCCTGCCTGGAGACAAACTGAGTTCAATCCACACCACAAACCACGCAGAGCAATGCTGTGCAAACATGGATATCTGAACACAAGACTTGGAATTATTCTTGGCTATGAACACAAACAGAATGAGGAACTTCAACAATCTTAAACTGGACTAATAAAATAATTATCCCAGAAGGAAAATTCTGGGATCTGAAAACAGTCAAATTAAGCCCAGAAACAGAGGAAAACTGTGGACCTATAAAGGGGCTTGGGGAAGTGGGAGGGTGTACTGTATTTTTTTCTTTTTTTGCCTTAAGATACATCTTCTGCTGACTTTAATTGCTCAGAAGAGTGGACTTTCACAAAGAGCTTGATTTATTAATACTGGCAAGATTTTCTGCATTGGCAGCTGTTGTACCTCCTTCAGTGTTACTCCCAGAATTTCTTTCTTTGCAATGTCACCACTGAATGCTGAAGGAAAAATCTTAGAAGTGGACAGGTGTAGCAATCAGCTTCAGTGAGCAACCAGGGAGAGACCACTCAAGGAAGAATGAGGTTTCTCTGAAGTACAAGACTCAGAATATGGTTTCTCTGCAGGGACATGAACTGCATCCTGTGACAAAGCATGCACAGGAGAACTACAGATGGCTAAATTGGATAAAACTTTTGCAAAATTGACAACAAAACCCTTAAAAAAAAAAAAAAAGGAGTATGGTTGCCAAGATACAAGTATAAATTTAACAGGAGGAAAACCAATAATACAAAAGGCATAAAAGTGTGTCCAGGCACAGGTTTTATGTTGAGAAAGAAACCTCTTGATATGCTAAAACATACATGCAGGAAAAGTAATTTCAACACTTCATTTAGTTCCTGAAGTTATCTGAGTTTCCAGAAGTGGCAAACATTTCCTTATAGTCTGCTTGGTTGTTGTCAAAGCTAAAACATTTTTAAAAGTCTCTATTTTTCGAAGGTGCTTTACCTTATCTTCTATGCTAGACCAACTGACATCACAAAACACTCTGTCACAAAGGACAAGCAGGAATACTCCTAGAACAAGTCTTTGGAATATTTTCTCTGGCTGAGTAGTGCACTCAAAAACCCAACCAGTTTTTGCAGTGTGTGACAAGAGTGAGAGCTTTGGAGTCTAAAGAAAACACACTAACAAGATCTGGAAGGGCACAGCAACAAAAACAGCCTGGGTCAAATTACCACTCTGCATGTGCCCAGCACAGAAAGTACAACAGCAATGGTATTACTATGGCAGCAAAAGTTGGTGTACTGATTCAGCAACTCAGAGTATTTTCCAGAATAAGCCTAAGAGGTGTTACCTTACCTTATGCATTCCCCCACCAGCTAATATGGGGAAGAGAATCTGTTTTTACCTCTGCTGGCTGATGTGATGTGTCAGTGCCACCTGTACAGCATGACAGCACTCTGAGAGGCAGCAAATGATGCTCTTCTCAGTGAAGGGATAAACTACAACTTCAAAGGCAAAGTATCTGAGAATAAGGGCAGCCTGACACCAAGGCTGCACTAGTTTAAAACCTCTCTTAAGAATAACATTAATTCCTGGGCAGAGTTTTCAGACACAAGGCAGCTTAAAAGCCATCCAGTACACTGCTATATAACACAACAGAAAACTTTGATTCAGCTTAATGACTACAATGTTAAATTGACGTATTTCAGCAGGTGTGAATTACATGCAGAATCAATTTCTGTTTTTTCCTTTTAGCTCTAAAACCAGGGAACGTAGCAATTCCAAAAGCCTGATCTTGATCAGGCAAATCATACACTGAAAATTCAGTTTAAGAGTCCAACAAAAAAAACCCCAACAATCGTTATTGATGTGTATCATATGTAAAGACAGAGTCATGTAAAGGTGGTCAGGAGGACAATCGGCCTCTTTGTCACTTTGCAGAATGTCAAATTCTATTTGCAGCATGGAAATAAATGATCTCAAAATATCTCTCAGATAAATCACAAATTACTCTTTTAACATTGCTTCATAGAAACAAAAATAACTGTGAAAATGTTCAAAGCCACTGATAAAGATTCCTCATACCTTTAAAATGGGCTGTAGGGAATTCTTGAGACATTGAAGCATCAGGGACAAACATGAAACAGGCTACACTGCACAGTCTTTGTAACAGAGTTTCCAGACAGCTGCAATGACAGCCTCCCTCACTGACTGCACTCCAGCTCTTTCATGCTGCCTTCACAACTTAAGGCTTCCTAACTTTTTATCTGAGCTGATTCAACTTTGATTCAAATCTCTTTTACTGAAAAGCATGTAAAAGTGGAATGAATCCACTGATGCAACATCAAATCTGTCTCTTGGTTCATTTTTGTTCCTGAACGTAAGATAAATATTTTGTGAAAGATCATGAATTGTCAAGATGAACATCTGAAAGAAGCCAGAGTCAAGCCTTCATTGTAATTTCTCTGCTAATAAATTATTTACAAGAACAGAATGTCAAATAGTACACAAAAAGACACTAGACAACTTATCATCTATGCTTTAGTTGGGCTGACAAGCAGTTTTGAAAGGACTACTTACAGTGTAACCAGGAAATATGGAGAATAAGATAAGAGCACAAGAAAAGAACTGTTAATTGTGAGTTAAGGATAATATTAGCTTAGTGTATAAGGTGACCATGGCTGTGACTGATTATACCCAAACACTGTCCCTGAAGCAACGATTGGTGCACATGAAGGGATGCAGGATTAAGGCCCTATGCTCAGCCACCTTGGTGAGGAAGGAAGCCAGGCAGGCAGCAGGGACCAGAGATGCCCTGACATTTCCCAGCTGTGCTCGAGCTGGCTGGATGCAGAGGGTGGCACAGCCAGCAGGAGCAGCTGGAGCCTGCAGTGCTCCCAGCACAGTCCCAGCACAGTTCCCTCTCATCCTCAGGCTGTGCAGGGAGGCAGCAGGGCAGTGGCACCACAGGCTGCTCTCCTGGCATGGCTGCTCCTGCTCCCCAAACCCAGAGCAGCACAGCCACCACCACCACACCAGCCCCTTCCTACAATACTACCCTTCTAGTGCCAGCTTTACATCCCACTTCCCTTATCACACTTAACACCTGCTCCTCGTGACTACGTAAGTCAACAACATCAAATCAGTAAAAAAAAGTATTGTGATTAAGTGAACCGAATAAATAGGGCTGAAGACCTCCTAGGGGACATACTGCAAGAGAATGAATTTTTTTTTTTTTAAATCAGTTTTTAAGGCTCACAAGCACCTTATATGCAGAGATTTAATGTTTATCAAAGCAGAAGATCTGTAGGGAAAGACCATCTGGTCACTAGCTGTGGCAAGGAGAATTTCTTCCACAGTGCTGTCCAAAGTATCCTAAGGCCCATCACTTCCAGTTTCCCTTTCCATTAAGCAAAGGAAGTCCATCTCTGTGATTAAAAACAAAAAACAAACAACAAACAAACAAAAGCTTACTAAGGCTGCAGTCAATAAAATAACTTTCCTGGATGCCAGCATTCTCTCAGTCTGCCAGAAAAATCCTTGCCAGCTTCCAAAAGTTCACCAGACATTCAGAACAAAGAAGAAACAAGAACTCTGATCAAGGGAGCCTTTCAAGAGTGAAGCCTATCCATCACACCTGAGCTTCTACTATTCATTGTCTCTCTTTTTCTTTTTTGTTTAACCTATACTTATAGTGCCCATTATACATAATTTTTTACTGTCTGAATAGTTCTAAATGTTTTACCCTCTTACTCATAAAGCTACCACTGGAAATTATATCACAGAGCATTATACACTCCCTGTGTATAATGTCTTGGCTTCAGACGCAATGAACTCAGCTTATCTTTGTTCCAAATTTATTAGAGATACCTGATATAAATTTGTTTGACTTGTTCCCCATCTTTAGAATAGTGATCTGTCAACCTTTGGTAAAGGAAAGTTGCTTTAGTGTAACAGTTCTGCTTGGTTGATGCTACCAGATTAACTGGGTTGGTTTTTTTTTTTTTTGGTCTAGCTGAATATAAAGCACCCTGAGTATACTGAATATAAAGCACACATCCACTAGAAGAGGATGAAAAAATTGAGAAAGATAAACAATATTATCAGCAAACCCGATTACTCATGTGAAGACATAAAAGAGATGTAAATCCACCACTGTTTTCATACCTAACATGGATATTTTAAAAAGTCTTCTTGCTAAAAAGATTTATTTTTAAAATTGCAAGCATGTGTTTACAAGATTTTCTGCATACTGATCCTGCTGTTTGCTCAGAACTAACCTTTCAGATTAGCAGTCTTAGAATGTATGAAAAGAGTGCATGTGACCACTTTTCTCACCTCATTCTGCTACAGATTTGCATCCAGTTCTTACACAGCACTTAAACAGCCACGGCGAATTATGCATCACTCAAATTTCTCTTTTGCTCTTTACTCCAACATCTAAGATATATTAAGGTATTTCCCTTCTTTGGAGGACATGAAAAGCCTCTGAAGCACACACTATACTGACAAGAGATGGTTTTGCACTCCCAAAAATGCCTGTGAACAAATGTTTTTCAGTACTCCCAAGTCTGATTCAGCATAAAGCTCACAGTTTCCTGGGGATCCACAGCAGGCATGCACCAATATTTTGCCAGGAGCAAAATTTTACTAGAATTTATCACTGTGAAATTTTAGTCTTTTTATAGAAAATACACTCAGCTAGACAAAAACATTTCACAACTTTCATTTGAACAGAAACCAACAGACACATCAAGCCAGTTTACAAATTGTGCCAATTTTGCCAGCAATGAGATGTTTTTCCCTCAGTTCTAGAGTCAATTTGTGTAACACGGTTTAAAAATGCAGGTTTGAATGCTACATTCAATTTTCAAGAACACTGCATGGATATGGGAGGATCTGAGTAATTCTAGGAACTTCTGCTCTCCAAAAAATGCAGGGAGAATAAATAAACTTTGTTATAAAGTTCCTTGGAGACTCAGGTATCACATTATTAAAAAAAAAAAAAAAAAAAAAGGAAGAAAACCAAACCCAAACCTTAAGCAGTAATTAGTGAAAAAAAAATTCAATTCAATCAGTAAGTAAAATGTTTCAATGTACAACCTCCTGTTACTGCCACAGGAATGAGAGATCACAAAGCAACTCTTCTTTTTGCAAGAGAGAGAAATGTTTACTGTTCTTTCAAAAACTGGAAATCTGGCATGGGAAAGAGACATATGTCATAGGAAAATAAAAAGTTAAAATGGCAATAAATATTTAAACACAAACAGGGATTCTGGAATTTATCCCTGTGCATTTGAATCAGTTTGTAGGGCTCCCCTGTGACTTTGGATGTTTTGTTGGGCAGCTCTTGGTTCACAGTTTCTAAGCTCCAATTTGCTTTAATCTTTGTGATTGAATAATGATGAACTGCAGAGCCTGGAACTATGCAGCAGAAGCCTTTCATCAATCCATCCAGTTTCTTTGCAAAATGCCTTCTGCCACTGATCACTGCTTCCCTTAGCCCATTTGTTGAACACTGAAGTAAATTTCACAGTCCCCCAGCCATAATTTAAAAAGTACTCAGACAAATTAATGGAAGCCTATGTCTCACATCCCTATCCATGTTAATGAACTGCCTGTCCCAGTTGTATCATAATTACCAATTTGGCCAAAATAAGCTTTAACTAGGATTCACAATATGTTTTCTATAAACACACAATTGTATTCTGAAATACAACACAGTAGGCCAAACATCCAGAGACTGACAGAAAACCAAAGGATATGTTGGCATAGAGGTGATTGTTTTTTACTTTGATTGCCTAGGAAAATGAAGTTTCTGCTATCATGCTGCACATATATGCCCACACAAGGGTGAAGAGTGGGCAACACTTGGATGTCTGAAGCCTTTGGATGTCTGCAGTCTCTTCCCCATATTCAACTGCAGGAAAATGTCTCATACAAGGAGCTGTACTGACAATGGAAGTTCCTAAAGGTCTTGTGTGAACACATAGCTGGAAAACACAGTCTTCATTATTAATCCAACTAGCAATTAACACATCCACCAGGGATGTGAGCTTTTATTCTTGATAGATAACCTACCACCTCAAAGTAGAGCAGAGACAAATCTTTCCTAAAGGGCATCTGTTGCATACTAGGATAGCAAAACATAAATTATAAGTGGTTTAATGTCTCATATCAGCAATTAATACACTTGCTTGCTGATTCATCTTACAGAATGAGTAGCTGTCGAGGTGCTGTGGGACAGAGAGAATCAGTATGGGCAGTTCTCCTCTCTCTCCTTTACAGGGATAACTTAGACTGTTATTACTATGCTATTTACACAGTACTTCTCATTAATCCTACATGCACATGCCTCGTACATTAGAGTCCTTGCCAGAATATGAATATTTAGTAAGATGGTGAAGTCATCCTAAAGCAAATGTTAAAAACTGGTTTGACAGTGTTTTCTAGCTGGCTTCATACTAGATTATCTTTCCATCTTCATTAAAATTATTCCTGTATTTCACTTTTATTTTAATTATTGTGATAACAGAAAAAATTTTAATGTCTTAATGAATTCATATACAGATTTGCCCATTTGCCCACATAGCAGTTTTGAAATTAAATACTCATGTAGGAATTTTTTTTTTTTTAAGTCAGAATTTGAGAAGCAGGTTGGGCTACTTTCCCATCTGTTCAGCTGTAGTTTTATTTAAATACAAATAAAAATGTAATTTATTTAGGGAATTTATACCTCTCTAAATAATAGCCCATTATTTCCTTTTACAGTGCTCTAGTAGAAAAACAAAACATTTATTTAGCATTTGTAGCTCTATTCACAGACAGAACGGTTGCAGAGAGATCCCTTCAAGTGTTTATTACACTAAATGAATCCTAAGACTTTCAAGTGCTCTTCCTTACAATGTATTAGTTAAGACAGAGACTTCTAAATAAGCAGATATGACTTTATAATAAATTTAATTGATGTCAAGAATAGATTTAGGCAAATCCATTTTAAAGGTTCCTAGAACAAATCAAATTATTTTCCAGGTTTGTGTAATGTTCTTCCGAAAAGTAATACACCAGAGAAAGTAGTGACCAAGTATACAGTAATTTGCCATGAGATCATGGAAAACATTCTGAGAAACCAAAACCACATGTAAATCAATATCTGACACGCTGTATGCAGCCACTGTCTCTAGCAACTGAAATAAACCTTTATGTAACTGTTCATTAATGAAGCCTCAAAGTACTAACCATGTGTGCACAAAGTATGAATTTAAGCTGTGAGATAAATGAACCAAATGAAATTTATGCAATGTGCACAAGTCTCTGTGATGATCACAGAGCAAATCCAATCCAGAGTTCCAGTGCACTGTTGAGACCCTGCTCTATTCTGTACACTTCATATTACAAACTGAAAAAAGGTTTAAATTCAAGCTTACAGTTATGAAATTTTCTTAAACTTCAGAAACAAAAATATTACTTAGAGAAAAGCTTGAGGCAAAATTCTACAGTCTAGATAAGACAGTTTGAAAAAAGTTGTAACCAGTTGAAAAAAAAATTTTAACCAGTTTGAAAAAAAATTGTAACAGATCAGTTTAACAACCAATTGTTCACACAACTTCTGACCATCCTACAGACCACACCCACTCACCTCTCTTTAGTTAAAACAACTCCACCACTCCTTTCTTCCAGCAGTACAGGTGGTTGCTATGTTATTTTTGGACTGCAGCCTTTGAGGAAGAGTATGGAGTATAACAAAAGACCAAGATGTGTTTTCCAAGGAGGAGGCAGGTCAGCTGTGCAGTCATCCAGCACTGCCCACTCATTGGAATACTCACTGCCCACTCCAACATTTCATGAGCATGATGGTGACTCAGAGAGGAGCCAGTGAACTCCAGAATCCATGTCTTCTTTTTGGGTCTCCCTACACTTCACATCTTCACAGTCCGGATTCAAGAGCAAGATGTCTGTTCACTAATTCACTGTACATTCAAACTAACATGTAATTTCTCTTGATCAAGCTGTTCATTCCTAAATCCTTTCCCTGTGTTTTTAAAATAAACTCTAGATACTTTGAATTTTCTGTTGCTGAATAAATGAAAACAGATCTAAGTCCAAGGAACCTAACACCTATCACTGCTGCAACTGCTGCCAAATGCTGAAGATTCCTCCATAAAGGAAACAGGGATGTCTTATCAAACTCAAAGTAAATTTCCAGGTAATCTGTCCTCGTCTGTTATGTACTGCCTAAAGGCAGATGTCTAAAAACATTCACATCAAGCATCTGCAATTTCACCAAAGAAATGTATATTAAATAGTTTAAAATTAAGTAGTCAAGTGTAGTTATTGAAACAAGAAATACTATCTTCATGCCCTGGGCCAGGATATATTAATACATAGCACTACACAAACACTAGATACTTTTATTGGATTAACAGGACAAAAATATGAAGAAAGGGGTTTCCATCTGGAACTGACTTCAAGCCTAAATGAGTGGATGATTTTCAACAGTTTTGTAGGAGTAGCTTTATATAATTCAGAGAGACCTTAATGCCTATTTCTTTTAATAATGGAAATTCCTGCAAGCATCCTAGTGGAAGTTAAGATGACAAAAAATGTTATAAAGGCAGATTTTCAAGTAGAGAGTTTTTACTTTCATAAGGGACAACTAAGCATGTATTGGGGAAATTTCAGGCAATACAGACAGTGGTGGGCTGGTGGTAAGAACAGAAACCTCAGTAAGCTCCTAAATACAGCACCTAATGCTTGGCTTTACTAAACAAAACCTTTCAAAACAAAAGAGACGTTCAGTTTGATGTGAGGAAGGAAGAACGAGCAGAGGCATATAAAGAGAAGATTTAACAGGCCAGGAAAATGATCCTCACTTGTACTTCTGAATAGATTTGAGAAGAGTATGTAGACTGAGAAAGATTATCTGGAAGAGGGTCAATCCCTGTACAAGCACAGGCCACTCTCTGCATAGGTGTAATAGAAGCCACAAGAACATCTAGCCATATAATGTGGCTGCTCTCATGATCAAAGATAGTTTTATTACAAATTTTCAGATTCCAGGGCTATCAAGGCTGAAAAGCCCATAGTATATCATATTTGACACACATTTGATATTTGTCTTCTACAGATATTTCTTTACACTGAACACATGTATGCACACAAGTATGTGTAAAACATACACTGTTCAAGCTGGAAACCACTAAAGGATACAACAGAAGTACTAAGGGGCAAATCATAAGTGTAGGGCTCTAACTAGGGATGATCCTCAGAAGCATCAGCATGAGCTGTTCTCAATTTACCAATTTTGTCTTCCCTTCAGGGAAAAACTCGCTGAAAAGCAAAAATCATGCCTTATGGCTATTTAAAAGAAATATATTCTCTGTATGTATGCATCACTAACCAGAAATAGAAACAAATGTTATTCTTGAAGTCATTATTTTACAGATGAGTTGATAAGTCTTTTTTATCATGTCACTTCTTTCATGATGCCACCTTAATCTCGAAGAGGTGCCATATACACTCATTGCTATATATACAAACAACAAAAAAAATTCCCCATGTACCACTTCTTCCCTGAATGATCTACTTTTATATCACTGTATCACACCATTATAAGACTATTATTCTGAAGATCTCACAGGCTTCCCAAAAGTAAGTCTCAGAACTATGAATCTCATAAATAAACACACGCTGTCCTGCAAGACACCAACCAAGAAGGTGGCCAGGAAAAACCTAATGCAAAGCCCTCCTGGTGCTGGCAGATTGCAAACACAGGAGCACCTGGCACAACATGCAACATGGGAGACAGGGAGACATCAGCAAGGGCTGTGAGGACAAACACAGCCCAAGCTTTTTGGGGCAGAACACTCACCCCAAATGTGGGGTTTGCCACCTGCAGCCCCCTGCAGCATGTTCACTGACCTGTAGCAGAAATATCGTGTCCAAGCTTCTAACAGGAGCACTTCAGCAAGGCCTTACACACTGGGTAGCTACTCAGACAGAAGGGACCATCACACAAGTAATTTCACATTCAAAAGCTGCCTTGAGTATTTCAGTAAATCAAAGGCTTCCCAGACTGATGAAAATTGAGTGTGCAGTGGAAGAACATCCTCCCCATGGCTGAGGAAGGAGCTGGCTCAGTCACACATCATGCCTGTCCTGCTCTTGCTAAACACCTGCACTCTCCTTCCAGTAACTGCAGGCAGGCTGCTCTGGAAATCAGCAATACAATGTCATGAGCCTTACCCCAAGAACAACTTCTCTAAACAGAGAACAACATACAATGTCTCTTTTCCAGCAGCTAGGACTGTGAGCAGCAGTACCTCCAGAAGCCTTCAGATTGTGAGCAGCAGTACCCTTCACTTTAGATATCTCCTGCATGTAACACACCAAGTTATTTTTATATACTACTGTTTAATGGATTTTTACTTCCCATTATTTTAAAGTTTTAAACGTCATTCAGAAGATTTGATTTGCAGACTCCAGAGGAACCCTCATCCTAAACTGAAGGCTGCCTAGATATGTGCTATTGGTACATACAGTTATTCCCAATCTAGAGCACTCAGTATGCTGCAAAGTCTTCATAGTCTGAAACTAAAAAGTCAAACATTGTCCATAATCTTCACCCCAAATGGGCCCCAGTACTGTGAAAACAACTGGCTTGTATGAGAGACCACAATTTTGATGTCTAGCATTACACTGTAGTACTTAAAAGAATGTTTTCAGGTTATCATGATATCTAAATATAAGAAGAGTATTTTAGATATATGGTGGTAAGAAAATCTTTCAAATAAAATATGGTATTTACATAATTCAACCTTCTCTTCAAGCTAAGAAAAAGCTTTGACAAACAGATGGGTTTTGACCACAGGTTTTGAACACATAACAGGATAGTTTACACATTCATGCAGTTTACTACTGTGAGGTGTATTTTTTAAAGATTAAGGACTAGCTTTCCTCACAGTAGCATCTCCAGCTACTTACATGCCATAAACCTGCAGAAAGTGACATTTAGCCATAATTGCAGAACTTCAAAGTACTTCACAGGTTTTGCAAGCTTTTGTTCAGAGGTTTTTCTCAGCACTTTAAATGCCTCCAGAGAGAGCTATTATACAGAGGAAGATCTAAGATATTTCTTGCCATCCAGAAAAGACAATTCTGCTGCCATAAAATGAGGAATGTAAATTAAGCTGGTTTATTGCTTTGTAACTCAAGTAATATTGACACTTGATCCATGAAAGCAGCCTCCTTCTCATCTACTTTCTCTGAAGCAGAATTAGTATTTAAAAGGCACAGAATCTTATTTTTATATTTTTAGAGTTGCCCCTAGAGGTGCTTCCAGCTTTTTTTTCCAAATCTACTTGCTGGAAAGTAAGGTGCCCAGACAGCTTTCCTACAGAAATTAGAATTGTGAAATGAGGCCTGTAACTCCATGTAGTCTCTATTGACTTCTGAATACTATAGAGTCTATTTTAAAAAAAGGCATGTGTAGGAAGCCAAATTTATGGCAGAATTCATCTTAAGACAGAGGTACATGTATGTTCATGTATTGCAGGGCAGAAAGAATGAGAAATCCTGATGATGCCACTCTTGCATCTCTCCTAACATAAGGCAATACAAGAGCCTCAATGATTTCCATGTTGCTTCTTGTGTACATTGAGGCCATGCTCAGATAGCTCAAAAAACCAGAGCTCTCAACTACATCCACAGATGTACCTGCAGAAGGAAGCAGTCCACCTAAGGATGCAACTGAATTCTTGTACATGAGTTGCTGCTTTAAATATGGGGAATTCATGGAACTTTTGGGGAACAATGACACAAATAGAGCCTTACCCAGACATTTCTCATATGGAAAGAAAACACTATCCTGGCAAAACCCTTCACAAGCAGCAGGTCTGTATTTCAAGGATGCAATTCTGAAGATTACTGAACAATCGTTGTCTTGGAAAGCACCTCTTTCCCCTTAAAAACACAAACAGAAGCTCTCTCATCAAATATCTTGCTTCTGTCCTTCTTGCAGTTCTCTCTGTGCTTTGTCTAGAAATGCAACTATTCACCTTTTCCTTTTTTCAAGGGTCATATATATCCTCTTTCTATCACAGCATAAAGAATGAAAAAGCAAACCCACTATATTTTACTGCCTTCTTTCATGCAGTCTGGCTAGACCTTTATGACCCCAGCTGCTTGTGATCTCAGGCTCACAGTTCCACAGCCATCAAAAACCTGTAGAGAAGGCACACAGGTGCATGCACATAGTGGCCAGTATGATCATGCACTAACTAGCAGGGGAAATCTTACATCTTTTCATACTCTTTAGACAAAAAGGAAGATGACAGACAATGTTCTTGCCATCTTCCAAAAGGGGACTGATGCTCAAATATTTTAATTTTTATTTCCCAAAATATTGGGGTTTTTTTCCCCAAAAACTGCCTTTGCTGCAGTTAGACAAATAAAGCTAATATATAATAGTAAAGAGTTAACAGTAAAACCAAAAAACAAGTCTCATTTCAAAGAGAAAAAGTCACAGACTCAGTGCTGTAAACACAGGGTTTATTAAGAATTATATACAGAGTTGTACAAGGACACAGGGAAGCACAGCACAAAAAGCTACAGAATCTTAGAGCTGAGAAAACAATCAACTGGGTATAAGATGTATCACATGAGGGAATAATGCTTGAGATTAACCCTGGGATTTCCATTTCAGAAAGAAATATTGCAGCATCATAAAGAGGTTACAAAAAGGCAAAATTATGTACATGAAAGGGCACAATGTGCAATATCAAATCACTGCTAACAACTGCATTTCTCCATTAAGCAAAGCATGCAATGAATACTCTGATCCACCTACCAAAAAGGTTTAGGGTTTTTCTAAATTAACAAGGAAACTTTACAAACATAAATAGCATTGAAAACATGGAGAATAATAAAATATATAATCATTAATCAGTAGTAAGAGCACCTCTCCCTTTGGAGGTTAAGTAAGTTATTTAATGTAGTGGAAATGAAAGCTGATGAATAAAACAGATTAATAAACTGAAATCTAAGCAGTTTTAATTAAGACACCCCAAGGAACTAGCCCAGAAAACATCACAACTGCATAAGACAGTAAGTTGTGAAAAGAAGCATATGATGAACTATTACTTCAAATGCTTAAGAATTAACTAGCTGAAAGACTAACGACAGAGTATAAAGAAATTATCTCCTTGTGCATTCAGCTATCCAGGAAGATCCTTTCTTATCTCAGTGAGCTTAAATAAAATGAGGGATGATCATCACCAGATGCTATCATGATTTCTATACACTTAGCTTGGAAACGCCTCTAGCACAGGTGCAGGATGCTCCCTCCAATAAAACTCCTTCACAAATGTCACTGTATTTGACAGAGAAGCTGCTCCAGCTGAAAAAGCAGCAGAGTAACTATTTTTGCATTTAGGTTAATGGAGTTGCTTAGTTCAGGGACAGGGAGCTCTGCCAGGAACTGCACCCCTGGAAGGGCTCTATCTTGCCCCATTCATAATGTGTCTACCATGCCATCTCCTCAGTACTGTAAACCAAATTTGCTCTTGCTTCCATTTCTCCAGCTGACTTTGAAAAGACTACTTTTTATCCTTTACATTTTACCTTTACATTCTGCATCAGTAAAGCTGTTTCATTAGAAAGTAAAACACGTAACTCACAGAATGAGAACGACTGCACCCCAGACATTAAAACCAGATCTGATGCTGTCTTTAGTCAAAACCTCTATTCAGGGAGAAACTCTACACATGCATCAGTGCTTCATTACTTGAAAACAACTGCATTGCACTGACCAAACTCTTACACTTCACATAAATGTCTGCCATTTAATAACCAGTAAAACAGTTGTGAGAAAGAAGAGCTGTTTGTGAATTCTGCTGCATTCAGGGACATACAGCTGCAGTATCAACTGGTAATGGATACAGGCAGGCAGCTGTGAGTGATGAAACCTAGAGCTGCAAGACAACTGTAGAGCTGATGATTTTCCCCTCCTATCTGATTAGCATAGATTAATTCCCGAAGCCTGTTTATAATATATATAAAATGATAGGAGAGAGAGCAAAGCTCTTTCAAGCATAATTCTAATGACTTTACTTCTTTAGGGGTCAAAAGCAAGTCAAAGAAAAATCAATGTCCATTTGTGTTGTAGAAGCTGAAGCATACAGTTCATTATTCAGAACGGTTAAAAGAGTCAATCAAAACATTTTGGCATGTAGAGAAACTAGAAAAAGCTATCTCACATAATTATGAATGAAGATATATTTAACATAGCAAATGCAAAACAGCAAAGAATTTTAGAAACAATTCTGCAATTAAGAATCAGTGCTTTAAATTAAGGCAAATATTAACACCTACATTAAATACAAACATCAAAATTTAAAAAGATTTTTAAATATTCCCAAGTTCTTAGTATTATACCTGTTGAAATCAATGACATTTTTACACTAAATTCAATAAAAATAGCAAACTAGTCTTTACACCAAGAAAGGATCATAGGATATGATTATGATTGTCATTTGTACAAGATGATGAAATTCCCTTTAGTATTTGACAGAACGCAGAAGAAATATGAATGTCATAAACAGCACTCTCATTCTCACTTCTTTATTGGCAGCTGTTTTTTAAATAAATTTAATACAAAGACCGGAGGGGAAAAGGCATGTGTTTTGTTTTACTCAAACAGCTTTTATTCACACTTAAATCTGAATCTATTTGAATAATTTGACCAAAAGCATTATAAAATTTACTTAAAATGCCATTTCTAACATATTCAACAGAAACCAAGTACACTTTTCACTATTTGAAAAAACACATTGAAAATTAACAAAAATAAAATAAAGCCAAAATTCAGAATAATCTGATGAATAAATTGTTCCTTCTCTGGTGTTATCTCAGAAGCTCCAAGCAATGAACATTTCAGAAGTGCTTGATGTTTATCAGCTTTAAAAATGCACCTCTGAACCAAAATCTCAACCAACCAAGGAATGAACACCCAAATCTAAGAGCAAGGAAAGAACTTCATAGAAAAAAATTAAAAATTCATCCCTGCTCCAGATGACAACCACCTGTGGAATCGAGCAATCAATCAACTGAACCCACAGCATCCCTGAAGCCATGAATTCTTTCACAGACTCAGTATTCATGCCAGTATTAAAGCAGTAAAGCACCAGTGCCTTCACCTCAACAACGTCTTACACAGGAATTTCCATGGCTGCTGAAAAGCACCCTGTGAGCACCAGTGTGGGGCTTTTGCTCTACTCCAAGTTTTATTCCACACTGGGAACATTCACTGCCCCCTCAGGGCATGACTGTTTCCATTGAGATCAGTCCCTGGCATGGGGGACCTCCTGCTTTTCACAGTGGAACACACACCATGACCTTTCATAAACCATCCTTAACCATCCTTAAACCATCTCTCTTATCTCTCTTTATCTTCATAAACTCCTTATCTCTGAAGTACCCCAATGGCACAGCAAACTTTGTCCAGCAGTAACATTTATCCATGTTCTGGCCTCATTTGCAAAACCTTAATCCCATTTTATGGAACATTTATTTATGTTAAATATATAAATAAATATATTACATATTTTTATATATGTCAGTCAAAACTATTGCTACATAAGTATCACACTGATTTTATGGTTTTGCCCAACATTACCCAAAATCAATCAGAGAACGAATCATAAAATTAATCTCATCCCAAACACTCTTCTTGATTAGTTTTCCTCTACTCATTACTTTAATAAATTGAAGAGAGTAAGTCCCCAGGAAACAACCCAGCCCTTGGCTGCTGCAGCACCAGATCCATCACACAACAGAGCATTCCAACTCTTCTGGCCAAGTCCAGCTCATTACTGAAGATAAGGCTTAGAGTCCCAAACAGACAGCCACAACTGAAGTGTGCAGTGGAAAAAAGCTTTGTTTCCACATCACGTAGCTCCTCTTCTTCATAAGGGGTAGACATGTCACCTGCTAAATCAATCTCTCAAGACTAAATCAATCGCTCAAGATGAATAATAATTTCCTCCTTGGATAATTAAATATGTGTGTGAATTTCCCTGGACGTGTCTCCACTGCATTCCCTGGTGTTGATTATAGCTATATCTTTGAGACATGACCAGTTTTGAGTTATGGGTTTTTGGTTTTTCTTAATGTATGTTTTCTCTCTTTCCTCTGATCTGGAACAGCAATGCAGAAAATCTAGGCTGGCCACAACAACAGTAAGGCTTTCTGACTCTTCCTGTTAATGGCAGATAAAACTCTGAGCAAATACAGAAGTTTTCCTGTGTAGTCACACTGAGCCAGTGTCACAGCAAACTGCCAGAGGTACATACATGTTGATGTAGCAGACTCACATTGGGATTCAACCCAACCACATTCAGGCCTCTCTCTGAAACTTGAATTGAAAGCACAGCCATGTGAAGGGCCAAGAAACATGACACATTAAATCCACTTGATGCTTCTCATCATTCACAACAACTCTTTAGCTTTTTAACAATGAATGCAAGCAGACGTGGTGATGACTACCAGAAAAAAAAATATTGACAGCTCAGGTACAAGGATCAGTGCTAAGTTATAAGAATAAAGTAATGGTACTCACTTGAGCACTTCAGAGGGAAGAACTGACAGCAGACTACAGCTCTTGTTTTTTTGTCTTAATATTCAATCTAAGATGAATAAATAGAAATTACACACTCAACTGGGTTAGGCTGACTAGAAAAATCACATTTAATTGTTGGTGGTTTTAATTTTGCTTACAGGTCTTTCTGTCAGTTCATGAAAGCTATGCCCAAAAAAGCCAAAGAGCATGACTGAGCAAACATGAAAAACTTAGGAAAGAAAAATAACTTCTGAGTTTGCCATGAAATTCCTGAATCAAAGTCAACAATCTTCTCTAATAAAGAGATTTACATAGAATTAAAACAAAAATGCATACTATAATGTTGGATATAGTGTACTTTGGAAATCTCGGGTTCAAAAGATACAAGACCAGGGGGATACAGAACATTAAACAGGATTCTAGAAGAGCCTTACAGTGAAGTGTGGGATTACCACTCCTGAATTTTTAAAATTAAGAACTATACACATTGTAAAACAAAGTATCAATATGCAGGAAGCATTTCTGAAAAATACCAAGTAAAAGATAAAGAAAATATGTGAAGGTAAAAGAGGTTGATTATTATCTTAAAAGTGGATATTTTTAATGATAAAGACCTCAAGTCTTACCTTCCCCTTTTCGAGTTTCTAACAGAAAAAGAAACATTTCTCTTTTTTCTCAGATCTTGTGAAAACTCAGTTCTTTAGCCACGTTAAAAAGGGAAAATCTGACTGTAAGTGAAAGTCTAGAACATCATGTTCTTTATTCTTTAATTCAGTGATGGGGACCTTCATTAGATTATCTCACAGCTATGGGAAAAGATACTGCAAAAGCCAAATGATAAATCATTAAATTATGTTTTCTTCCTCTCCAGGCAAAGAGTATAGCATTAGATTAGTTTGAAGGACTAAAAAGGAAAAAGACGAGTCTGCAATACGCATCAGAAGTGACAAAGCTAATACAATTTTTAAACCCCGTTTATTCATATAATCAGGCATAAGCACTTACTCATGCTAATTGTGGAAACCTCGAATGTAATACATAGCCCAAATGAATTCCAGACCAGTGCATGCTTCAGTGTTTCATGTTTCTCCCCTTGCCTAGTGAAAGCCTGCCACTCTGCAACAGAGGAAGGAATTACTACAATAGAACCATAGGCAGACTTTGCCAAAAACTGTACTTTTTTTGATATGAGGCAGAATAAGCTGAGTGTTTTAAGTAACGGTTAGGTTTGCATCCCACTGTCTAGCAGCAGTTATTCTATTTGTGTTTCACAGCATCACCAGAGAGATGGAAATACGAACAAACCATAGGAACACTCCCCATAAACTGCACTGAAACAAATGACACTCCCTTCAGCCAGTTTACCTTCCACCATTACGGGAAAGCTGTAAACTTGAGTTAGTTACATGTTCACCATACTGACATCCCAACATTTTTTAATCTTGTCATGTCAATCTTGCATCTACGTAAAAATGTATTTCAGCGTGTAAAAAGATTTCTTGCTGCTGACAACTCAAAGTGCATTAACCTGGAAGCCTTGAGATTGCCACACACACCCACACACTCCTTTCAGTACAGATCTCACTGATTAGAAAATGAAATATCCAAAACTCATCAGACATTCACACACAGTGGCATTTCTGCAGAAGCATACGTTTCCAACTCTGCAACTTTTACTTTCATCACTATTAACAAGTTATTTTCCTAAGTTATTTCCTACACACATACCATGCCCAGTGCCCCTGCTGAAACTAGCACATTCACTGAAACTGACTGAGCTCCCAGTGAAACATCAGTTTAGCTGCAAATCTGTGTAAATACTTTTATTCTGTGCTGCGTTCATGTTAGAATACAACATGCATCAAGGTCACTGTAACAGATTGCAGTTTTCAGGCTCATAGAGAAGACACTGAGGAAATCAGTAAGAGCAAACTTAATTAAACGGTGTCTGAAGTTCAGCTTTCTCCCAAACCTGCCGAGAATTCACATCTCTATTCCCTGCATTTCAGAGTCAGGTCTCTTCACAGGTACGGAAGGCAGGCAGCTTAGCTTAAACGCTATCACTGCTGAAAGGTGAACAGAACTCGATCTTTGCAGTGTGACAGGTCTGCTCCGAGCTCTCCGAGTTTTCAGCCAGAGATTACAGCCCCATGGGCCTCTTCCTTTGAAGTGGAGTTCCTCTGAGAGCAGAATTAGTCCCCTGCCTGCAACCTGTCCTCCTTACACTGAAATAAATTACAGTCAACTTTTCATTGCCACGTCAAATATAGCAATAAATATCCACAGGCTAGAAGCAAACAAACAAGGCTGGACAAACCGTGACCTCACAGCAAGAGCATCTCAAAGAAAAACACCAGGCAGGGCACGAGAAAGTTAAGGGCATAAAAATCAAAACTCTGGGTTCACTATCTGAATCCATAAGTGCGTAAGAAAGGTTAACACGCATCTTGCCTCTCTCCCACAAGAAGCACTGACGGAAAGCAAATTAGGAACTCCTACAATTTAGGTACAGCTCAGCAAAGAGAAGGCATTTTACATTACGAAGTGCGTGTAAAAAGGCATCACCTCTTACAGTCACAGAAGCGGGAAGTGCTGGGACACGGATTTTCCTTCCCGGCAACGCACCGGAGCACCGCAGCAGCGGGATGCCCGCGGCGGACTCCGGCGGAGTTGGAGCGGGGCTCCCCTGCCAGCCCGGCCACCAATCCCGCACCCTAACCCCCGGGAACTGCTGCTGGCGCCGCCGACCATCCTGCCTCCGAACCGGGAGCAAGCGACCAGCAGCTGCACCAAAATAAAAAGTCACTCGAGACGAAGGGAACGCAGCGAAAAGGAAGCAAGCGCTTACTTGCCTATACAGCACCGCCGGACGACCTCCTCGCAGCCGCGAAACGCTGTGCCGCTCGTCCTCCTCGCACCGCTCCGTGCTAGTTCCAAAATAATTCCTCCGGGCGCGGGCACATCCCCGGGCTCAGCCGAGGAGCGCAGGGAGCCCGGCCGCCTCGCCCCCCCGCCCGGTGCCCATGGTGTCAGCCACAGCCCGGCAAGTCGCGCTCCCTGCCGCCGGCGCTACCTCGGGGCGGGCCGCCGGCTAGCACGGCATCGCACCCGGCCGCCGCCGCGCTGAGGGGAGCGTGGGGCTCCCCGCGCCCTTCCCGGAGACGGAGCGGGGGCGCCGGGCGGGGGCGTGCGGGGAGCAGCGCCGCCCCTCCGCGGCGGCGAGCGGCCAGGCGGCGCGGCGAGCAGGGGAGGCGAGGCGGCGCGGCGCCGCCACCGCGGCCGCAGCCAGGCGCGGCGATGCCGGCCCCGCCCGGGACCCCCGCCCGCCCCCCCGCCGCTCCCGGGGCGCTCCGTAACGCCGCCCCGCTGCCGGCGCCGCCAGATCCGGTGACGCGCAGCCCTCCCCCGGGCCGGCCCCCGTGCCGGAGCGGGGCGAGCGGGCGGCCAGGCGGGAGCCGCTCCCCGCGGGCGGCGGGAGGGCGAGCCGGGAGCACCGGGCGGGCGCGACCCCCGGCGCGCACGGACAGCGCGGTCCCGGGCGCGGCGCCCTGCCGCCCGCGGGAGGCGGCGTTTCCCCGGCTCGCCCGGAGCCCGCGGAGCTCTCGCCGGTCCGAGGGGGCTGCGGCTGCCCGCTCGCCCCGTGCTCGGCAGCAAAGTTATCCGACCCCCTCCTGCCTCGCTGAGCCTCCGCTTTTGCTCAGCTGCCCGGGCTGCCCTTTCTGCCAGCTGTGTGACTGGGTTTCGGCTGGCCGCTCGCCAGAGGGAACGTACATCGACCTCCCGTGTTGGGAAGAAATTTGGTACCGGTTCTATCACTTTGCCTGGCTGGCTTGGCGCTGCCTTCTCCCCGCCCCGTCTCCCAGCCTCTAACCCGGAGCACGGCTCTGCGGCGCCCACCGGCACCGGCACACAGCCAGCGCCGCTCTTCCGGGCTGCCTCGGGCAAGGAGAGGGCCCAGAGGGACAAAAGGAGTGAGGGACGAGCTGCCCTGTGCCTCCCGAAAGCTCTGCGTGGTCCTCGCCCTCCCGTTCCGCACTCTGGTGCTTCCAGCAGCGCCCTGCCGGAGATCCCCCGCAGGCACGGCCCTCCCCGTCGGACAGCGCTGCAATGACACGCTCTAACGCAGCTATCAGTCACTCACCCAGGCACACCCATCTCTATAATACATAGATATGCATGTACATTATGAACACACCCCCACACGCACAGGCGGCCGCCGCGGGGAAGCCGCATCTCCCCGCGGACGGGGCCGCCAGAAGTCGACCTGCCACGGCGAAGGCAGGAGGAGAATGAACGCAGCAGGGAAACAAGCAGCGGGGGAGAGCCCAAGGAGCCGCCCCTGGGCACCGCGCTGGCCGCGCTCCCGCAGCGCTGCCGGCACAGCGGGCTCGCCGCCCGCCGGCGCTGCGGAGAGCTGCGGGCAGGGCATCCCCGAGCCTCTGCTCCTCCCTGCCGGAGAGAACCCGGCCCTCGGGGGGCTACTGCTAAACTGGGAGTGAGGGGAGCAGCAGGGATCTCACCCGCATCCTCTGCGCCCCTTACACCTCTTGGGAATGTTTCTCCGCAGTCGGGCTGAGGATGTCGGGGAGGGTGGTCGCAATTAAAAGTCCGCTCTTGGGAATGTTTCTCCGCAGTCGGGCTAAGGATGTCAGGGAGGGCGGTCACAGTTAAAAGTCCGCTAAAAGGAGGTTGAGCTTTGCTTTTCTAGCTCCTCCGACATCCCTTTTCCCTTCAACTTCTTTAGGCTTGTAATGAAAAGTGGTTTTCACGGGCATCTTACAGTTAAGGGCTTTTCTTCAACCAAGCTGGGACAAACAAAAATTTTGTTTCTGTTCCTTATACGCTCCTTTTATAAATATTAACTTCAACCATATGCAGTGAGCTATTAAGGGGGGAAGGATTTAAAAAGACATCTTCGTGCAAGCTATATCAAAGCTAAGAGAGTTACTCTAAAGAATAAAGCTAACTCTTGGGTTGATAAATGTATTAGAAAATGCAGTGATAATTGTCATGCCTAATTGAACAGATTTGTACTCCATTTCTCATCTTGGGATACAGATCTTTATTTTTCCTTGTTTCTTGGTATTGAATTGATGTCAACAGAGTTCTTGATAGCTACAAACTAACCAAGCTATTTGTCCTGTTGTGGCTTTATTGAAAACTAAAAATCCTCCGGACAAGACTGAAAAAATAAATTATTGAAACTATACATATGTGAGGGCTGGGATGATTGAAATACATGTCTGAGAATTGAAATAAGTGAAATGTAATGAGCCAAAAGCTAATCAAAGACAGAAGGAAACTGTAACCCTCTTTGCTCATACCCTGCTGAGAAAGTCGAGAGAGAAGTTTTTAAACAAAGTGGAAACAAATAATATTTTATGATCTTTTAATTACTCTGTGTAGAGTCAGTCCCACACTCTAATTCCAACAGGGACAACCTCCTTGGTTTCCATTATCAGTCACCTATAGATTAATGGGTACATATCCTGTTCCCCCATCTGTAGGAAGAGTTGTCATCTTTCACTGAGATCTCCCACATCATTCTTTGTGTGATGATGAAGAGTGGATAGCCCAAGCAAGACAGAATGTTTCATTTCACAAGAGGAAGCTGTTATATTTTAGTGCAGTATCTTTTAAACTATTTTTACATTTATTAAAATACATGCATGCTGCAAGTTTCATTACCACTAAGAATATGCTGAAGATGAAGTCTACCAAACCAGGTGAAAAAAGTGTACATTATTTTTTATAATTATGAAACGCATTGTATGAAATAAGTGTGCATTCCAGTTTTACACACAATTAGAAGCTTACATTTGTGTTGTGTTTTTGCTTCAGGCAGCACAAACACAACATATGATTTCTACATATACAGAAATCAGATGTCAAGTAAACTTAAGATGTTGTCAGCAGTATGAAACAACATTTATAGTCAGAGTGCCAGACTTGTTTTTGTGTACTATGGAAAATATAAATTAAGAATAATAAGCTGATATTAGATTGGTTTCTGTTTTAGATTTTCCAGCTTCAGTAGCCTGGCACCACTCATGTCACCAACAAGGATGGAGTGACAGCATTAAAGGAGGAACAGCATTAAAAATGGAAGAAATAGAGGCCAAGCATGAAGACAAATTGTTTAAAAAACCTGAGAATGAAAGGAAGAATTGTACCCACCAAGCAAGCGAGTGACACCCTTGGTAAAAGTGTATTGACTACCTATCCACGAGAGATAATTTGCTTTCTTTTCTCTTTGCAAAATTACTATAGCATGCATTTTCTTTTCTTCTTCTGAAAGTATAGCTCACTTTGATTGTGGGCAGGGGTTCTGACATTTGGCAGCCAAACACTTGTGCATATGACTGTCACACATAAGCCTTACTCTGAAAGTGCTGGGAAATAAAGAGCAGAGAACTCAGGCTTTGAACAAGTACACAGAAAAAGAAGCTACTAATTGTGGTGGACAAGTAGCATGAATATATAAGGAAGATGTTAAGATGCCTTGGGAAATAAAGAGTGTTTTTTGAACAACATTAGATTTTCCCTTCCTGTAGCAGGTCCTACCGCCTCTGGGAACTCATCATGCTGATGGGTTATTAATTGATTCTGTGAGAATAGAATTTATCTATTTTCAATATGCACTTTTCTAAAAGATAGCAGTCAGAGTAGCAAAGGTAACACCATTAAGGACAGGTGTCACAATTTATGGAAAGTAGATCACAAGACCATCTATAAGCACCTTGGTACTTCCTATATCAAGGTGCAAATGCACATTCCCAATTTCTGATGATATCATTTTGTTTTTAATTTCCATTCACAGAACTGATAATAATCCACAAAACTATGTAAAAAGTCTATGAACATATTCCCTCTTTTTTTCCCAACATTTTGTCCAAACTATGCTCCACAAAAATACTCCATTTACTGGTATCTGGCACCCTTATATAAAATAATGTGTCATTTGTCACCATGGCTTGTAATCTGAAAATACAACTGGGGAAATGATAGAGACCAAAATAGTCTTTTACAGCCTGTAGGTGGCCAAAAAATTCTGCAGCTATATTCCATAATATTCCTTGCTGCCGTGATTTTTTTCTCAAGAGCTCTTGTCAATCTGCTTAAAACTCTCACTCACATGGGCCCAAAGAGAGACATGGGGGTTTGTGCAAATTGTAACCAAATATAATTATGCATCAAAATCCCTATTTTCACATGTAAACAGGATATTGGCAATTCCATAAATTCTACACAAATTTTTGCTTTGAAATTCTGGGCTTTTCAAATCATCTGAAGGCTTGGAGAATTTAAACCCATATGCATTGAAACCTAACAGCAGAGAATCTCAAGCAAAACTGGGAAATTCATAGTCTTAATATCATTCCTTTATCCTAAATTTTACACGCAGCCTGTATATTATGTTCAGTACTGTTATTATTTATGGTAGTCTATAAATGGCTTGCATCTCATTAATGGATATTTTTAACTTAGAAGAGAATTTGAATAAAGTTTTTTAACAAAGGATTGTAGCTACTGTCAAGGAAATTATCAGCCTTATCTGCCTTAGTAATTAATTTATTAAAATCAACTATCACAAATTAAAAGAGATAAGTAAAAAATAATAGGCTATAAATATTAGGATCTAAGAAAAGTATTGATGATCGTTTTCTGTCTTATTCTTAAAAAAAAAAAACTTTGCATTCTAACAGTTATCCTATTTCGCACCAAAAGGAGATAAATTTCCCCTATGTGCATTTAAAAATCAATTGTACACATTGCAAAGTTTGATTTTTTTTTTTCCATAAAAACTCATAAAAATATCATTTGAAAATAACTAACATACATTCTGTAGGATTTATAAGTCTCCATAAGAAAACTAAAATATAAAAAATTACTAAAGAGGGGAAATAATTTATTTCTGTTATCTTCACAATTTTTGACATGATAGTTAAAAGATGAGGCAGCGTAATTCAAATCTGGGATGTGATCTTCATATAATTTAATTGTTTAATGCATTTTATAATATGTGTGGGTGCAGGTGGATTTTATAAAAATTATTGGTATGTTCCTGGCATTAAAGATCATTTGTATATACTTGAGGCAACTTTTGTGGCTGGAAGTCTCAGCTCCAGAGTTGCAGCCACTGTGAAGTGTGGCTTAGGTACACAATTACACAGTTTCTCATTTTACAGATAATCCCTTGCATTGGCTATTAGGACATGGTCTGCCCAGCATCTCCAACCTGGCCCAGGAGTGTGCCTGTGGGAGGATGAGGAGAGCAAGGACTATTTAATCAGTAAATGCTCTCAGATGGCTCAGGTTTTTTTCAGATTTGTAGCTCCCAGGGAGAAGAGATGAAAAGAAGCTGCTTCCACGGCTGCCGAAGAAATGGAAGGGTGGTTCTGCCTATGGATGAATGAGGCAAGCCTTCCCACCCTGGAGCAACCACAGCATCCCTCCAAACCTTCCACAGCTGCTTCAGCTCAGATTTTTTTCTCCTCAGTTCCACAACAGCAGTGTGGTGCTCTGTGAATGAATTCAGTGTTTGCTGTGAATGCAAGAAATGGTAGCTCTACTGCAGAGGAGGGGATGTAGGTGTCTTGGTGTGGGGAACATGCTAGTGTATGTGTGCTGAACACTGTGCTGATACTCAGTGAATGTGAAAAAGTAAGAACCTGGCCTACTTGGACTGTCCTGTAAAAGCTAAGTGGTTTTCTGTCACAATGCATGAGGGTTGCATGCATGACCTGCACCCAACCCTAGGGAAAACATCTGGCCTCTGGTAGCTGTACCATTTTCTGCTGTTTCTTGCCAAAACTGACTCCTGGTCAGATCTGTGTGACTTCACTGCATGAGTGAGTCAAATACTCCAGATCCTTTGCTGCTCAATGAATAAGAATTGCTTTTGCATCAGTCTTGAAATTTTGGGGGTTTTCCTGGCTCTCACAGCCATGGATTAACTATTAGCATTAATAGTTCCCACTGTGTGCTTCTCCCACCACTCTTGATGCTATCTGCTGAACACAGACATGGTTCTTACTCACACATCTCCCAGCAGTCCAGTTTTGTAGAGCTCTGTGACACTGGTCTTTGCTCAGCCCTCATCTCATGTTGCACAGCCCTTTCCTCTCAGCACAGCCTGCCCTTCCTTTAGGCTGTCTTGGTTAGCTGTCTGTCAGAAAGGATTCTGTTTGCCACCTGAGTGTTTTTCCATAGTTTCCAGGGACCAAAACTGAGATAAAGGTCAATAGTAGAAATGCAATTAAAAGCACACTTTTGGTTTAGTTGTTGTTTTTCTTTTTAAGCAGTCTACTTTTAGTCACAGTAGACTAATGTCAGCTTCCCTGCTTCAGTCTGACACAAATTATGTAACTAGCAGAGGTTTATATGGGTCCTAAATCCATTCCTTGGAAGAAGCACACCTGGGGACTCCTCTGCCTTGATGTGCTGCTTCAGAATTACAGCTGAGGGATTTGTAGAACATACATTGCAGGATGTCAGGGTGCTACGAGGCTCAATGGCCCCTGGGACTGGGCTGGCGTAGTGATAAAGTCAGGTCCAAGGTCAAGCTGGGAAAAAAGACTCACAGATCAGGGTCTAGTGCCCTCAGAGCCCTGGTGGATGGTTCAAATGGTAAACACAGTTCTCTACTTCTGAGATAAATGTACTCCCAGACATCCCTACCATGAAGGTTTTCAGTTCTGTAGATGTGTGTGCCAGATTATCTCTCATTACTAAAACATGAAGGCACCAAGCCGGAGCTTCAGCTCTGATACAGCATTTCCCAAGAGCTGTTGATTCCAAGGCAAAGCAAGCCTTATGCAATTCCAGCACCGTTTTCCTCACAGAAAAAACCACCCACAGCCCCTCATTCAGAAGTCATGAACAGGATTTTTTTAATTAGTATAAGAAACGGACAAGTATTTTTTCCTAATTTTTATACGGGGAAGGACATTTTGTCATGGTACCTTTGAAGTGTTCCTGCTGAGAGGCATTCAGCAGCAATGAAACCTAGGAATGAATTTGGATTATCCACATCTATTTGTATTTTACAGTAATAATCTGTCTTCAAAGTGTTACCTCTCTATGTTATATATTTTTAACAATTTTTTTTCACAGAAATAAAATAAGAGATCGAATAAAAGTGATGTGTGTTTTTCAAGTTATAGATGAGAGCTGCTAAAACTAAGAATGACATCTGCATCCTTTGAGTCCTATATCAGTTCTCTGGCCTTGCTGCCTACATTATGCTCCCCTTTCCTGAAGGAAACTCCCCTGACCTAGGCAATTGCAGGAAAGCCTTAGTCACACTTGCAGACAGGAAAAAAAACCAAAATTAATGTAGAATATATCAGTTTAACCAATCATTTTAGCAACTCCTTATAAGAGGAGGAAAAATAAATGCAGAGTTGCAAAAAAATTGCCAAAATGATTGCAGAATTATAGCCTTAAAATCTTGATACTGCATTTAATAATCCATTTTCTCTAATAACAAAATACAATCTATTTTCTGTCCTTGATGACATGGGAGTTGTTCAGATGATCAACTTCTATCTGAATCTCAACTGCTGACTTTTGCAAATTTTCCTGGTTTGTGCCCAGTAGCTATTCATTAGCTCATAAAGGCACTTTTCTTTCTTTTACTACTAATATGTGTGAAAAAATAAATCATGTATTCTCCTCTGTACATATTTAATTATTTTATTAGGCTATGTTATCATAATGAAAAATTGACTAGAAAAAGAAAAAAACAATCTAAGTTCTATTTAAATAAACTAATTTAAATTATTTATTTATTTCCAAAGAGTAAATTTACTCTTAAGTATATTCTGAATCTGCTTGTCCCTTAATAATACCTATCAAAAATGATCTGGTATTATCTGCAGATGTGATGAAAATAGCCATAATTCAATATGTACTCTAATATTAATTACAGCTTGCTCATGATGAAAACAAACCACTTGTCAGTATGTAATAGCCGAACATTGTAGTTTTTATAGGTTAATTAGCCTTCAACATGGGTCTCAGCTTTTTTAAAAAAAAGAGAAGGGTAGGCATGCATCTCAAAGCATCTTATTTTTCATTGCACATTTTGCTTGGAGACTAACTATAAATGGGTCACAGATCTATCAAAAAGTTATTAAATCCTTAGGAAAACAATCTTGGGTAGGTTTGCATGGCTATGAAATAAATATGAATTTCAAAGTGGCAGTAGTCAGTTTTTATGCCAACACTATTGTGAATGCTTCAAAGAAGTGTTAACTCTTTTACTTAATTTTAAAGGAAAAGATTGAGCCGGCATTTGGGGTTAACATTTGTTTCCCACTTTTGATTAATAGCTTGCAAAAGAAACAAAAATAAAACCACAGAATTTGGTTTGATAAAAAGCTAGCAGAGTTTTAAATACATACAATACATGCATTTTAGAATTTAAATATTTTTGGAATTTTTAAGTTATAAAGGACAAGAAATGGGGAGAAAGTACATTTTTAGTTGGTAGGAAGTGCTGTGGTGTTGATAAAATATCTCAAAATTTTCCAGAGAAATAGAAAAATTCAGAAAAGCTGCCTTAACTCCTCCCTTCATATCAGTGGAAAAGTTTATAGTGTTTTCTTCTTTAATTCACTATAGTGAATAACAAGAAAAAATATTAAGTGTTCTCTGATCTGATAAATATCTCTTTGTTTTGATGCTTACTTCAAAACACTGTTCTGTAAATCTGAGTTGGTGCCACAGTGACTCTCCACCAAAATTATAAATGATAAATTTATAAATTGGATGTTATTTTTTGATAAATTGGCTTTTCTGTAACAGAAGCATTATATCAAAACAAACACCACTCCACCCCCCACCCCCCCAAAAAAAGGTGTAATTCTGTTTATAGAAAAAATCCACGTACCAGTTTATGTACTGCTCATGCAAGGGTGTTATGACTGATTGGCTCCTGAAACCAAGGTAGTATTGATGGGTGTTGATCTATACCAAAGCTTCTCTGTGCTGTCGTATCAAACCAGAGGCTGGAACAATCTTGTGCAGCAGCTCCCACACAGCAGTTGAGGTGCAGTTGCCAATAGCCAAATAATTTGCTTTCAACACCTGTGCTGATTAGTTTTAGAGGCTGTACATTTGCATGCTGACTCCCTCTCTGCTGTGAGAAAAGATTGTTCACCTGAAGCCATTTCATGGAGAAAGAGACACATTTTGACAGACTGTAATACTGAAGGAAAAAAAAAAAAAAAGGAGTCAAAGCTGAAATATGGCAATTGTCTTCATAAAGCTTATATCTGATAAAAAGAGAGGGGTTCACATCTGTAACCTATTCTTCATGTTCTTTCTGATACATCAGGCAAAAGGCTCTGTCTGGTCTTTATGGTTCTCTTGTTTAAATTACGGGTTTTGCTTGTGGCTTCCTCTAGTCATGAAATGGTTTAATGCTCCTGGATCACAGAGGAGAATCACTTAGGAGATATTCCACAGTCTCTTGTGATTAAGTACCCTATTAAAACTACAACCCAGACATGAAGATCCTGTAGAGAGACTCTGAAGCCTGACATTTGGAGTTAAAAAGGATCTTAGAAAACCTCTTACATCTGTCTGGCAAATTCAGATTTATTCACATCGACCCTCCTGAACTTGATATTCTAGCCTGAGCAATCATCCAAGATCTTTCATGAAACTGAGTCCCTCCAAGCCTCTTTAATATTGCCAGCTCTTAGATAAAGTCTTAAGACACCCCGAGATCATTTAACCCTGGGCTATTTTGCAGCCCTCACTAAGCTGCATGTTGCTCAAACAGTAACAGCTCAGATGCTGTCTTTAGGCTCTTTTCTTTTGATATTGTAGTCAGGGAATCTCTCCCATCCCCTGTTGCTCATTCAGAGTGAGCAACATGAGCACTTATTATTATTTACATATTCTATCCATCTGTGTTTATGACTCCAAGAAGGAAAGAGCAATAGTACAATACAGAGCTCTTCACAGAATTGGGAATAATTATTGTGATTTTAAAGGATGGATTAAGGAGGTCATGGGGTGCTGTGTGCATGCATGCAACATACACAGTACAGGTCCCTGAAAATCAGCAACCATGGCTTTACTATTCTGAATACAGAAAAGTACTGTAGTTGGAAAAGAACTCTGAAGTACTGATTGCTAAACTATTAATGTTGTTCTCACTGTCTTTAATTCCCATGTAAATAATAAATAAAACCATTACTTCTTAAAGGAATTTACACAATATGAAGCATAAATATACAATGATACCTGAATAAAACATTTCATAAGTGTTTCAATGCTGACAGCACAAGCATCAATTATGTAATCTATATATTGTACATCTATGGACAAATGTCTTCCAAAATTTGAAAATACCACATAGTGGCAAGTTGGAAATCAGGTTGGAAATGCTGAGACCATGTGGACATGTGATTTAAAAAGTTAAAAAAGTTCAAAGTCAAAAAAAAAGTAAAAAAGAAAATATATTAGACTGATGACTCTTATGGACGCACTCTTTACCAATGATGACAGTTGTGCCTGCAGGGTCCCAGCAATTCTAAGGACTGAGATTTCTCAAGGCATTAATACAATCTGGAAAAAAAAAAAAAAAAAGGAGACAAAATTACTTTTTCTTTTAAAACTTCAAATTAAAAGTTTTTTTAAGTATTTCTAACAATTGGTTTGTATTTAAAAAATGGCTTTTAAAAGCAATATCTGTTCATTATGTGTGACACTGATGAGGTTCCATATAGGTGTGTCTTGGATGAAAATTAATTCTTCGTGGTTACAAACTGGAAATTTGTTTGGGACTACAATTCAACATTATTATTGTGAGTTCATAAATTAATCCCACTAAGTTCATTAAAGAAAAAACTCTGAAAAATTAAAATTGCTACCTTTTTCTCTGAGTCATTTTTCTGAAAGACGTTTATCAATTAGATATTTTACTAAAAAACATCAGAGAATTCCCTATAGTAAAAACAGCACTGTGACAAACAACATGCAATGTGGGTTTAGCATTACAGCACTTAAGACTGAGTAAAGAAAAGAAACTTTACTCCATGAATATTGAGAAATTGCTGCATTAATATTTTTTTTCCTAAAAATGCTAAAAATTAAGAGGGAAACTCATATTTGTTTCTGTTTGTTTCTATGGTTTTGGTTCAATGACTACTTGAATCAGTGGAAATTACTCTCCACTCATACATAATTGCCTGATGGTCTGGATGAAAGAAATATTGGTTTTCTGATCTATTTGGTTTGAGGATGAAAGTCCTGGTCCCACATTATTGGGAAGAGGGTCTTAACATGAAACCCTCACCATTTCTCTGACTACCAAGCAACAGGCCTCCTGTTTCAAGAAGGTCCCATTTTATAGTCAAAATGAACATTTCAAAAGAATTTCAATTAGCAGAAATATCCACTTATTATGGAGTGGTTGAAAACAAATCCCCAAACCTCAGAAGCTGCTGTGAAACAGAATTGTTGTCAGCTCTGCTATTGCCCACAGAGGGGTTTGAATCAGACCCATTATCCTTTTAATCTATTTATGTGTTTCCCATGAGCAGAGGACAGAAATGAAAACAGAAAGCTCTGTGCATCAGTGACCTAGATCAGACTACTTAGTTAGTAGTTAGAACAGTAAAATATCACTGTCCAAGTTCTCCTTCTGCCAATACGTGCTGAGATAACAGGAAAGGATAATACAAAAGGAATACGTGTGTGGGGTGGGAAGTAAATATTTATTTTCTGAAATAAAAATGTACTTAAAATGTATATAAGATTTTATCTCTATTTATTGGCAACCTATGAAGAGCTGGAAGCACCATTGCTACCTTCCAGTTCCCAATATTACTTCCTAAAAGTCTACTGAAAGCACTGTAAAGCAAACCAAAATATTGGCCAGCTCTGCCCTGGAACCATTTCTGAAGGGATGAGTAATTAAATTTCTACTTTCAGAAGGGGATAACATTAGTTATCCTCCAGCCAGGCTGGCAGCTGCAATAATCATTCCTGTAATTTAAAGGCCTAGTTTACTGACTTCTGTGTGGGGAACAGTGACAAGTATCTGTGGAAGGGGATAAAGACACATGTCTAGCAATTTGTAGCACTTTTTATTCTTCAGGTTCTGAAAGACATTTTTATGTCTAAGCTACCCATGCATACCTAGACTGAGTCACTTGTGATGGTGAATCCAGCTGTTAGATTACCTGTTTGCCTTTGGCACACAATGCAACAACTGCAGCAATTCCTTATGCTTAGAAGATGAGACGCTCACTTTGTGAGTGCTGGGAAAAAATTACTATAGTAAATTCCAGTTTCTTATTAGTGATGATCACTGTGCATTTGTTAATTTGGTATTTGGCAGGCACAGAGAAATGAATGCAAACAGCTATAGCAGGAAATTGAAAACTGGCTACTAGCATTGTGGTACCAACAGTCACAACTGCTTTGTTATTCCATTTCAAAACCTGTAAGACAGTGATAATGTCAATGCTTATCCCTTAGATAAGGGAATTGTATGTGCAGAATACTCTAGAATCACATTTTAATGTTCTGTTTAATACACTATAACCTCACCTTTTTATCTCCTTTTTTCAAAATATTAACAAAATTAAAGTTTACCTGCAGTTTTGCCTAACAGAGTCATTTTAATTCAGATGCCAGCAGTGATATCTGTTGTCCAACAAATGAGAGAAAAACTAATATATTCCAAGTCTTTTTAGAAGGAATTTGAATACCATTGAAGTCTCTGTAGATATGGATTTTTTGTTTTAGAAAGTACAAAGAGATAATGAAAGAAATGATTCAGTATCTCAGTATCTGTATAAGATGCAATAGGAACAATAAATAAATAATATCGCCAGGAGAAAAATGTTCTTTTTTTGATTATGCATTTTGCCAACAGCTTTAAGCAATATGTGTGCTATCAGAACACATTCTTTTTCTAATGAGTAATATTGATGTCTATCATTATAAAAGCCAGTCAAGTCACACACACAGACATCCACAAGTGCAGCTCTATACATAATTTTCATGCACATAGATGCAGAAAAACCCTATGAATTACATATTAACCTTACACATGCATGAAACATTTTTGGTCCTTGAAAAAAAATATTGAACATAACATTATTCTTTGAGGATGTCTGAATTATCCTGAAGTTACACTGAGAGAAAATGTGATGAACCAAACCCTTTGACTCTTACTGCCTTTTGGTTTAACCTCATAAAATGAATGCTGCGTTTACAAGGTTTTGCTGGCTCTATGTTTTTTTTTAAGAAAGAAAAATGTCTCTGCAGTAGTGCTGTCAGAGTCCTGTAGCATGTGCACTTAGGCTATGTGTGAACAGCACAGGCAATGACATCCTTGCATGCCTGGAGTCCCAGTCCTCAGACACTGATCACAGATGTGATGCTGCTCCCCCTGGCCTGATCACCCACTCACTCCTTCTCACCCTTGGAGATGAGGACATAGGGGAGTGAGAGGAGGTGGTGCAACTCTGGGTCTGTCTCTGATATTACCTGGGGTCCTGCTGGGCAAATGCATTCTTGGACAATCTCCTTAAGCCCATTGGAGTCACTGGGAATTTTTCAAGCAAACACCTATCTCAAGTTCTCTGTATGACAGTAGAAGTCAGACTAGCAGACATAGAAAGGAAATGCTTAACTGAAGACAAGAATACTTACTCTAAACCACAAGTACTCAAATGGCCTTAGGCTCCAAGAATTATCAGAGTAGTTAAAGACCAAGATATGTATTTATTATGCCATATATATTAAATTTTATATTACTTTAGTAGGTCTTTTGATTTTGATTATATACAACAAGCTAAAGCTTGGACTTGGAAAAAAAAGCAAGGTAGAAACTTGGAATATATAAGTCATTCTGAAAAAATACATTTCAATTTCATCAGATTACAAATTTCAAATGGAAGTCTGTTCATTAAAATGTTGTTCTTAGTAACACAATGTTAATCTTCATACAACAGAGAAGGTGATAGACTCATTTTCTGGATGTCAACTAGTAATTGATCTAGTTTCAAATCTCACTGGTGCTCAGAATGGTCCATAATGTTGCTTAATCTGTTAAAAATTTCCAAAAATATTTTATTTTCAGGGTTTCCAAATCCCAGTAATATATACGGTATTTTCATTAAAACTTACACAGTTGCTTCTGTCTAGATAGATAGCTAAAACTTGAAAGATAACTCCCAATGAATGCAACATTTTTCTAGATTTAGGCCACTCATTTTAATCAGTACTTATTCTATTTAATGTCCTTTTTGACCTGATTTGATAACTGACATACTGGGATCTCAAGCTAGTATGCTACTACCTCATTCCATCTTTGTGAGGGAATCAAATAATTAAATAGTAAATGTTAAATCCAGACAAGATCTTTTTGTTAGTTTATTAGTTATGCAAAATCTTCAACTGCTGTGACCACTCATATTCAAGAATTTAAAAAAAATAAATTTTGATCTTCTGTATTAGGACAGGTCTGAACAATTTCAAATGGAACACTTTTAAAAAGAGGAACACAATCTGATTGATTAGAACTTCTCCAGTGACACAGAGCAGCTTGGCTGAGCATAGTTTATGACTTTATTAATGTAACATATTCACTATTTTAATTTCAAATTCACTATTTTAATTTCAGAGAAGCCTTTTGTAGAAAATACTAAATACTTACCCACAAGGCTGCCTAAATTATATGAGGATGGTCTGTGTCTCAGTGCACAGAAATGCTCCTTTTACTAGTACAACAAATTAAAACTGAGATACTGTATGACAGCTGTGAAAAATTTTAATAATTAGAATCCAGTAAATTACTGCTGTGTCATGATTCTGATCCCTGTAGAGTCATCTCACCTTGAGAGTATTTCAGATTAAGGGTAAAGGAATAAGAAAGAAGATTTGATTTGAATCCGTTGCCTCTGGGAAAATGATGGTGGAAGTAAGGACACAAATGGTATGTTTCTTCCTTGGGGGTTTGTCAATAGTTGTATTACAGCCAACACTAGAACTGTCAGATAAATTAGTCATTAAGAATTCAACTTCAAGACAGGGAGCAGAATTTTTCTGCAGATGCTGAACAGCCAATATGTGGAAGGGGCTTTCAGCTGGTCTGTGAGCCAGAGAGAGTTAACTGATAAGGTTTACTTCTGAAAGGAATTTTACCAAGGCTGTTGGTATGGGGACTGAGAAGAGAAGAAGGAGAAGAAGATAAGCAAGAAGAAACCTGCAGCTGGGAAAAGTATTTTTAGAAAAGTTTTGTGAAAAGCAGTGGTGGATGTTGCTCTGCACCAATGAACATTATGTTGATCTATTGTAAGCAATGAATAAAGTGTAAACTTTGTGGAATGTATAAAAGGCAGCATGCTGCTATAATGAACAGAATTTAGCCTGCTGAAATGTAGTGCGTCACTTTGTGTATTATGTCCACCCCAACAGCAACACCAATAATCCTGAAGAGCAGTAGATGACATTAGTCATAAATGTCTATAAACTTCCTTGCAACAAGGCTGGAAGAAATCATAGGATGACAGCTACCAAGTGGAGTGAGGTGGATGAGAAAGTGTGATTGTGTTTGGTTTGAAAAGAGATGCCTTCCCATAGCATTTTGCTCCTATGGATTTTTATGAAGACCTACCAAGAACTTAGAAATACAATCCTGCAAGTCCATCTCAACAATTTTAAAGATATGTGACACCATTTCTGAACCATGGTTGCCTACATCATTAAGGTAAGAAAACCAACCAAAATCTGTACATTTGGAACTATAGGGGCTGGTTTATTTCTCGTGAAAAAGGTGAACTGTCGTGAGATAGAGTGTCATTTAAGGTACCAAATGGTTCACTTTTGAACTAGAATATAATTATCTCACATTAACTCCCTGGAATTTCTGGCAAGAAGTGAACACAAAAAATACATATGCAAAGTTGTATTTAATATGCATAGGTGTCTACAATGTGAAAAACCATTCCTTACAGCAATCCATCTTGCCAATCTCCTTTTAACTTTTTGCACAATATATATAGCTAGTAGATCATATCAGAGGTTGATAACAAGACCAGTAAGAACTTTACTAGGAAGGAGAAAGAAATCCCATTAAAAATGTAGGAGATAATATTATTTCCCAAAAAAGGTTAGTGAGCAATAATTACTTGACAGTAAAAGCCAGATTATTTTCAACTGCAGCTGCATTTTATGTATCTAACTTCGAAAGCAAAATACCTCAGCAATAGACTCTGTTAACAATGTAACTATTATCCATGAAAGGTTTGAATATCTATTTTCACAAACAGAAATGGCATTACTATTCCCTAGACCATAAGAGTCCACTTCCCACTTCTTTGCTCTGAGCTCATAGTAAGAAGGGAACAAAAATAAACACAATTATACTATTAAACATAACTGATGATTTTTAAACAAAAGTCCTTGAACATCCTCTTTGGAAGGACAATCAAATATAATTAACGCTAAGCAGAAAACACTTTTTGTGAGTTTCCAAAATTGAAAGCACAAGAAAACTTTATTTTTCAAATTGCCCAAAGATGTGAAAAACCTTAATACAGGACGTAACATTTGATGCCCCACATTGCAGAGGTAACCATCATTGAGAAGGGGCTGAATATTCTGAAGGTGTCTCTCAGAACTGAACTATGACCTCAAATCTGGACAAGTTTGGACTTGATGGGAATGTGATGTCAGGGGATCTGACAAACTGACACTTTGTAAAAATAAAGCACTTAGCAAATTCAAAACCAAGCAGTCTTCATTTTTCCCTTGACAACTATGAAAACAGAGAGTTATGAACGCACAGTGACTTTCATTGAATTATAAGAAAACAGTTCATCAAGATGTTAGAAATAATAGACTCACTACCGTGACAATTAAGCTGAAAAATAAAGTTCTGGCTTGTGTCTATGGATATTACTGATCTGTGGAAAAGCATTTTATTCAGTTTCTCATCTAAAGCTGTAAAGAGATTTCCACACATATTTATTTAGCTATAAGAATATTTTTTGTTCTTTCCAGAAACTAGCAATTAGGACTACAAAAGGCATAACAGAATGTTGTGCTACACCTGTCTTACAATAGCAATCCAGCTATTCTGGTGATAATGGGTACTCAGTATGGAGCATGTGGCTGCCAGGGTGGAAGGCAGACTGCAGGATGCAGGTGCTCTCATCTCACTTCTGCCCACGATCCTCTCTGTGCCCAGGAGCCCACACAGTCACCAAGGAGGTTAGGATGGATATATCTCAAGGCAGTGTTGGTTTCCACAAAGAAAGATGAAATTATCCTGACAGCACTGAGGTGTAGAAGGCAGCATCTGAGCACCGGGTAGGTTATGGCCCATTCTCTGTATCACTCTAATTTTACAAGCACTTTTAAACTGTCATGGCAATGAGTCCCTGTGCAAGCTATGTTACACTTGTATGGGATATTGTATTTAGCTGAAGCATCTGGGTTACATATGAAATATGAGTGTTTTTCAGAATGAAGGCATTGAAGAAACGGTATGAAATACCACCTGGCCTTTCATGGACATGCCTCTATTAGTGCAAAAAGCAAATACTTTGGTAACTTGCTGTGCTGGTTTCACATGAAAGGGTGGGGCGTAGAGCCGCCTGGGGAACGGAGGGGCTGTGCCCCCTCTGGGAGCTTCCCCTGCGGGATGCAGGGACCGGTCGGAGTGCTGATCTGGTGGTTGGCATCCCAGGGGGCCAACGAGAGAGTGATTTTGTTTTCATAAATCACATTGTTGGGGGGTGGGCTGTCTTCTCTCAGTTTCTGGCCTCTTCGGAGGTAAGATGGCTCTGGCCGGGGCCCTGGCCACATGGCCTCAGTCTCGGCACAGCCCCAGCCCCTGCCCTGGCCCTGGTGACCCCCAGCTTGGCCCTGCTCGGCTCGGCTCGGCTCCCCTCTCCACGTGGCGTGGCTGAGCAAGGGGGATCGGGGAGCCACCAAAGGCTCTCCCTTTCCCCCATCCCCGTTCTGCGGGAAGAGGCCTGCAGCTGCCCACGTGGCTTCTTCACGTTGTGGATACAATTTTAACTCTTTTAATGCCTGGATAAGATTCTCGATCTCCTGAGCTCCCCTGAATGAGAAGAAATAAAGCATGGAGTCTACAGAAGTCTGCAGAATGAAGATAAAGCTCCTAATGGGAAGAGATTGAAACGATGCAACTGATGATTAGCTGGAAACCTTTTTTGTGGAGCTATAAGGGGACTGTGACTACAATGAAATTCCTTTAAACTGTGAAATATACTTGGGGAGGTTAAGTGCTTGAAAAGAAGACCTTTTTGCTTTGAGAAAATGAGGGTCTCTGTTTTGGGACTGGAAATATGGACAGAGACATTTAATAGAAAAAGAGATGAAGAGAATTTTGTTTTTCAGCAGCTTGCCTTTAAAAGTGGTACCCCAAGTGTGTAACATAACCCATAGCACAGCTCTGGAAGGACTGTGGAGATGAGAGGAGAGTCATAATCTGCAATATTTTCCCGGGCGGATGTAGATTGTGAAGGTGAAGACTCCCCCTAAGCCTAAACCAAAAAAGGGACTTTTCTCTCTAGAGTGAACTGAAATGATTATTTAAGTAGATAACTGACTGAAGTGTTTTCTGTATGTTGTTGTTAAGAAATGTGGGATGAAGGAAGGGGGAGGCAGGAACAATCTAGAAATCTTATTCTGAATTCTTTTTCTGTTATTAATAAATTTCTTGTTATAACCTTTTAAGTTTTAAGCCTGCCTTGCCTCTGCTCCTGAATCCTATCTTTAAAGGAAACTAAATATATTAAAATTGGCAAACCCAAGTCACATCGTGACACTTGCATATCTCTTTCTAGTAAAATTATAATGATTGTCTTTGTATCAAAGGCTTTAGAATGTGAATGCTTGGTCATCTGTGTAACATTCCATGCTACTGTCTGCTAACAACACAAATAGCTCATATTTACTGTCACCTTCCAAACAAGTTAACAAATGTTCAGATTTTGGAAAACAGTACTTTTTTTCCAGAAACATTTATGACTGCTTGTCATGTTGCATTTCTATCGTATGAAGATTTTTAAATTTTTTGGCAAGAATGGATCTCATCTATTACTATGTATAGATCCTCAGATAAAAGAGTGTCGGTATGAAGGCAATAGGTGTCCTGAAAATAGTCCTAAGCAAACAGATTAGTTAGAAATTTTGACTTCTACAAGCAAGCAAACAAACAAGAAAGAGTTTGACTAATTGCTCTTAATTTTAGCACAAAGTCAGATTATCCAGGAAAAGCAAGAAGAGTTTTTGTGTGTAGAAAGGATGCTGGAAATAGCAGAATGAAAGCACTCTCTGAAGAATTGTAATATGACTATGCTGCGGTATGTAAGATACATATATCAAGAATGAGAGCCAATCTGTGTGAGAAGATGAAGTACAGTAATGTGCAGCTGAAAATACCATAGAATGAAAATCTGAAATAATGATGAGACAGTACTTAGGTATAATCCAGATGAGCAAAAAGCAACCATGAGCACTGATGTCATATATCTACTTTTATTTCTACGTTTCTCATTTTTTAAAATAAATACCACCTACTTATATTTTTTGATTATTTTTTCTCCTTGGAGAAAATAATAAACCTAATTACCCTGATGGCAATATTAATAATAATAATAGTAGTAATAACAACATAAAGGAAGACAGAGGGAAGACAAAAAAACCAAAAGAGACAAGTGATGCACAATAAAACCACTTGCTGCCCAATGCCCAGCCCATTCCCCAACAGCAATCACCCCCCAGCAAGCTCCCCTCCATTTATTTACTGAGTATGGCACTCTATGGTATGGAAAATCCCTTTTTCTAATTAAGATCAGCTGTTCTGGCCGTATTCCCCCCCAGCTTACTGTGCACCTTTTCACTGGCAGAGACTCTGAAAAGTCCTTGACTCCAGCAGTACTTGGCAACAACTAAAACTTAATTGTCTCATCAACATTATTCTCATACTAAATCTGAAACACACCACCATAGCAGCTACTAAGAAGGAAATTAACTCTATCCCAGCCAAAACAGAACGCCATTAATTTGGTAGAGTATCAGAGTCTTAGAACTCTGGAGGCACTAGTAACTGAGACATGGTATTTTTCCAAGCTTATTCATATTTTTACAGAACGGAGTAGTGCAATAGTTCCCTTTTTGTATTTTTAAGCAGCAATTTATATCAGTGAACAGTGAGAAAAGGCACATTCTATATCATCTGCATTGTTTCCAGCATCCTATAATTCTTATATATCTCCAGCTCTTGTTTTTGGGTCCCAGTCCTGATACATGAGTATTGGTTGACTCCCAAGCTCTCCTTTGGTATGAAGCAGAACAACACAAAGCCCATGCATGTTTTTTTGAGAAGGTACTTTTCACTTGGAAGTTGAGAAGACAAGTGACCAAAGTCTGATTGCTGTGGCTGTAGTCTGTCCTCCCCCACAATGCCAGGGGCTGTGCATCCCTGCAGTCCTCCATGCTCCTGGTTCACAACATAAACATCCCACTGTTTTGGGAGGTAGCATAGATCTTACATTGTTTGGCACATTTCAGATTCAAAACAAAACCCACACAGATACAGAAAATTGTGTCTTAAGATGACAGTGGCACTCCTTCCAGCTCCTGAAGGACCCTCTGCCAAGCTTTTCATAGTTCAAGTTCAGCTCCCAATCCTCAGCCTGACTGAGGATCTGTTCCAGAGAAAGGTATGTGGATATGCACGCTCTTTAGGATGTGGCTTCAAAAGATAATCCACAATGTGCCCCAGTGGCCATGTAAAAGTATTATCATTAGTCTGTAACTCATATACAAACTAGTATATTTTACAGCTCTGAGTTGCTTAGAAGGACATTATGTTAAATGATAGTGATGATGATATTAATAATAGTTATAATATATTGTATGATAATTATGGTACTAATTATATCAGTAGTAGTACTAATAATAATACTAGTACTATTGCCACTAATAAAGAATATCTTGGTTTTCCTTCCCTTTATTTCTGAGCAGGATAATCCTAGTAGGCTGAAGAACCCCAAATAGACTTAAGCCTTCATTTCAAAGAGTGTTTTACACTTTATGTAGGCTATCCTATTTCACATATTTCACTATGACTGGAATAGTGCAACTTCAGGATCCAGGTCATTAATTTTCCTCAAAAAGTGTGATTTTATTTACATATCTCACTGAGGCTGTTGAATATAAGCTTATTCCTGTTCAAACAACTCTGTATTAATGCAAATAAGAATATTAAAGAACTTTAATAATATAAATGCTCCTAGTACTTGATCCCCCAAGGTGACTATACACATAGTATTCATAATATCATTATTTTAGGCCCCAGTTATATGCTATTATGCAGCAGATGGAATAGAGCCCATCATGAGTGTGGCTGGAGTCTCCTGAAATTTGTGGCTACCTCTTGCAATCTACTACTCATGGAATTGTTGGACAGTCCATGTTGGATGGGACCTCAAAAGATCATCTGGTCCAACCTTTCCTTGGAAGGAGGACTTAAATGAGACGCTCTAGTAGATTTTTAAGTATCTTTTTATCTCTCTATTCATATTCACATTAATGCCCAATAATGCAGTATAAATCTTAAAATACCAGAATATTCTAAGCAATATTTCAGAGTCTTGGTTGCATCCCAGAATTTGAAATATATGTTAATGTTTTGATTTTGCTGTTGTTTTGTTCAATTGTTAGTCCCAGATTATGGGAATGCCTTTGGATGGTTTGTTCTGATTATCATAGTTGAGGAATAGCTGCAGCTTAGAGATATGAGTTCTTGTCTAACATAAGTATCTAATCACTTCCACTTAATTTCTATACCTAGAATTAAAGGTAACTTTGAAAACTTAAGCCCTATCCTCAAAATAATTTTTTATCAAATTAATTAGCATCAAACTCAATAGAGTACATCAACAACACCTTTTAAAACATAAATTATCAAATGCTTCAGGTGAGTCAGTTTAATTCATGCTTTTAACTGCAGCAAAGTCAAATTTTCAAAATACATTGAATATATTTTAATTGGACTCTTTATGGCAATGCCTGAGGCTTTGATAAAAATTCACAACTACAAGACATAAATGACACTGATAAATTCACTGGGTGACAGGCTGAAATGAAGAACAGAGGTGAAATTTCAAAATGTGAAAGGCTTCCAAATTTGTGTCTCTATCTAGCAATAAATCCATGGCTAAAAGTAACAAATAGTATTTCCAGGATTGATGCAAAAAGAGATCACCTCTTCTCTCCATGGGTGAAGCAGAATATTCAGAAAACCAGAGAATAAATTAATTAGAATTATCAGCTCCATTGAATTAATTAAATGGTCAAGAACAGGAAATTTCCACATAATGCCTGCCAGATTATATGTCTATGGACCTGATTTCTAATTCTTTTATAGGAATAAATCCATGAAAGTAAATTGCTGAAATCGAACACTGTTGTTAATCTCACTCTCCTCAACCTTCCTTTGTCCTACACATATAATCCTTTGAGAAATTAGGTATTTGTGGACTTGGAGTCAGAGGGCCATGAGATATATGTCTGGATGTCATAATCATATTTTACTATTGGAAAAAAAATAAATTGCCTTCATGGGAAAAAGGAAGAGTCGTGACATCCTGCAAAATAAGAAAGCAGCCATTTGTGGATACCAAGAAGGAAAGAAAAGCTTCTTAGAGCTTCCTTGTTTTCAAGCTAGAATAGAACTAAACAAGCCTTTTGCTTAACTAAATATTAATGATTATATAAATATGTGTTTTAACTGTCGGCTTAAATGATGAGCAGGATGGCATTAAAAAACTGCAATGCTCTGAACAAGGCTCCTGTGGTGGTAATCACATTTAGTACATTACCTCATAAAAAGCGGTCCATTTGTGTGAGAGAATTAGACTTCAGTTTGAGAACTGTGTGGGTGTACACAAAATAACAAATAAAGAGCTACACTTCTGCTGCTCTGTCAAAAAGCTTTAGTGGAGAAGTCCCCTCAGAGGAAATTTATTGTAGTCATTTAAATGTTGAATTATTCCCATGTTTTCAGCCGACCATTAGAGTTCATTAGAGTGCTGAATACTGCATGCTCTGCATCAAGTCACAAACATACCACTTGTAAATGTTTATTAAAATCTCAAGATACATTTGAAGTTTCCACTGAAAAAACTATTAACAGCACAAATTCTTCTGAAGCATCAAGTTTTGGATGGGATAGTGAGCAATTAAATATCAAGTAATTGTAATTTAAACAGCTGTTAAAATAAGTATCTTTTCTGTGTTCTCCCAACAATGTATTACCTAATTTCCTTCAGCTCAGCTGAGAATGATTTGTCTTACAAGTGCACAAATTTAAGCACTGCTGTAAATTAAGGTGTTCTTTTGAAACAGGGCTCAAAACTTAAAATTACGTGTTTCATCAGTGCCTACCCCTGAGCATGACTGACATTAAAACTGTTCCCTTTGAGGAAAGGTGTTCATGCCTTTAAGGACAGCCACAGCAGCTGCCAAGTTTTCTAGACATAACTACTATTATTTCTCGTGATGCTTTTAAGACAAACAGGCAACACATTTTCCAGGTTTACCAAAAGAGTTTGTTCCAAGAGCTAAATCCATTTTTAAGACCTTTAAGTCATTGCCAAGCATAGCAGCTCAAAAACGCTCTCCTTCTCTCTCCTCATTTGAAAATATTTTGAGCATAATGAATTCTGGCAACTGTGATACTTAATAACCTGCAGATGAGATTAATGACTAATGAGTCTTAGTTCTGAAAATGCTTCAGGGTCATGCCAAATGAGGAACAAATGTCATATGGTGAGTATTCTTTTGGCCAGTCATTAGGTACAAGGATTCAAACAACCTACCCAGAGAAGTGGTTGAGTCACCATTCCTGGAGGTGTTTAAAAAATGTGCAGATGTGGCACCTGGGGACATGGTTTAGGGGTGAACTTGGCAGTGCTGTGTTAATGGTTGCACTCGATTATCTTAATAGTCTTTTCTAACCTACACAATTCTATGACTCTATTACAATATTGTCTTCTGTCTTATAGCATCTTTTCTATGTAGAAACATTTTTAAAACTACACCTATTATACACCTATGTTGATCAAAAGTAAATTTACAAAGTAAAAACACTAATCATAGTATTTCTTCTTCCAAGGCTGAGTTTCAGATTAATTCCCTGTAAACAGATGTTTCCCAAATGATCAGAATGTATCAGGTTATTCAAAATAACTTCAGGACTACCACAGAATTCAAGGTTAATTGTAAGATTATTTTAAAAAATGTGATGTTATTGTCCAAATCACCCTTTTCATTATTAAAAATGCACCTTTACTTTTCTAGAAATATGAACAAATGTAATGGTATTGTAGGGGAAAGCAAAGCCCCAAAGATCCTAATGCAGATAACAGATAGTTCTCTGAAAATACATACAGAAGAGGAATAAATTCCATAAAAGTGCTACATTTTTGTTTCAAATTGTACACTACAAAACATTCTTCAAAATAAATTGAATCTCCTCTCACCCTTAGCACTCCTTTTTTCCCTTTAATCTGCAGAATATTTGTTTATCTTTTTACTTTACAAAATTCTGGCTTTGTTTTAATCAGTACTACAGCTAAGCATATAAGATCTGTCAAAACACCATGGAGTAGGTAATAGAGAAGAAAATAACATCTCCAATGAACTTTCAATGACAATAGAATTTTCAAGACATTTTTAAACAACACTAAAAAAATGCTGCATAAATGTTTTTGCCCATGTCCTACTGACATATATTTTGATCAAAGTTGTATATCTTTAAAATACATGTAACAGCCACTCATTTTAAAATCACTCTGTGTGCCCTACATGTTGTTACATACCATTCCTTATATCAGTTTTTCCTAAGTGCTTGAAAGAAGCTTCAGGTATGATTTTATTGAATGCTATCTTCTTTCTTTTACTCTGCAGAAAAAACAATATCCACAGCTGTCTTATTGTATTGGCTTCATGTAGTGTATACTGTTCCTACATTTTTTTATTCTCTAATATCAGTATTGACTTAAACAGCTTTCTTAACAACTAATCTACTGCTTTATGTTTTAAGTGAAAGGGATTCGGTCCCCTACGTTGAATGTGTATGTAAGCACACAGAGTAAACACCACCACTTATGAAGAAACATTTCTGAATTTTTGGAGGGGAAAAAAATCAATTTTTAACACCACATGCAACTGGGAAAAACTGGCATTTCATATTTGTTCAAAGCGGATTCTTTTATACTATTTAATTTACTGTCTATAAATTATTATTGCAAAAGTTAGGTTAGCATTGTTAATCAAATGAAAAATTACAGTTCATGTCACACAGGAATAAAATACTGTTCTAAGAATTTCAAGTGCCTAATTTTTCAAGAGTGGAGAAAAAAGAAGAGTAATAAGATGTGCTTCCCTAGATATTGCTAGTATTCCAAATTATGCTTTTATATGATAACTTTTGCATAGAAGACCTTTCGATGTTATTAAACCTCACAGATGGTAGGTATTGCTCCCATTCTTTTATAACTGCTGTGACTTGCAGTAGGTATGGAGAGATTTTTGCATCAGTGGCTGCTTAGCTTATTCTCTGAAGCAAATCAGTCTTCTTCTCAGGCAAAATTATTCCTCACAAATTTCTCTGCCTTGGTTCCCAAGGTATCTTTTACTAAGATAGTAAGATATGCCCTCATGGATTTGTGCTAATAACAGAAGAAATGCCATTACTATCAAATACATTAGCATGAATTTTATCATATCCAGTTTTACCCACCTAACATGTAGGTACCTGATCTATGATAATAATGTAGATAAATTCACAGAGAGTGAGACATCTCAAAAGGACAATTCATCTTATGCACTGAGATTACCTACCTTGGGATGAGAATAGTAGCACTGAAGAGGTTCATTTGTCCCCATTGAAGGAATCCACATCACTAGCATAGATTAGGCAGCTAATTTTCAGGTAGCTGATATTGGTTAAGATGATTCAACCCAGGTGATGAGGTAGCATTGTAGGTCACTGTCCAAGTCCTCTGTATTATGCAGTAGCTGTACTCCTGCTGATATTACTGCACCTAACCAGCAACCAGTCCCACTCTAATGTATCTGACAGTAAATTTAGAATTAGATATATCATCGACTGAAGCCTTTCTTTTTCTGAATTTTTTTGTTTTTCCTTGCTAAGCAGAAACTGGCCTTGTGTTTATATCATTCCTCTCCTTCTCATATCCTGAGCTGGTTCTAGGTTATCCATCTTTGTGTGCTAGAGTGAGGAATTATTCCAAATGTAATACAACATATCAGAATAGTCTGGTAGCTGCCAGATGAAAGACCATAGAATTTCTTAGCTGTACTATTCATGATCCTTTGATGTATTATTTCTCCCAGCCTTCGTGCTACAAAACTACAATCAAGGGGCTGAATTTTTGCTTTTCTTCTGGTTGGCAGTCAGATCTACAGCAGGTTAGTACATGACAGTCTTTAATTCTTGGCAAAATATTGCTGTACTGCACAACAGTAAAGTAATATAGATTGAGCTGGAAAGAGCCCAATGACAGTCACTTAATATATTGTACCAAAATGTCCTTTCTTTTACTGTGTCAATCATCTCCTGGCTTACTCTTAGGGGTTTGGGTTTTAAGAAAATTTAATGTTCAAATATTCTATGTTCAAGTGTTTTACATTCTGTGGAGAAGAAACCATGAATTTGGACACATATCCTTGGAACAGAGATTTATTGCTTGATGGTTTTGCCAATAATGCATTTCTCTGTATAATGCACTTCTCTGTGATTCAGGGTTTTGCTAGTGTTGAGATGCTTTTTCTAATTGCTTATTTTACTTCTCTTCTTACAGTTAGGCTTGAATAAACCACAAACCCAAGAGCCCCAGGGACACTGCAACTACAAAAGCCATGCCAAGTGGAGCATGGCACTACCCCAACATTGCTCACTCCACATTTTTTTTCTATCTAGAGGCTGAGCACCTAAGCCTCACAAAACCCTGATTTTACTGCTTCCCTTAGGGTTAAGGTTATGATTAGGGCTAAAAAAGAGCAAAGCCCAGGGCTCCAAACTACAAAAGGAATGCCAGGCAAAGCACGGCACTGCCACAACATTGCTCCATCAGAAAATTTAGTCTTCAAACCAACCACAGGCCAGGTACACAGACTTAGAAAAAGCCTGATTTTCTTGCTCCTCTGAGAGTAAGGGTTTCACTTAGGGTAAGGGCTCAGAAAACCAGAAAAACCACAGCTCCAGGCACACTTCAACTGCAAAAAGTATGCCAAGAGGAGCATGGTATTGCCCCAATATTGTTCCCTCCTCAGATTTCTGCTTGGCACCACTGTTTAATTCTTGCATCATGGTTAGGGTCATGCTTAGAGTTAAGGCTGGGAAAACCACAAAGCCCAGAGCTCCAGGCACACAGCAGCTGCAAAGGGCGTGCCAAGGGGACCACGGCAGTGCCCCAGCATTGCTCCCTCCACACCTTCCTTCTTCACAATACTTGTGTGCTTTGCACCCCGACAAATTGTTGCTTTTACTGCTCTGCCTCGTTTAAGGCTTAGGCTCGAGGTTAGGCAAGAGAAAACCATAAAGCCTAGACCTCCAGGGCTGCTGCAACCACAAAAGGCATTTAAAGGGGAGTACTTCATGTCATCCCATTATATCTGATTACAATCACTTCATTTCACAATTATCTTTTAATTTTTTAGATTTAATTTGATTAGAAGTCCCTAGTACATTAGTTTCACTTTTTTCTATATCTTTGAGATTTAAGAGTAGCAATTCAGCAAGGTTTGATCCATTTCCCTGCTCTTCTTATAATCCCATGCAATTTTATTGTTTTCACTTCTGGTTCAGAATTTTCTGTTCTTTTTTGAGCATTTTGTTTAATTAATCCCTTCACCTGTATAATAATTTAATTCTGTTTCCTGATTTCTGAATTTCAATGAGTATAAATTTGGCAAGTTTCATGTCAGTCCATTTCATGATAGTCACTCCATTTCCAAATTTTCTGGTTTTAGTTGCATTATTATTTCTTCATATCTCCAATCTCCAGTTGGGCAAGCTTTGGTCCATTTCCCTGCACTTCATGTTATCCCATTCACATTTTTTTTATTGTTTTTGCTTAGCTTCAGAATATTTTGGAGTTTTTAACATTTCATTTCTTCAATTTCTGTTCTTGTTTCTTTGCTTGGCATCTTCCCTGATTTTGAAATATCAATGAGTATCATTTTGGCATGTTTATCTCCATTTAATTTCATAAAAACAATATTCCTTTAACAGAATGTTTCTCCCTCCACACCATTCTTGGCACCATCCTTGGACTAGTAAAAAAGCTGCTTCTACTGCTCTGCTTAGGCTTAGGCATACACTTTGGTTTAGGGTTTAGAAAACCCCAGAGCCCAGAGCTCCAGGCACACTGCAGCTGTAAAGGGCATGGCAAGGGGAACATGTCACTGCCCCAACACTGTCCCCTCCACACCTTTCTGCTTGTCACTAGCCTCAGCCCAAGGCTGCTTTTGCCACTCTGCCTAGGGTTGGGTTGTGCTTAGGGTTAGGGCTCAGAAAACCACAAAGCCCAGGGCTCCAGGCACACTGCAGCTGCAAAAGGCATGCCAAAGGCAGGACAGCATTGCCCCAACATTGCTCTCTCTATACCTTGTTCCTTGGCATCAAACATGGGTTAGGCTGTACAAAACCTCAAAGCCTAGAGCTCCAGGGATGGAGCATGGCACTGTCCCAGCGTTGCTCCCTCAGCATCTTTCTTCTTGGCACCTGTCTTTGGGATGGTTTCTATGCCATATCCATTTATTTTGTTTTCTGGGGTTTTTTTTGGGGATTTCCAGAATGGTTGCTGCCTCCCCTGGTTCTAGGAGTATCATGATAGGTGAGGGGCTGCCTGGAATGCTGTAGGGGTTGAGGGCAGGAGCTGCTGCTTCCTTCCAGTAGGGGTGAGCAACTCAGCAGCCATGGCAGTGCATTTATCTTACTGGTTATCTTTCTGCCCATTTATTTTTCTTTTCCCTTCAGTATTGTGGCTGGGGCTTGTCAGCTTGCTGTTCTGCTGCTTGGGATCCAAGAGCTTTGCCTGGAGCCCACGGTCCCGTGCTGGGGCCCCTGCCTCTGTACCCCCAGCCCTAAGGGAGCGATCCCTGCCCAGCCCTGCTGTTTTCTCCTGCTTTGTTTGTTGTTGCTGCCACTGTTGCTGTTTGTTTGTCTTGTTATACATATAAATGTTAGTAAAGGGCTGTTAATTCTTCTCCCATATCTTTGCCTGTAATTTCATAGTTATAATAACCTTGAGGGAAGGGGATCACATTTTCCATTCCAAGGGAGGTTCCCACCTTCCTTGGCAGACACCTGTCTTTCAAACCAAGACAGCACCACCCATATGGTGGGCATCTGAGTCTCAGCAAAAGCCTGATTTTACTGCTTAGGATTAGGGCTGTGATTAGGGTTAGGCTTGAAAAAACCACGAATCCCAGAGCTCCAGGAGCACTGCAGCCAGGGAGCACAGCACAGCCCCATCATTGCTCCCTCCACACCTTGCTCCTTGGCACCACTACTGGCCTCAGCAAAACCCTGATTTTATTGCTCTGCTTTGGGTTAGGTTTACTGTTAGGAAACTGAGTGGACACAGGAACAGCATTTATCATTTGCATATTTCTGTTTTGTTTTGCTTTCCCTGTTAAACACAGATATGAGTGTACAACTGTCTAAACACAAAAGGAGATCTGAAAATGATGGCTGGCCCAGGATTAATTCTGCAGAGATAAATTGTTGCACTATTTTCAGTAGTAATTAAAGCAATTGGATATTTTGCAATTTTTTGCTACAGGAAAATTCTGCTCAGAGTATATTGTACAGCTGGCCAATGTTTCTTTAGTTGCGGTTTTTTTTCTTTAAGAGTGCTGAATCACAATTACAAAAATGGCAGCAGAAAATGAAGTGAATAACATTTCAAGATCACATTGATTTCTATGCAAAACCAAAGGAATGCTTATACATTTTTCAGATATCCCAATAAGAAGAAAAATACAATTAATGTCCTAAGAAAAAAAATATAATTCAAATATTATCAGTGCAGAAAAGAAAAAATGGAGGTAAAGAAGGTTTTACTACCAAACATATTGCACAGAAAAATCATTATTTTTATTTTCTCCAAGGACTAGCTGTTCACTTCACTCACAAAACAGACAATTATTTCATACACAGGAGCAAATTCAGAAGGAACTTCATACATATTCATAGGGGCTAAGATTTAGCTTCTGATCTCAGGGGAAAAGCTACAAAACCCAGATTTGGGCACCTAAATTGAAATCTCCAAACGGTTCAGAAAAGTACTAATTGCTACAGACACACAGCTTGTGTTGTTATCTTAGTGTTTTAAGAATAAATATTGGTTGCATTCCTATGGTGAAGATGAAATCATTATAACTCCAAATTTTTTATATTAATACCCATGTTTCATGGAGTCAGTGATACACTAGGAACTTTTCCACTAAAGGAAGATTTTTGCCTTTAAAACTGATAAAATGGTAATGTCATGTGACTTGTGACTGGCTTCACTCAAGATTTTTCACATATATATTAATGGATTTTAATGGTTTTTGGTAGACATCTTATTAGTCAGCTATTAATGGTATTCAAATCTATAATAGGAGCCAATGCAGAAAGGAGTGTACTGTGACAACCAATTTACAAAAGGAAGAGCACACAGACTCTGAGAGAGGTAGAAAGTTAAACCAACAGAGACTGTAGCACATACACTGAGTGAACTGCAGGATGACATAGTTTTCTTCTGTGTATGTGTGTGTGTGGTTGCTGTGAAAGGATAAATGAAAGTAGATTGGTGAGTTAGGAAAGCTGTGAAAGATTTTAGATTATAGATTATAGATTATAGATTATAGATTATAGATTATAGATTATAGATTATAGATTATAGATTATAGATTATAGATTATAGATTATAGATTATAGATTATAGATACATCAGGGTCATCCTCTTATACTGAGAAATGTTCCATGATTTATACATGTGGAAAACACCTTATTTAAGATAGTTGGTTTTTATTAAGGGTGTTTATATTGTTGAGTTCCATACTGGATGATACAGTTAATGAAAATCTCCAGAAAATTAGATAAGCCTAAGGGGAAAAAAAAAAAGCCAGTTCAACCCTGTACATTATCTCTTATTCTTACAAAAGAGGCAAGTCAAACAGCCATTAAAAGCCTTGAGCTTAGATCCAAGATTTACATATATTAAATAGATTAGGACAAAAAAAAATCAGGAATTTGTCTCTGTAAATGCCAGGAAACTATACAGTTTCCTGTATAGATATTACAGAGGATAATTAATACGTACGAGGTGAAATATGTAGACTTTTCTCATCCTTACATTTTATCTTCAAAACATTCATCCTTAAAAGAATTATATTATAAAAGTGGATTAATAATGGATTAATAATTACTCTGTCACATTCTGTGAAATCTGTCAGGTTTGCTTGGCAATTGAAAAGGGAGGGCATAGCCTTTTGCTCTATGATTTTATGAACCAGATTACTTACTAGCTCCTGCCACAGCTATTTAAGTAGTTAGGTGTCCTTTACCTGGGGGACTGGAGACCCCAGGTGGTCAGATTTCATCTTTCCTGTATGTTTAAAGGCAAATGAATATATTTCTGTAACTGCTTGCCATTGCAGAAGTCTATGAGGTATGTATCTAAGGGAAAAGCAGCAAAGAGACTAGAAATTTAGGAAAGCATTTTATTTCCTAAAATAGATGTCAATAAATAGTGTTTTTAAAAGGAGGAGGGGGTGGGGGAACAGTTATTCCTGATACTCAAGTGCAAAAAAAGTGCATGTAAAAAGTCTTTGTTTCTACAGTTCTGTTTCTCACATTGACACTTTTCTCCAAATTGAAATGCACTGTTTTCAGCCATCACTAATCCACAAGGCTCTTACACAAACCTACTAATTCATCCCAAGAGCAGTTGAAGAAGGAGGAAGAAAAGGTAAGAGACTGAAATCAGCAAATGGTAAATGGTAGAAAATGGCACTTAACAAAAATAAAATTAAACTGAATTTTTGACTTTTCATTAAAAAGAAAGTAATATATTTCTGGGCTTAAATTTATTTGATTATTCATAACTAGAAGACTTGCTTTCACCTTTCTATTTTCAAATCCACTGTAAAGTAGCTGAAAATTTTGGATTTTAGTATGTACAAAACTACCATGTATTTTCAAAGCACAGTACACACACTGCTAATGACAGAGAAACATTTTGTCATCTTTTATTTTGCTTCATCTGTATTCTTATGAATAAAACTCCTAGATATACGAATTTGAAAGCTTTGCAGGATTATCTAATACAATGTCTTAAAAGTATGAGTTTTTTAAAATAGAGAACAGAATCTACAAAATTTCATTACAATTGTCTCCAGCTGACTCACCTTTTTTCTCTTTGCTACCCTCCTGGCCATGAATGTCTTGTGTTGATCTAAGGCTGGCATTCAACTGTTGTTTCTCAAAATACTTCTAGCTCTCCTGATCAAAGTTTTAAAACCTCATAACCATATTAAAACACTGACTGCATTCTAAGGCCAGTGTAAGATTTAAGAGGATCTTGGTGAAGCATAATTAGCATTACATTAAAATGAACTGTTTGATGGATAAATTGTTTCAGTTTACATCATGATAAAAAGAACATAATAAAAATCTTTAAGATTAAATTCTGCTATTTTTTTCCTAAATTCTATCAAAACTGGCAGGAGGTAGAACCCTGAAAGTTTTATTTTTCTATTATCTTCCAAGGCAGCAAGACATGTGCAAAGGAAATGAAACATATTCAGCCAGAGCAGAATGCACTGCTACAGGATATCAGCAGATATTAAATAATTTATCAGTGCTGATGGGTGAATAGAAGTATCAGGTGCCGTTTCAGGGCTCCTGGCCTTGATTCCATCCCTAACACCTTCCTGCTCCTTTTTGAGGAGAGTGATAATCAAGACTATATTTAGTTTCCAATTTTTAGTTCTAAGAAGGACACCATTCGTAAAGCATAAAAAGGTAGTGACTCTGTGGCACATGTGCTTTTCACTCCAGGGTATGCTTCCTTGAACTGATGGTTAAAATGAACATATAAATTAATTTATTTTTGGTTATGTGAATGAAAATCAATATTTTGACAACCATTCTAAGAATAATACATTTATTATTTTGTCTTAGCAAGTAAGATCTACCAAGTGAGAGCATTCCCAAATCAAAATGTGAGTCCACAGTCCTGACATTAGTGACAAACTCATTTGTCAGTAATATGCAGGCTGATCAGATGAATTGTGTAGAGTAACTTACATAGTGTATGAGTTGGGCACTGTAGCAGTGTTCCATTAAAAATGGGCATTAGTTTTATATTATCCTCTCTTATTTTTCCTTTCTTTGGGGTTGATAAAACATAATACTTCAATATTCAATAATTCAAGGCATAAATATGACTCTACACTTTTTCATATCAATCGACCTAGCTGTAAACACAAATCTGGTCTTACAGGCTTGGCAGTGGGTAAAAGATATATGAGTGCTGCTCAAAGCATTTTCCTTTGTCATACTGGGCAGATGGCTGACCTGAAATATCCTACTCCAACTGACCTTCTACTGAGAAATAAACCTGTATTGATTATCTATCTGAGTTACGAAAGCAGCTTCAAAACAATTTGAAAAACCTGTTACATTTCTCTCACAAAATTATGTAGACTTAGCATTTATGAGCTGTGATTTCCACGGATTTTGACAAGAAAACCCAACAAGACTCTGTGGACATACAGCCTTATTTCTGCTTACCTATCAGTGTGATATAGTGCACTTGAACATGAAACTTATTAGACCATTATTTGTATCTCAAAAGTTAGAAATCTCTGACTGTAAACAGGCTATAAACTAATCTCTAAATCACTGGCTATAAATTATTCATCAGGGATAGGCAAGGAAGGAGAGGCAGTAGGCTATCCCTGTATGTTCATGAGGGTTTCAGTTGTGCAGAGCTTGATGATGGTGACAATAGCATCGAGTGGCTTTGGGTAAGAATCAGGGGGAAGGCCAACAAAGCAGATATCATGGTGGGAGTCTGTTACCATTCCCAATGTAAGGAAGTTTTGCAATGTTGTTAAAAGCTTTGTGGAAGCAATCAGCTATAGCAATGTAACTGGTTAAAATACTTATCATTTGTTTACATTAAGGGCTTTTATTGCCTAAGAACTTTAATGCAGTCATTATTGGAGAGTAGCCACCAAATTTTTTAGAGGAATAATTGTAACTCATTAGAGAATAGTTCACATTCATTACGAACTAAATGCATAATGCTCATAATCCTTAGTAACACAGAAATTAACAGTAGATCCCTGTAAAGCTGTGTAAATTCTGAAGCTATTCATATTCTAAATCCATGCTGAAAGGGAACTTCATTAAGACAGTTGCATCTTATTTCCAGCTGCAGCTAAATCTTTAAATAACTCTACTAGAAAAAGAATTTAAAGGCACCCACTTATGTAAGTTATGAACGTGAATAAAGGAGAAGTGCTTTACAGTGTACTACCCCCATAAGCCTATCTCCAAGTTTTCTGATGATTCACACTGTCTCCAGGCAACAAAGTAAATGACAGCATTTGAATGTATTTCCTCATATGCTCTTTCTTCATCTGCATTTACATTTACAAACCCTTTTTTTTTATTTTTTTCCTCCCAGAAGACTGGTTAGCCATTTTGGTAGCAGTTTTAAAACACCTCCATTTCCTCAGTTTAACAAAGAAGTCCACTCAGCCAAACTGGGATGTTATCTAAAACGACTTTTCTTCTTGGATTCTTTCCAGCAGTTTTACTTATCTCCTGTTGCATTTAAGAAATGCTTAGATTTGCCTTTATATCTAACCTCTGATTTAGTCACCTGCATATCTCTATATTTTCCTCCTTGGTACCTTCATATTTGTGTTGCTGCCTATCCTTCAGACACATCTCTAGCTCCATTCCATGGAGTATGTGGATTCCCAGCCTATTATGTACATTAAACTATTATATTCACTTTCACTTGTTTCTGTATTGTTCATGATTAAGTGCCAATTTAATAATGATCCCATCTAAACAGAACTTACAAAATGTTATGCTCAGTTACGGAATTTTATAAACTCAAGCCTATAAACAAAATCAGGAAGATAATGCTGGTGAACTCATTCTTTTTGATTGTCTGCATACAGTATTCTTCAAGCTTCATTTTGCAGGGAACAGTATCACCACCTCCTGTCCTGTTATTAGATTTATAATAAAAAAAGAGACCCTTAAATTCTAATATTCTCAAGGATAAGTTGGTTCTCTCACAGTACATTTATTCAATTTTAATTTAATCTCATTTCATTGTTTTGAAATCCCATTTTATAGGGTCTTTCTCCTAACAATTACTTTTATGGATGATTTATGACAATTATGTGGCTTATCCCAGAATCTTTGCCCCTGGCAGTGTTCAGCCTGTCAAGACATCAGATGATAGTGAGAGTCAAAGTGGATACACAGGAAAATCGAATTCTTTTGAATACTTTTTCATCACTTATGTTCTCTATGTCTTGGAAAGGCATCAGTATCCAATTAATTCTTATTCTTTAAAAATCCAATAATTTCAAAATCACTTTTTGGAAAGACAAGTGATTTCTCAATTATGCCTCTTGTGTGTCTGCTGGCACTGACTTTCAGAAATAGGCCTAATTTAAGGAAACATAGTGGTTTCTGAGCCATGCTGAGTGGAATGGTTGACATACCTGAGGGACAGGCTGCCAGCCAGAGGGATGTGGATATGTCAAGAAGTGGGTCAATGGGAAGATCATGAGGTTAAACAAGGCCAAGGACAACTCCAACGTCCTGCATCTGGTTGGGGGCATCCCCAGTACCAATACAGGCTGGGGTATGAGTGAATTGAAACCAGTTCTGCTGAGAAGGACTTGTGGATTTTGGGGGAGGAGATGAGCCTGCAATGTGCATTTGCACAACTGAACAATGGTTCAAGGAAGAAAGGTCTGATTTCTTTTTCTCACCAGGCTTTCAGATTGTGCATGCATCTTATTGAACATATCTTGCTAGGCAAAGTGGGAAGAGTTTTCTCTGGTTAAGAAAAGTTAAGAACTAATAGGTAGGTCTTATCAAAATGAGGATGTGTCACCTGAAAGGAGAAAAAAAAAAAGAAAAAAGTGGGAGAAAGAGGAGAAGAGAAAGAGTGAAAGATATTTTAAATTTAACCACACTGTAGCAGATTAATGTATTTGGGGCTTTTAATATATTTATTCTTGTATTTCGTAATTACTTTTTATGATATTGCCAATTGTGGATGATATAAATAAATGCTCTCATTTGAATTTAGTTTATCTGACTGGAATTAATAGGGATTTCAAGTAACTGGATAATATCAAGGCTCTTTTCTTCCAAAGACAAAGTTAACTATAGGACTGGATTACTGGAAAATCTGTCTCACCACATCACAATGTTCAAAACAAACAGTCTGTTGACTGCTTGGCTATTGCCTGCCTAAAAAGATGATAGAGATCTGATATCACAAAAACAAAACAAAAACCCCACACATTTCAGGGATTATGGTAAGTGGAGAAGCTCCTTGGGAATGTGGCCATTTCTCCCAAGTCACTTGAACCTAGAGATGCAGAAGTATAGGGGAAAATGCCAAGTTCTTTTGCTGCAGCTGAAGATGGATAACTAGAATATTCCCTCAGCAGAAGGACACAGTGATAAAACAGTTGAGCAAGGATTTCAAGAACTGGAGAGGTGCCTGACTTCATTTAGCAAGAATTCATATTCCTTCAGTGAACATCAGGAGAAGTGGAAAAAAATTCTGGACCCTGAAATACATCTGGATGTAGGGTACTGCCATATGCTCAGTCATGCATTTCTTCTGAGACAAAGAACTCTGCAGGCACTTTTACACTTCAGAGAGTAAGAGGCATGCCAAGGAGCTCATTGTTGCTTCTTGGCAGAGGAGACACCCACTTTTATGGATTTAGAGCAGATGAATGAAAAAGGACTAACCTTTAGTGTGGACTTCTCCTCTACGTTGCTTGTGTTGGTTATCATAACTTGTAGAATGGGCTCCCAAACACCAGTGAGAACAAGGATCAGATGGAGCTGACATGCACCATGCTCATGTTCTCAGAAGGTCTTTGTTGCTTTTCTCCATGCACAGAAGGACTGCCTGCAAAATTTTGTTTTGTGGTCTGGGACACGTTTGACCCAGATGTGTTCTGAGACAGCTTTACCCTGGACCATGCCAACATCTGGCAGGAATTTTCAATGTGTCGGATGTTCCCTGTGTAGGAGGGTCACTGTTGTGGGAGAACTGAGGCACAAATTCCCTGGTTCTCTTCACAGCACAAGACTCTAATGAAGTCCATCTTCTGCAACTGGTATCCATGCTGGAAGATGTGATTGAATCAGATCGGGCCTATATATGATTCTGTGACAGAGCACCTTTGATAATCCTATCTGGTCAAATACTCAACAAGAAAGAACTTGACATGGAACATGGATATACTATGGGGATCCCTAAATATTGGTATTAGTCCCTGCTTTGTGGGAATCACTTGATGCACTATGAACTAGAGCAGAAATCTTGGTAAAGTTCTTCAGGATCTTGGAACAAGATTGTTGACTTTCATTAGTGAGAGTTTCAAGGCTGCCTCTTGACCTGCTGTCTTTTTCTTCCCTAGTGGGAGAAGATTCATGCTTATGAACCAATGGATGTAAAAGTTTGTAAAGTCACCAACTTGATGGTCTTTTTCATTTGGTGAGCAGGTCAAGAAATCTGACCTGGTGGCTCAGGACAAGTGAGCTCATTCTTATGCTCAGCATCTGGCAGGACACAGACCTGGGCATCTACACCTCTGCAAACAACCCCTCCCCAGCTCCTGACTGGGGTGAAAGGGAGGCAAGGTTGTCAGAGCAGGTGTGAAGGTGGGCAGATCTGCTGTGTCCTTGACTTCAGACAAGATTAACCCATTGTAATCATGTCAGTCCTGCTCATTTCCTACTATTTCTTCAACAGCCTGTGCCTTTTTCCCATGATCTGGACCTGGATTTTTCAGGTCAGGGAAACACTGGCTCCCTTCCTGGCAGCTGCCTTCCCAGAGGCCATGCTGATTCTTTCTTTATAGTCTGTGTTTACCTATGTGCTCACTAGTCTCATGCTTTAATACTGGCTCTTCCCTTTTAACCACAGGTGAAAAACAGACTCAGTCAGAGCCCTGTGTGTGGATGGGGCTTGTAATGGCAATATTCCAAGCCCCTGGCTCAGTAAGTCCTTGTAATGATAGGTTACACAATTTGGCTAGCAGGTCTGCAATTTCACATTTGAATTCCTTCACAGCTCTTGGATGGATGACTGCTAATCCTGGTGCCTTACTGTCATCTAACTTACTCTGTGTAGTCAAATTATTCATGTATACTTAGCTCAAATTGATACAACTACCCTAACCAATATGCTACAAAAAAAAAAAAAAAAAAAAAAAAAAAAAATGCAGTACATGTTGGAAACTTCCCAATATCTTTAAGAGTAAAAAAAAAAAAAATTATGCAGAAAATAAATTTCATATTCTCTGCTGTGACCTTATCTTCAGATGCCACTTTCACATGCTTTGTCATCAGATGGTCCAGCAGTTTCCTGAGCCAATTTCCATCTTCTGAGCTATTTAAACACCTTTTTATGATCCATTTGAGTATCTTTCCAAACTCATTTATGTTTCCTGTAACTTCCTGTGTACATATTATATGCCATGGTTTTGCTGCTCTCCTGTTTTGGATAACTCTCCCTGTTTTTAAAGTCAATCATTTCTATACAGTAGCTTCTAAGTTTTCTGTTTAGCTAAACAGGGCTTTTTACTGAGTCATTATGTTTTCTTTTTCCTGAGTAATTTGCCTGAGCTTCCAATACAGTATCTTCAAGCAGCCACAAGGCAGCTTGCAGGCTTTTTGGAATATTAATTTTAGGAGTATTTTTGCTAATAGCCTCATTTGTATGTAATTCATTTTCCTGAAATTGAATCTCTGTTTTCAGGATTTGTTTGGCTTGTTCTTTCCTACTGAAATATTAAGTCTAATTTTATACTGATTGCAGTTACAGAGTGCTCTTCAACTAATACCATTTGAATTAGGCCCTGTACATTACTCAGGACCAAAGCCCAAATGGCAGCTTTTCATAAGAGTTCTAAGATTAGGTATTCTAGGAAGTGGACATTTACTGCATGCAACAGTCTTATCTCTCCTCTTGTCCTGAGGCAGCAATGACACAGTGTGTATATGTGTAGAGAAAATCTCATCCCATTACAACCTGTTTTAATTTGCATTTGTAATTTAAAGTATTACCTGAACACTATCATCCTCCAGATTAAAAAGCCCGAAGTATGATCCTAGTATTACTTCTTTTTTGATTATTATTATTAGAGTATCAGATTTCCACAGAGGATTCCATATTTTTTTCTTTTTTTCCCACAATATTTTTATGCTGTAAACTTTGCATTTTTCTTCACATAGTTTGCCCTCACCTGCACATTTCATTCCGTCACCCTTCAAACCTTGTAGCCTGGCAACACAGTATCCTGTTAATTATTCTTTCACCAGGCCTCCGTCTATTATTTCAGGGTTGCTGTTTGTAAGTAAAAAAATATTTTAAAGGCTTCTAGAATTGTTATAGAAGGAAACTTTTGTTAGTTTTGCCCTTGGCTTAGCTTTCCCAGACATGTCAGCTGACATTTTAGGGAAACTGACTTGTCTTCTCTATTTCTGTTTATTTCCCTTCTGGCCTTTTCAGAGGTATGATGCTTATCATTCAGGTTATACTGCCAAGTTGAATCAATCTGAATGATATGCTTCTCCACGCTTGCCAACATTTTCCCAGTTCCTGGTTTAAGTAATCTTGCATGACCTTCTTAATTTTCATAGGCAGCAGTGTGTCTCCACCTTGATCATAATAGAGTCAGTCCTTCCTTTATGGGTTCTTTCTGTCTCACTAAGTTTCTCAGTTCCTAATGTACTGAAGTACCTGTCATTGCTGCACTGTGGTCTTGAACCATTGCTACCCATGGACCACAACTCTGTATCCCTGCCTGGCTGCCATGCCTCATGCCCTGGAGCTGGGAGCATTTTGGAGAAGGCCATCATGAAAATCCTAATTCCAGTCCCCTATTAGGCAGTCCAAACACCACCCAGAGCATCACTGATGTACTTCCCCAAGTCACTGGTACTAACCCAAGTCTCCTGGATTCTCTCATGCACTCTCCCATCAACACCAACTCTGAAGCATCTCCATGAGTAAACATCAGCTGGTACCTCTCCTTCTCTTTCAGCTGTAATTTTTCAGTGGCTCTCAAAAGAACAGACCCAATTTCCCCAAACCAAGAGCTTCTTGCATAGCATGCAGACTTACAAAGCCAGATCCACTGCCTCTTACAGTACTCTCTCATTTTTAAGCTATCAACAAAAAAGATATACACAAGAATGTATGGGGTGGAGAAGGGAATATGAGGAGTCCTTCATAAATATAAAATGAGCACCAGTAATAAATGTCTTCATCATTAGATACAGGAATTTATACTAAAAATTACTTGGTTCCAAGCAGATTGAGTTTATACAAAATATCAGTTCTCAGTTCTCTGAATTCTTATTGTGTTCAAAGGACACAAGAAGTGGACGCCTATGGGTGGTATCTCTTTTATCCATATGCAAAGGTGATCCTGGCATGTTTTTTAGTAAGTGATTTACTAATGGAATGAACCTACAAAATCAATTAAAGCATTTAATTTACAGTACTTAGGTACAATGTCTAATACCCTTTAGGAACAACACAAAGATGACAGTTTAACTGACAAAAGAACTTTAGTTGCTAATATAAATATAAGAATAGAATTATATGCAGTACAGAAAAAATATTTACATCTACTCTGACTTGACTTAGATCCAAAATTAAAAATTAAAAGTCCATTCCATTTTTAATTTATAGAAACTTTCAAATATCTTTTATTAGAAACATTTAAAATCATTTTATTAAGCAATATTTAGCCTTTAACCATTTTAACTATGACTTAAATATTGAAAAGAAGTCAAACAAGGAGGAAGTGTTTTGTAGATCTGAATTCAGATAACTTTGAAAAGTATTTCCAACCTTTTTGAGATACAACTTCCCAAAACAAAGATTCAAGCAGTAATTGAATTTATAACTTTTCATGCCTATATGTAGACAGGAGACCAGCTGCTTGATTTAGTAGTTTTATTGCTGGCATGCCAAATTTAATTATTTCATTTATTTAAAATTTTTGTTTATCTCATGTAGAGAAGGCACATTTTTTTGTATGTTGAGTGATAAAAAAATAAACCAAGAAAGGCCAAATTCTCCTATCAACTCAGTATTCACAATCTGGAGGAATTATTCTCAGGTGAGCAGTGTTTCAAAAACAGAAACTCCCAAATTTCTTAGTCAAGGTTTGGCTGTGGATGCATTATAATTTTTTGTTGAATCAATTACAGCACACTACATCCTTCAGAATGTTGTGATGAGAGATGTTTGCATAACAAAAAATAATCCTTATTGCATTTTATTTTACAGGAGAAAGCAGTAAGTCTAAAGGGTGATCTCAGTTACCATGCAGACCTGTGGTGAAAATGAAGATGACTTCACCAGCCCAAAGTACAGGGATATAAAGGTGAAACAACCCCTCAAGAAAGGACTTTGTTGGTTGTGGGTACCAGGGGAGAAATGAGAGCAGGAAGTCCAAAAGAAGCTGGTTTAGGACTCAGAAGGCTGAGAAAAAAAGCAGAAAAAGTTGATAACAACTAGAAGTATGGTGAAGAGAAAGGCACAGTGGGAATCCCAGTCTACTACCAGCTACTAGAGTGCTCTGCTTTCATGGATACCCACAATGAACAGAAGCCTGAATGACTTTTCACCATTCTGACATCCATTTCTCTCTCTTTTCACTGTTAATTACTAGGTGATATAAAACCTTTCTGATAATTATGTTTTACAGTAAGCTTTAAGTACTTAAACCACCTAGTGCAAAAGTAGCCATATGTGATAAAGGCTACACACTTCACTTTACCTGTGCAATGCTAGAACTTCTTGCTAAAGGGCTCTTCAGAATTGTTAACAAAACAAACTTTGATTAATATTTGGTTTTGGATGTTGGTATTCATGCTCTCTCCACACAGAGTAACAAAATCAAAGCTTCAGATTTTATTTATTCTAAAGACAAAATGTTTTCAGGTGATAAAGTCAATACTAAAGGCTCTTAATGGGATTTTCCTAACATCAGAGTCAACAGGTAAGAGAGAATGTATCAAAAAGCATCTTTTCCTTCTGTGAGCAGTATCATGGTAATTCACTCCCTTTAAACTCCAAAGAGTTTGTTGCATTCCTGGAAATGGTCTGCAATTTTCCATCACAGGGAACTCATACAGCTTACATGTTGCCCATAAACACCCCGAGTGTCTATTTACTTGATGGTATGGTGTGATTTACATTACCAAATACTTTTTAAAAGAATCTAAAGCTGTTGTGCTGCATTTCTCAAATTCAGTATAAGTTTTGTTAGTCAGGTTGGTCTGTGCTGCCTTAGCAAGTCAGCACAAGCCTTAAGGAAAACTGCTTTGTAAGCAAATATCAATTGTAAAAAATTAGTGTTCAAGTTGTGTGCTCAAATCCTGTTCAAAATAAGATAGGAAGGACTGATGTGAGTGTTTCCTTGGGTTCAGTTACAGCTTCATGTTTCAGAGCAGAATTTTATGTTCACATTGCCATAATCAAAAGTATATTGAGAAAGAAACAACTGTTTGTTACTTAGAGAAAGGTTCAGCAATGGTAGGAATTCTGTTTTCATGCTATTCAGGCTATGGGTCACTTCTTGCTCTTTAACTTCTGTGCTGTTTGGGGGTTTATTCCCTCTTAGCTTTCTGCATTAATTTTGATATGGAGTAAGAGTCCCTGCATTCAGGGTGGGAGGAGGGGGTTACAGAAACTTTATTTTGCACCTCCAGCATTTTGAACAAATACATGCATGGAGTTTACATCTGAAGTAGCAAGTGACATTCATAACAGATTCATGAGAAAGGATTCAACAGAAAACTTTTATTTAATTTATTTAATTCTCATCTGGGTAGATAGAAAGTCTGATTCTGAGTATCCCTGTGACCTATACCACCCTGATGCACGTACAAGATGATCAGACTACCTAACTACAGGCATCCTTTTCTATAAGCAAAGAAAAGCCAACACTAAACTTTCTATGTAAGAAAGTTAGGAAAACAGTTAAGTCACTCAGGTATGCAGAACTCAGCTTTGTGACACAGTTTGTTTATTTATTTATAAAGCATTATCTGTGCATAAATGTACCTTTTACTATATCGCTGCAAGAGTAATTTTTGTTTATAATAAAAAGGACCTAGAAAACCCAATAAAAGAATAATCACTCTTCAGGGATACATATCATAATCAATGGTTTGATGCTTTTGGTTTTCATCCAAACCTATGCATCTCACTCTCCATCAAACTCTGCACTTGTAGAGCACCCTGTCTTGGGCACCCTGTTCTCCCTCTCCTTTCATCCCTGTATAAATACTAGATAAACTTGAGACATCTAGACAGTAAGAATCCAGTCTAAACCATTTATCTGATATCCTCAGGCAGACCAGAGGAACTGCCCTCTGAAAGAGTGTATTTCATTAGACTAAATAAGTAACTAAGTCAACTAACTAGGCTCAGTCTAGATATGTACAGTTTAGACAGCTAAGTTTGAGAGAGGCTGTGTCCAGAGACTTGTCAAATAATTTTTAATTTTCTTCATAATTTTTAGTTTTCTTTAACTGAACAACTATCATTCCACAGTAGAAAAAAAACAAAAAATGTAGCTGAGTGCTGCAAGAACTGATTCAGATTGTTTCAATTTGGCTGTCTCGAAACACTTAAACAGTTCTCACTGCCAGATCTCCTTGAGGGTCACTTCTGTTAGCATACTAATCCTTTTCCTTTTGGTTTATTGTGAGGAAAACATTTATTACCATTGCATTTGACCTAACAAATACTTCTGTTTTTCAAAAGCGTTCTAATTTAGGTATAAGAATTTCAAGGCCCAGCAGATTTGGTAGAGAAGACTAAAGAGAAAAATATTACAAAACTGTAAGAATTTTGGTAATTTTAATGTGAATAGCAAGAAGAAAGTATTAAGCAAAGCTACACATCCTTCCATCACCCTGGAATGTGTGGAGTGAAATTGCCATGGATATGTAAGAGATTCACCATGAGGTTTAATACTTGCAGGGTCAAAATTCTTCAGAAAATCAATTCCCAGCTCACAGAACAATCCTGGAGAAGCCAAGTCTTGAAATTTGCTTCAAAAATTTTAAATAGAAAAACACAGAAAAAATTTCCTTCTTCACCTCCCTCAATATAAAAGGATTTTCTGCCTTTCTGTTTACTTGTCAGCACCTGGTACCACAGAATAAATGAATCAGAGGGATATGGTGCCCTCAGATTGCCTATCAGTGAATCAGAGGAAATAATCTTCCTCTTTACTTTTTTCAGCTAACTTCTGATTTCATTGATCTTCTGCAGTGGCTCCTAGGGAATGTGATCATTATGAGGGTTTCCTTCCACTGAGAAGTTGATTGAGCTACAACTGAGCAACAGTAACCATTGAAGTTATATGTATGTTAGAATTTTCAAAAAGTCCTTTACATCCATACAAATAAAAATATTTCCCCAGAGATATGAAGAAGCTAAACACAAAAAACAGATTCAACAATGTAGGGCATGCTCACACATCACCATTTCTGACCCATCATAGACCTTGCTTGCCTTATTACACTAGAGAAATCTTAAATGTACAGTTCTTTACACTAAGGTCACAGAAATTGTCATCCAAAAGTGTCAGAAGTGTTAAAATAATTTAAATTTTGAATGTAATTCAATGATCACAAGGCCAAACAGCTGGGAAGCCAAACACCTCCTGTTGTGCAGCTGCCCTTCTATAGTATTGCAGCATCACAGGTATTACAGAAATGTGGAGCACGTTTCTCTGATCAGCTTAAATAGAAATTGTCACATTTCAGCTTCTCAGACATTATTAAGTTAATGGTCTTGCTGTGAATTATTATTTGTTTAACAGCAAAAGAAGGATCATTGTAACTGTTAAGACTGGTGTGGTATCATCTACAGATTATCAAAACTATAGATTCATGGTTATAGAAGCTCTGTCGTGAGGACAAATCTCATTTGTTTTGTGTCTCAAGAACATTTTGAAAATTTGAAAAAGCATCTGTAAGGTCTTCATGAACACTTTGTTGGCAAAGATAGTGGAATCCAGTGTAACACCCAGGTCAGGCTCAGAATGCAATTTAAATTTCACTCATAAGCTTGTATCAACAATTTATATCCCTAAGGATGTTTCTTTCCATTTTCCCCCCCCCTTTCCCTACAGCTTTATGACTCATCATCTTGCTTGATCCATTCCCTCTCTGAAAAGGTTTGCAACTGCAGGGCAGTGACTAAAACTGACCTTGGTTTACCCTGTCTCTGCACCACTGTGTTCCTGCTGCTAACATTACTTATATTTAATTTAATAGTGTAATGCAGAACTGCATTATGCAAATCTATATTCACAAAAATTTAAAAATGGCATCAATGTATCAAAGATTATTTTAAAAAGAGAATTACACAACTTTTATCAGCCAGACCATTCACATAACAGATCACATGGCAAACGATTTAACAGTTGCTCTCTTCAGAGCTTTGATGTCTCTAGTTGAACATCACATACTGTCAGGCAATAAACATCTAACCCAAATGTTATACATTTCTCTTTGAAGTACTTCACTGTTGTTTTTTTTATTTAACTGTTACCAAGCCTTTACCATTGATAGTTTTAATGAAACTTTTACACAGAAATACCTTGTTTGCCCATTCTCTGTTGAAAGAGTATTAGCACATTTTTTTATAAAATACGTGCCGGTTTGTCACGGTGTGACTTGGGTTTTGCCAATTATAATATATTTAATTTCTTTTAGAGATAGGATTTGGGAGTAGAGACAAGGCAGGCTCAAAACTTAAAAAGGTACAAGAAGAAATTTATTAATAAGACAAAAAAAAATAAATCAGAATAAGATTCCTAGATTATTCCCTCGTCCCTTCATTCCACATTCCTTAACAACATCCTACAGAAAACACTTCAGTCAGTTATCCACCCAAATAATCATTTCAGTTCACTTAAGAGAGAAAGATCCCTTTTTTTATTTATGGCTTAGGGGCTGGCTTCACCTTCACAGTCTGCACCTGCCCTGGCCCTACAGAACCATGAATTTTCTTCCCATTCCCACAGTCCTTCCAGAGCCGTGTTATGGGTTACAATGCACACTTGGGATATCACTTTTAAGGCAGGCTGCTGAAAAACAAAATTCTCCTCATCTCCTTCTCTATCAAATGTCTCTGTTCATATTCCAGTCCCAGGACAGATAGAGAGCTCCATTTCCCCAAGGCAAAAAGTCTTCTTCTCAAGCACCCCAAAACCTCCCCAAGTATATTTCACAGTTTAAAGGAATTTTAGTGAAGTCACAATCCCCTTAGCCCACAAAAAAGGTTTTCAGCTACTTATCAGTTGCATCTTTTCAATCTTTTCCCATCAGAAACTTTATCTTCATTCTGCTGACTTCTGTGGACTCCATGCTTTATTCCTGCTCATTCAGGGGAGCTCAGGAGATCGAAAATATTTTCAATTCTTAAGGAAGCTTTATGCTTAATAAGATATTAAAATTTACTGGCAACCACACAATGATATTAAAGGAAATTGTTACAGGCTTGGTAGTAATTCATACAAAGCTCCATTATGTATGTAAGTAGAACCCAAAGAATGCATCCATTAGTAACGGCAAGCATGCTATAACCATCATTTACTGTGAAAGCATGCCTTTGCTGAAGACCTATAACCAGGTGCATGAAAGGACTTCTGACCTGAATTCAGAGATCTTCAAGTCTGTATTAGCTAAGCCAACAGGAGGAATGAGTTCTCGTCCAGCCTTCAGTTTAACATTGCTCTTACAATGGGGCTACCAAACGTGTAAATTTCTAGTTTGATAATCCTTTGGGATTATTTTTATGTAATCATCTGTATATGCCTTTTTGGTGCTCTGGATGCCACAGATTACCAAATACACTATTTTAAGGAGAAGCTAAAGAGTTAGAAATCACTGAGCTCTGGTGTGCTCAGAGTATTGACGTGAATGCTGAAGTCACACAGATTTGAATGTGACAAGTGGTAAAGATGATTTCAGCCTACTTAGGGTACCTCCCTTTGTGACTAAAGGATTTTCCATTGCTTATTCACAGTCAGGAGTCAGATTAAGAGCTGTAACACAAGCTTGATATTTCATCCCTCTTTTTTTTTTTAATCAATTACATTGTCACTAAGAATGTGTAAAATATTCATGGTATTCTTAGATACTCTTTTGGGATAAAAATTCTCCTAAGTACCTTGGGATGACCCAAGAAGAAAATAAGCATGACAGTTCAAGAGCCCTATAAATCATAACATGATAGCAAGTCAATGATCACACAAGTGTTTTGAACATATTCTTGGAAAAATTAAAAAAATTCAATATACTCTTCAAATATTCTAATCCTGTTCAAGCTTTTTGGGAGATAAGTAAAAAAAAATAAAGGAAGAAAAAATAAGTATCCAATATCCAGCTGGGAATTTTACCTCCCAAGAAGTAAATATGATTAATAACACTACTTGCTTCTGGGTTTAAGCACATAAAGTGTTTTTGATCTGTTCAGGCAGACTGGCAACCTGTTATTCATACCCATTTATACTGGCTAGAATTACAGTACTACTTCAGATTTAGATTCTGCATGCAGGATTCTGTGAAGATCACACCTGATTGCTTTCACATTTTACAATTTTTTCCAGATAATGCATAACTTTCTGGGCAAAGACATCTCAAAAAAGCCATGTTGTTACATAGATATTTGGTCAATCACATCTGCCTTCACTACAAGAAGATGTAAGAATGAAGTAAAAGAGTTTACCATGAATTCTCTCTCTTTTTCTTTTGGAATATGAAAAATCTTTTTTTAATCTTCCAAGAGTTATAAGACTCCCTATTTCATTATGTAGCTTCAGATGTTCTCACTGCATCCAAACAGAGGGGAAAATAAGAAATTTCCAGCACTAGGAGTGTTTGAAAGCATGTGTGAGATCTCCTGTACTTATTTACTGCTTAATTCCATTTGACAGTTGAATAGTCTTTTTCTTTTTTTTTTTTTTTCCTTCAGCAGTTTAATACAACATTTAAATTAATAAAGAGAAAGTTTGAATATATTGGTTAAGCAAAAAGAATTCTAGGAACAGAAAGGAAATTTTTTTGCCCTATTTGTCAGAATATTTCCAGTTACTCCTAATTGATTTCAGAGAAAAACTGCTATAAGTTCATGACTGACATAAGATCATAGCTTCTACAAAGACAGATATTTAAAAAGCTCTAGATAGAGCATTGATAAGTTTCTGCTGAAAAAGCTTTCAAGATTGCAATGTGATCACATTCAAACTGCAAAGTAGTACTGCTCTCTGCTGGCTGTTATAAAACTAAATTGCTGTTTGTAAGTTGAATAAAAGCTCCTCTATATATTTGCTTGATTCATCTTTAAATTATGCTTTTGTTTGAATTAGGAGAGATAAACAAATGCTTATTCAGCTATAGAGATAAAACATATCTGCCTATCTCTTTGATAAATGAGCATTTCTCAGATAAGGCAATCTCAGCAAAGCATCACATTTGCAGAATTTTACATGTGGAAATCACTCAGCCTCTGACATAACCTGGATCTGTGTTCTCATCTCTAATAAGTTTTCTGATTCTTGCTCCAACTTGGCTTTCACGTTATTTTAAATCTCTGCTTATAACAAGCTTCTTCTAATAAGGGAAAACAGAGATGGCATGAGTCTGGCTGAACACTGCATGGACATACAGTTCTTCCAAAAGAATCACAGAATCAGCAGCTTCTCCAAACAAAGAAATTTCCTGAGGCCTCTGTTAGTGCACCTTAGGAAAAGAAAAGCATGAGTCTTTATTCCCCTCACTGTGGGTAGTGTAAACTGGGTTCCAACTTTTCCAATTACATATCTTCCTGACAAATGATGAGACTTCTTCCACGTTTTTGCAGTAATAAATGATGGCCCTTGTCAGTCATCTGCCTCCTCTTTCCTTGCCTCATCCAGAAGGCATTGAGGTCAACAAGCAATTCATCAATATCAGATCTGGGAATTAGAGAGTCATGATTTAGGCTTCTAAGGCCCATAATTTTAAGAAGGAATCATTTTAAGAAGTGAACTTTTCCTGTTTTTCAGTCTTGTTTGTAGGCTCCACAACCACAAAGACCAGTAATGCAATTGTACATTGGTTTGTGACTCTGTCATCAACTTTTTTCTTTCTGGAAATGTATCAGAACAATATGAGCGGTCTTATGAATCATCAGAGTTGGTCAAGCTTGCAAAATTTCCCAATCTAAGTTCAGTGGATGTTGAAACTTATCAAGGACTGTGCCATGTGAAAAGATCAGGAAAACTGTACCCTAGTAAGAGACAATGAGAAAAATATAAACCTCATTTGTTACTAGCTCTAAGTACAGTCTATTAGTGGATTCCACTTCCATTGTGAGGGATGTTGTGTTAATCTGCCTGGTGCAGATTTTGCAAAGGAACCCTAGATTCCCTTTGAGGGGGAAAATACAGTGCTGTTATACTAAAGCAGCACTATTTGTAACAGAACTAAACCAAAAATCTTTATTTATCCTCTCTAAGAAATGAAAAATATTGTTTTAATCTCTGCCAAAAGAGAAAAATATTCAGAAAACTAACAGGCCTTTCCTCTGAAAGCAATTTGATGTCTAAAGCAAAGGACATAACCAAGCCTGAAGTCTAAACCAAACTGAGAAATATTAATTGGTGTGCACTAAATTATATACAGAGGGTGAGATTTTCAAAGGCACAAAGGATAGTTGATATCTAATTTCATTCATGCCTTTATAAATAATTACAACCAACAATGAAAGTAGAGTTGTGATAAATTATTAACATTGTCTGAAGTGTTTCTGTCCTTTTAAGCGTGTAAAAATTGTCATCTTCCATACAGAAGAATTTCTGAGGACATAAAGCAAACAAGTAAGCAAAGAATCCAACAATCCCTCTTCCTCAGGGTCCTTAGGAAAGACCAGCAGTGACTTTTTAAAAACCCTTTCTCAAATTTTTTTTTTTTTTTTTTTTGCAAAACTGAAAACAGATTAGCTGACAATGCCTTTGAAATGGGCGTTTTGTGACTCAAGTCACTCCTTACATGAAACCCTGCAGTTCACAGACTTTGCCAGCTTATCACTCAGGATCTTTTGTTTGATATTGCCTTCCAGTCCTTGGCTAAATTTTGGTAGTAAACTCTTTAGGATAGAAAACAATCTTAATCCATGTGTACATAATCTCTAGAATGGCTTATTCCATTCTTAGATTTAGGTTGCTATGTGGTGTTAAGACTCTTTAAACAATTTAAAGCTTTTAACTAGTCTCTAACAAACTAGGAAATTGTTTGGATCTGTATCCAATGCATTGGATTGCATCCAACATAGATTTCTTTCCTTTCTTTTAGTTTTTAATTAATATGCAATCTTGAGCATAGCCCAATTAAAGGAACATTTCCATATATCAAAGAGAAAAAAAGCTTTGGCATGCCAAATTCTTATTCAATTTCTCAGGAAAATAGCTTCTTTTCTTCAATGAATTTGGAACAATAGAGGTCTGAATTCTTTATATGTTTTAAATAAAATGTAGGAAAGAGCAGGTAACACAAGCTTAAAATAAGAAGGTCTAATTTTTATTAAAGGTTCACACATTTTCTTCCTCTTTATTTGCTCACCCACATGTTTTTCTTTTTTCATTTCCCTCCAGATCAATTCAACTCTTAACATGCCTCAGAGGAAAAAGTCTTGCAGAAAAATATGCTTCACCTTAGAAGATCAAAGCTGTTTTACAGCTTGCTTTTTTAAGTCCTTTTTAATCTTTGTGGCATCAAGCTCGTTAGAAACAACAAACAAAAACAAGAAAAATGAGAAATTTAAGCTAGGATTAGTAAATTAAAAAGTAGCTTTGATATCTAGTAGAAATAAGCAATAAGAAAAATATCAGTGCTGCCAAATGTGACCTGGAGAACTCATTATGTAAGAAGGATGGAAATCAAATTTTTAGTATCTCACTTCATCAGTGCAAAATAGATACAGGGCAGATTCTATCTGTTGAAGGAGAAACAGTGGAGAAACCTGCGGTGTACAGAACGAAGCAACTGGGCCTAAAAAAGCCATTTAATGCCTTAAAAAGGCATCTGAATTAAGTATTTATGGAAATGGAAAAAACATTAAAGATTTTTCCAATTGGTACAATTATTACAAAAATCCAACACAATAAAAACAGCGTGCCATTAACTGTTGCAAAACAGCATATCATAAACACCATGTGGGTCTCAAAAAGAATGTGTGAAGCATATAAATAAATACATAATCACCTTATTTCCCTTTCCAGTTAAATTTGATCTACTTAAAAGTTTCAGCATTTAGAAGTTAAACCACTGATTCAATCTTCCCTTCATGAGAAGAATGGGTTAATTTCCTTTTCCATTTCTGTTGAACTGTTGTCATGAGAACAAATCTGTCTGGTATCATTTTCTGTTTGTCTCATTCTCTCTCGAAAGATTGAGACTTTTGAATTTTAAAGCTCTGGAATATGTCTAATAGACAAGAGTTTGCCAGGCACTTCAGCCTTCTAAATAATCTCTATTTTTGCTACCTGTCCCATCTGATCTTTGTCACCAGCTGTGGGGCTAGGCAGCTGACATTCAGCTCCACAGCTCTTTTCATTGGAAAAGGCAGTGAGGACTGCCAGCTCATTCCTGTCTGGTCAAGACTGGAGATGGAGTGGACATTGTTGCCTGAGACTCACCCCAGCCAGGCCAAGGCGCTGTTACCATTCAGAAGAGCAGTGATATTGGCTGCCTTGATATCTTGGATGGATATATGCACCACTTGGTACTCCGACGTCACAATTTTGCTCCTTTGTTCATTGTGAAGACGATTTCTTGTAAAACTGTTGAGTGGAATATTGTTTCTGAATCAATTCAAAATTTCAAGGGGCAAAGTTTTCACTTGGCTGTTGTTTTGCACAGCACAATTTCTCAATTTATGATCATCTCAGTATCCTGCAATAAGGTGTATTTCCATTTAGTAAGGAAACAACAACTGTTACTTTTTTCAGCTGCAATTACTGTTATGTGAAGCATATTTTTCTCCTTCCAAAATGAATTTTTAAAACCTGCTCCTGGAGGCTGTAGACCTTTGCCATCTATTTCACAAGGTCTAAAAGATGGCTGTTCTTTTGCATATCAAGGAGAATGTTTTAGTCTCCTGCCAACAGTTTCATTTCCAGTTCATTTCTGGATGCCTTTAAAGGTGCTGCTTTTGGCCTGCAATGTACTAAACATTTTAGAACTTTAATACTGTTTCCCTTACATGCAACTTCCAGCAGCTAAAATTATCTGAACCTGTTGATGCAAAGTGAAGACATTTCATTTCACACTCCTGCCCTCCTTGCTCAAATGCACCATGTACACAGGAAAGCTTGAACAGGAGACAGAAGCCAGCTAAGTCTTCTCCATGATAGGAATGCTTAATTTTTCTACTCTGATCATTAGAGTGCAGACATGTTGAGCATCAGAGCAAGTTTTAAAACCTGACATTTTTCTGTATTCATATAAGGGTGACAAGGAAGAGTGGATGAGAAAGTGAAGTTAAACTGTTGCTGGAATGCCAGCACCAAAATGGTCTTGTATTACTCACAGAGGAAGAGAAGTTTATTAGATATAAATGTGGTATAAGTCCAAGTGCTGAAATCCTAAATACAGTCATTACAACTAACTGATATCATTCTGAGAAAGGCCAATTTTTGTTTGCATTATGGGACAATCCTATATATCTTGATAGAATTTGAAAATCAGATCTGACACTTCTGGTTATACAACATGACCTAATACACAGTGCAAACCAGAGAAATTTGTTTATTTCGACTACATCCTTCATTTTCAATCATATAGTATTTTAAATAAGTGTTAAAGCTTGAGTAGCTCGAGTCTGTGTTTTTCTGGGCTTAGAACTGCTGAATTTAGAATTGCTGAATTTGCATTTAATGTATTCTATGGCTATACACCCTACAGCAATCACCGATGAAAAGCCACTGCAAAATAGCAAATCTGATACCCAACCTCCAGCAGCAAAAAATTAACCATGAATAAAAACACTTCAACAGTAATTTTGCTTGGGTAGTGACTGCCTAAAGTTAGAGTATAACGTTAAAGAAAAGGTTTTTGCTGAATTTTTGTTCCCCATAGAGGACTAATAATTAGAAAACAACTTACAAATTGTCATTCATAGGGAATTGTCCACTGGCAAAACAAAAGGGAAAGTTTTTGAAATACCTTTCTACATATTTATTTATCCTACCTTTGGTTTAAAGACAGAAAATTCTTACTGAAAACAAACATTAAAAAAACACCATATTTTAGATGGTTTTGGGGTGACATTATAAGCAAAGATTGTAATTGGTCGCTACAAATTTAATCTGACTCAGCCCAAGCTTTGGAAGCTTCATCTTAGATATGCATTAGACTTGAAATGAATGTACAAGTTATTTTTGTATAGTAAATGCCCTTCTGTTGCTATGGAAACCAGATGTTTGATAATTAAATTTGTGCTGTAAATAGTTGTGTGCTGTCATGTGAAAGAGTACTCTTCACAAGTTGCTGTACAGCGTAGTCGAGCTTCTTGTCTATTGAAAAATTGGTAGTAAATGGGGTGAAATAGCTGCCTCTGAAATTGACTTCAGAAAGCAGCCACTTTGCTAGAGCATTTTAAATAACACTGGAAAATCTGTGCTGAATTTTGAAGCTATTCTGCAGGTCAGAAGCTAGCATTGCATTCCTTTTTTCAATTCTATTTGCCTGTTACCTTCTACTCACAGATAAATGAACATGAACAACAAAAAAGAAAATATAAACATTTTCTGCAGCAAAGAGAGCTGTCCAGTCATTCAGTCAAATAGCCGGACCTTTGCGATCAAGAACTCAAAAAATAGTTTTAACTTTTTATTCTATTTAGTAATACAGATTATGTGAAGCAAAAACTGTGTATTCAGCCTGGTGAATTTTCCTTACTGCATTCGATGAGTGATCTTTCGTATATTTGAGGGCATGTGATTTCAGAAGGCTCAGAAGTCAGTAGCTGAGTAGAGGTAGATGAGAGAGTAGCAAGAGAGTGAATTTTGATATGAAATGTGGAAGACTTCAGAGAAATTCCACTGTGCAGAATGAGCAGAACTGGCTAGTCTCTGTGGAGGCAGGACAAGCAGCATGCTCCTCCTGGAGTTCATGAGAGACAAGGCCCAGACACAAAGAAGAACAGGTGTAGTATATTTGACCATGCATTTTCATGTCTAAAAACCCACAACTAATATAATGGTATAAGGACTTGAAATTTGTGCTCCTAGTATCAGCAAGGAAAAAATTTCTACACTGAGGAACAAGGAGACCATCTATAAGTGACAAGACTAATATAGATCTACAGCTCAACACAGAATCATAGAATGGTTTGGGTTGAAAGGGTCCTTAGAGGTCATCTAGTTGGATGTCCTGTCATGGCTGGGACACCTTTCAGTAGATAGGTTGATCAAAGTCCCATCCAACCTGCCCTTGAACACTTCCAGAGATGGGGCTTTCACAACTTTTCTAGGCAACCTGTTGCTGTGCCTCACCACCCATCATAAATATGAATTGTAACTATGAATTACTCAACAGTAAGATATTAAAACAATCTTTTATAACATTGCTTTTGTATTAAAAACAAGCAAGAGTAAATGTGATTACAGCTTTTCACTGATCATTGAAATTCCAATCAATGTTTTTGTCTCTGACATTGTTCACCAAAATATTACTTTCCTGGAGTAATAGCGTTGCTTAATCCATACACTCACAAATTTAATGATTTACCAACCTCCTTATAATAAAAATGTTTTTCCTTTTGAGTTTTAGGCTTTAAATCTCTTCTGAAGGTTCACAACACAGTAACATCATTGTGCAATAAAAGGATGCTATTTCAGATTTTATTGCTAGTTTAATTTGGTGTGCCTGAGAGCAATTCTGCTGTTGTCACACATGAAATGAAACTTGTGCAGCAAGAAAACTTACTACTTGCTGAAATGCCCAATGTCAAGTAACCTGTAAATATGAAAATAGATTTACTCTACACAACTATTTTTCCTCCAAACAGCAGAAGCAGCATTGTTTGAAGGAAAAGATCTCCAGAACTATAAATACAGCTTTATGTTTATATGCCTCACTTGCTCTAGCCTTTCTCCTGTATCCCACTTATTGCCCTGCAATAGAACAGAGGAGAACTAAAGAATGTATAACTTAAAATGTGAACTTTTAGAAGATATAGTATGGTCACTATCACTAACCTACACATACCTTGCCTCCACTCCATTTTTTTAGACAATTCAATTATCTTTTACAGCAGGCAACTTTGGACTGTTCTGTGTAACATTTGACAGAAGGCATGGAGCACAACTCTAACTCTCTAGCTTCATTATGAATTTCTCAAGTATTTGTCCTTGAGGTGTTATTTACTTGAAAAGCCCTAGAGCTACATAGATAATGATACCTTTTAATACATGTGTGTTTCACATTAGGCACCATGCAGATCATCAGAAAATATGAATCAAAGTGTGTGCATTCAAACTGGAAGGATTGTTTTAATTTCTCCATGGGAATCCTACATATATTATTTCCCAAACCTCTAAAGACTACAATTCCTTCTTTTATAGCCACAGGTTTATTAGCAGCAGTACAGTTTTGAGGCGTTTTCTACATGAGGTCATTTTTTTCCATGGCAGAAGTACATCTTCTCTAACCCCAAACAAACTTGTTCTCTCCGGCCTTGTCTCTAGCTTTAGCAAATACCTTTGCATCATTCAGAATACCCCTCTTTTCAAAATGACTTCTGTTTTTTTACAATATTCAAGTTTTTTTTACTTAGACGCTGGCCTGCCACACTGTACAGCACAACAATGGCCGGAGTATAAGGCCATTTTTACCTGTCAATCCTTGAAAGCTTTCCTATCACCAGACATGTTTAAAATAAATACAAGCCATTTCCTAAAGCTACACTCCAAACAGAGTAAAACCTGACAGTAAATAAAACAGAAAACTCAGAAATGTGCTTTTCCAGGGAATATAGTAGCAGATGGAACCTGACTAGTGACCTCACTAAACTTGAAAAGTCATGAAAAAGTAATTTCTGCACGTAAAGTAGAATTGAATTCTTCACAAAGAAATCAAATAGGGGAGGGAAAGCAGATCAAGGAATCTCATCTACTCAATAAAGTATAAAGAAAGGAAAGCACTGGCTGCTATTTAATGCTACAGCCATTAAAGAACAGCAGTTATAGTGGCCTGCATCTCCCCACTCCATCACACAAATTTTACCACAGGAAAGATATTTAGTCCCCTCCCTACCACCATCATACACTCCATGTGGAAAAAAATTAGGCTTCTCCTTTTCAACTGAAATTGTAAAACAAACACATAATAATAAAACGGTGGTTGTAGAATAACAATAGATCGATAACTTTGTGATATTGTTTTCCACATAAAGTATTAGTGTTTTATGCAAGGACTGCCTGCATCAAGCACATATTTATGATGTTGATTGCAGCTTGTGCAAGTCCAGCTGTGTATGAGAGGTGCCTAGGTGGGAAACCAGGTGGGAAGCCTGCAGGTCTCTCACAGAATGCAGCATCTTCCTATGCTGGACAATTTCTGAGGAATGCCCTAGTTCTGCCTCTGGATCTTTGGCAAACTTGGCTTCCTGGATGGCTCTGGACTCAACACTTGTCTGGTAGTGACAGAGAAGGAATCAAAAGCTTTTATGTGCCTTTTCCACCTCCATAAATTCTTTGTCCTAATACTTCTCTAATTTGTACCATCTCTACTTGCAGGGTCAGGTGTCCATGCCCCACTTGCCTGAAAGATGAAGTTTTGTGTCTGAAAGATGAGTGACTCCAATCAGTGATTAGGTCTTGAAAGGCCTTCAGAAAAGTCATGAAGCTTCATCCTTCATCCTTCATGCTTGTGTGTGGGACTGTTGGGGAAGGTAGAACAGGAAAGCCCTACTTACTAAATTACCATAAACACAATAGGATGGCTTAATGAAGCTAATCCACTCTTAATTAAACAATGCTTTTGGCCAGAGGGCAAGGCCAAAAGACACAAAAGACTAGCCAACACCCAAAGATTAGATCTTAGAGTTTAGAATGTCACACACTATGCTAATATAAGGGTTCCTATAGTCTGCATGCTATAGAATTAGTATTCTGTATTAGATTGGTTCTTAGGGATCAGAATATTCATGATGGAAATGGATTTATTGTGTTACAAACGGGAAGTCGTCCTCTTCTTCCTCTCTTTACTCTTTACTCCTTGCTCTTCTTTCCTTCTCCCACTTCTCCTCTCCTCTCCCTCTTCCATTACCCCAATACCCTTTTATCCCATTACTCTGTCTCCCTTCCCCTGCTTCTCTCCTCCTCTTCCTCTTTTTCTTCCTCTCTTTACCCTCTTTACTCTCTCTCTCTACCCTCCCTGTTCTCTCTTTCATTCCCCCCTTTTTATCTCTTTAATCTGCATGTGGCTGCGCCGGGCAGCTCCTTGCAGACTCTCTTATAATGAACTGCAACTGTAGCTTTTAGCATTTACAGAGCGTTTGAGTCTTGTTCCATGCGTCCACCCTGATACAAAGAATCCAGGAGTCTCCCGCATGGGACCGCTTGAAGAAATTGCTGATTAAAATCAGCATGGGACTACTTCTGAGTTAATGTCTTCCAAACACAGACATAGAGCATCTTCAAATGTAGCTTCCACAGTGGAATGACATGCAAAGGTGCAGAATTTCAAGAGTTGGGAACTGCTTCTGGTGAGAGAGGTCTTTTGCAGCACGCTGCAAGCTGCAGAACATTTCACAGGGTCAATGGAAAACACTGCTATTTAGCCATGTCCCAAAACAATCCAACAGGAAGCTTCCAGAAAATGCAGAGAAAAACCCTGTCTTTCTAGTAACAAATTAACTGCTTGCACTTAACACAACTCAGTGATAACAAAATACACATGAAAACAGTCTGAAGGCTCTAACAAGCATTGAGCATTGTAAGGAAGGCTTGGGTGTCAGTTTTGTCATTAATTTACCACTCATGACTTCTGACTGCTATTTTAGGGTTTCAGGACCATGTTTTTTTTAAGTATGAAAAGCAAAACTGTATTTTTTTTCTCAGTGACATTTGATGATATATGTGTCTCTGCATTAAGAAGAAGCACTGACTCCAAATTCTACCTTCCTCCCAAAACACAGGATCTCAATAAGAGCTCAAACACTCTCCCAGGCCTGCAGACTCTTATTTTTCTGTCCCTCTTGTTGCAAATCACACCTCATCCCTGGTAGCTACGGATGCATAGTTCAAATAAAAGAGAGGAAGAACATGCATGGAAGAAAACCTGCTTGAATATTCTGGTGGTTATGCTGTTCTGGGCCAGCCAGGAGACTGGAAGGAGGCACTTCTATATCAGTCAGAATTCTGCCACTCTAAAATTTGTGTTTAGACAATAAACCTTTCAAAGAAGATATTATCTCTTTATTATTGATCTCTGTTTACGGTATTGGGTTTTACTACCACCTATATAAAATAACAGCTTATTTGTTGCACTAAGTAGCAGTGAAATATTGGGCTTTTAATTCCAGAAGATGTTATTACATGCACTCTGAGCTAATAAATTAAAGCAGGCTATGAGCAGCTGACAGTGCTATACTTTTCATTCATCTTTTACCTATACAAATCTAGAATGTTTAAAGCCTGGCATTTATCACACCAGAAACAGTGTTTCATGACATGAATGGATTTTACTTAATATGCACAGGAAAAAAAAATAATAATCTGAATAATGAATACAGGAAAAAACATGGAAGAGAGATTAGCAGTCAATTTCTGTTCAAGTCCACTTTAGCCAATTCCATCTGTTTTGCTCAATTCCTATGCCAAAAATCAGTCAACAATCCTAAAAAATCAGTCAGAACCCAAATTTCAGCATTACTACTACTGGGTGAAAAATATGCATGATCAAAACAGCAGGCTATTATAACACCAAGTTATGTGAGTTTTCAAGTGTGTTCTGTAGTGAGCTGAATGTTGTCATGTACTCCCAACAAACTGTAAAGCAATATTGCAAAACACTAGAAAGAAGCCTTCTGTTTAGCCAGTGTATTTGCTTATAAAATAAGCTGGTTAACTCGAGTACCACATCCTAGAAAACACACAATTTCAAATTATCTGAGAGAAAGCATGATGACCCAGATTATCTATCAGTTCAGTTTGTAACAGTTTTAAAAAAAATGCAATATTACTTTAACCATGAAGATAGCAGGAGTCTAATGGCACTGTTCAATGGATGTCTCTGTCACCCCCATTGTTCAATATAGCAAGCAGCTGGAGAGAGAATAGAAGTAACACCAGGTAGTTTGCTTGAATCTCTCCACATAAAAGTGCTCATTTAATGATGAAAAATGTGTTCATGCTTTTATACAAACAGCATCTCTATATGCAGTTTTTGATGGCTAGCTATGTTCCCTCAGATTACTTGGCTTTAATAGTTTACAGCTCCTTATGGTTATGTTTTTCTTTCCATCTCAAACATGAAAATAAATGTAAAATACAACCTAGTAGACTGCAACCTGAAAATATTTCTAAAAACCTGCTATATATACTAGTTTTTAAAAATTATTTTATAAACAGATGTGATATTTAATGAAAGATTCAGAGACACTTTTTTTACAGACAACAAACTGAAAATTAATTCACCATGTTTAATACACTCCTAGTTTTATAACCTCATCCATTATTTTATTATTGTTGTGTTAGGCAGTGACTTTTTATGATTATGCCACTTAGAAAATAGGGGTTTTCATTTATAATTGCAGAAGAGCATCAGAACAGCATGGTTCAGGATTGTAGTTATTTTTGACCTTTTGGAAGACAAACTGAATTCTTGTATTTTGTATAATAAAACTGATAATATCACACAATACAAATATATTTGTGAAAGTTTTTAGTCTTTTTATCCATAGAGAACTAAATTAAGGCTTGGATTTCATAAACAAGTCAAATTCATGTGGCTAGCCTGTAATGTTTTGATAAAGTTGCATGTGCTTCATGTTCCAATGAGACCATTCATATTGTGGAGAAGCATAACAGGCTCAGAGGAAACATACTCTTATCAATAAATATGATGACATTTTCTAAAGTGAATACTTTGCCAGTCATAAAATAACTTCTACTTGTTTCTTTTGTTTGTTTGTTTGTTTGCTTTCACTTCTTTGGAAGTAATCCTCAAATTATGGCTGCTTTTATGAGTTTGCAAACACTTGTACAACAATTATCTAAATTTTTCTAGTGAATGTTCATATAGAACAATAAAAATACCCAAACAACATGAAAATATTACTTTATTAGAAGGTGCTAAATCTCACAAAAATATACGATTATTTATATGCAAGTCAGGAGATACTAACTGTCAAAAAAAAAAAATAGCAGAAAAGAAGAATGAGAACAGAGACACAACTGTCCCCATGTTGTAACTGTGGCATTGGTCAAGGATGGATACATAGCGAAAAACACAAGAACAGCTTGTGCAATTCACAACTCAGAGACTGCTTTGACCCTAATATTGAGAGGTTTTGATCTCTCATTCCTGTAGTTAAAGTAGGTTTTTCTCTTTAGTGAGAAAAAATAAGTGAGATACAGGAGTAGTTTGTGCCAACATCTATAGCTCAATGACTTGATTTGCATTATCTGATCACTAATCAGTTAGTGAAATCTCAGAATGAATACCATGATTGTGTTGGCACAATCATATTGATTTTGTACAGGAGCATTTTCCATGTAAAGTATACATTTCCATGTATACTTAACTAAAACATTGCATAAGAAACTTGTTGACTATATTAATAAATTTATTGTTTAAAATTTTAAGCCTTGTTTCATTATTTTCTTTTTTTCCAAACATACTTTTCTTAATTCTATAATTAGGTGATTGTCACTTATTTATTTACAGAAAAATCTACAGATCATTAAAGCTGGGCTGCATTTTCCAAGACACTTTTGAAGTTAATTTTTTCTATACTGTAGATTAGAGGATTCAGTAACATTTAAAAATAGCCTGCCATGGAATTAATTGTTAGGAAAAAAAATATAATACACTACAGAGAACATTCTATGACCAATAGTAATCTATTTTAAATATTTCTGTATATTAGACAAATTACAACAGAAAGAACATCTGTTTTCCAAGGAGAACTAGAATAGTTCATTTTCACCTTCTTTCTAAACAAAAGGGTACAAACTCAAAGTAAATGTAATCATTAAAAATCTTCTTGTTTGGAAAGAAGATTATTTAAGTTATGAAAAGTCGCATTAACTCTACAATAAGATTATTTTCTATACTTCATAGATATTTATTGGTTTTCTATTCAGAAACATGCACCTACCTAAAGAACAAGCCTAGTTTTATTAAAAGGAGCCATATTAAAAAGCAAATGTTCAGTAGATTTCTTTTGGGTTTGCCTCTTTTTAGATTTCCCTGTCCAATATCTTATTCAAACAAATCGAAAATACAAGCTATATTCAAGTCCTGTTGCTTATTTATATAATTTCTGATGGTGTACAAAGATTTGTATCACATCAGTGTTCTTTTGATCTGTCACAGACTGGAGGTATAATACCTTGGAAAATGCACCATTCCTGCAGTTTGTCTCTGCAGTCTTACCCAAGCAGACCTGCACACATTTTGCATGTTCCTAGTTAACCACAAGCTACATAATTTTTAGATTTTTAAGCTCAGTCTAAAACACCCTTTTTCTTTGCAATGTTTACTAACATGATTCATAATCACAGTTTTCTTCAACTTATTGTGGGTAATTATACATATATATGTATATATATGCAGATATATACATCTATGCTAAGAGAATTACAGATCATTGTGATAGCAGTGAAAACTTTGGCCTGTTTCAAACTTGGAAACAATACTAAATTGACATTCATTGGCAACACACATTGCTAACATTTAGTTCTAATCCGTTATTAATTATTTCCATATATATTCAAATAAATAGTTTTAAATAAGTTTATCCTAAATTAGCTAATAAACAATATGATGGAGCTGATAGTCCAGGTGGGTATAGTTCCTAAATGGCTTCAGTGTCCAAGTTCAAGGTGGCTGGTGTTTAGAGGTTTGTGAAAAGAGATGAGACAGGGGACTTCTTTTTTCTCTTTTCTTTGCTCATGATTGCCTTTTTATGTTCTCTGTTAGTAAGAAAAACGGAAATCCATATACCCTTTATATAGCTAAACCTAAAAAACACACCTCCAAAATAATTAAATTATACATTCACAATTCATACTAGTCCATGTCTAGGTGATATAAGAATTTTTGCATTGTTGCCTATTTTTATTCCCTGAAAAGGGCTAGGACTGAAATATTGTTGAAGTGAATTTTGTTCACTTTGTTGATGTGAATCCTATTTCATTTTTGGGAATAATCCTTTGGAAACTGTGGTGGTCAATTTAAAAACTTAAACATAAACAAAAACGAACAAACAAAAAAACCCCAAGTTTTTTTGAGGAGCTGGTGAAAACTGGGATGAACAATTTAGTCCATATAAGCTAAAGTAACACGCTTGGAAGTTTATTATTAAAAAAAAAACTAAAAAAAAAAAACTACCAAATCCCCAAGCTTGTAACACTAAAACCAAATCCTCTCAGAAACATTTTAAAGTCAATTACTTGTAAAACAATCTTTTTGCACTTTTTCAGGGTTTTTTTGGTTGGTTGGTTTTGGGTTTTGTTTTTTGTTTTTTTGTTTTTTTTTTGTTTTTTTTGTTTTTTTTTTTTTTTTTGTTTATTTTTTGTTTTTTTTTTTCTTGTTTTGTTGGTTTTTTTTGTCAGAAAAATGAATTAGCTACAGCTAAAAATTATTCTGATTTTTTACTAACTTTATTGACCCTTAAACTTTTCAGGGACTTTATTTTGGTTGGATGAAATAAAAACTGGAACCTACAGAAAGAGTCTGAAAGAAAAATGGACGCTAAAATGATTGTTATTACCTCATAGGTGTGAGACAGATATGTATTTATCACATCATACATAATGAATGTGCATTGTGTTATGTGCCTGAATTGTGAGTAGTAGGTATGAATTAGATGCACATATCCATATACAACATGAACTAAATATAACTTACGTGCACATAAAAATATTAAAAAAAGCTTCATGAAATTTCTGGCTAAGAATTATCCATGTGTGTTGTACTCCTATTTATAATACATCTGTTACACCAGTTTATCATAGTTTTTTGTCATGGAAAATCTGCTATGATTTTCCTCATGGGTAAAAGGATCTCTTTTGAATTCAAATATTCTTGCTATAAAAATTCCACATGCCACAAGCTGCTTTGTCAAAAGATGCTTAGTTTTCCTCAGAAATAACTATTTAGAGCCAGCTGTAAGCCACTCTCACACATCCTGGCATTTTGTCCCCCAGCAGCAGGAAAGCAGGGAGTTAATGGGAGGATCAGCAGAGCAGAAAGCATATTTAACACTGTGCTTTCCTTATTTAAGCCACTTCCACTACAGCAGGAGCAAGTGGGCTTTGTAGATTGCTTCCTTTGTAAAAATTCATTGGCCTTAATTGTGAGAGTTTTATTTGGTTTAACTTTGCAGATTTCAACATCCTTAGTGGAAGGCAGAATATCAAACTTGTTTTCCAGTCAAATTTCCTACATAACACTTTTTAAAAAAAAAAAAAAAAGTCAGATATTGAGCAGGCTTTTTGAAAAAACTGAACAACCAGAGACTGGATGACTTCATTAATAGGAATACAGCCCGGGGAAGGTACATAAATCAGTAACCTTGCTGTGCATAAAATTGCTTTGGTTGCTTTGCATCTGGAAAGATGGGAGGTTTGATCAGTGCAGTTTGAAGGAATGCCATCAGCTAAACAAGCTAATCCTGCACCTTAATTACCAAGTCATGCTGCTTTTCTCCACACAATCTCATAATGAACTTTAAAAATGGATATAAAAGCAGTAGTAAGTTTGGAAATAAGACATTAAATGGAATGAAGTTTCCTTTCACCCTCAAGCAAACATAGGGGTGACTCTATGAATCATCCCTATAGGCCCACACAGGCCACCTTCTGCTTCTACAGAATCTTAATGGCATAAAAGCTTAATCCATATGTTTCCTTCATGATTCATCCCTGAGCAGCTCCATATGTCAGCACTGGTCAGACAAGGCTGTTGAAATTCATAAGCAGAGCTGGTGACTAGCAGACAAATGTGTATCAGTTCCACAAGTTGTTATCTTCTGTTTATTCAGTTGGACAACAGAATAACTGGGGAGAGAACTGCTGAAGAGACCATTGGTGATATTAAAATGGGCAAGTTAAGGTTTATCTGGATTTATAATGTGTCTGCTTTCCTCTGCTCCAGTTGCAGGGCTGAGTATGAGCCAGTCCTCTTCCTTCTAGAACTCCTTGGCTATGCTCAGCCTGCAGGAATTAGGCTTGCTTGTTACATCCAGCCCAGCTCACCCACCTGGATGTCTCCCTAGGAATAATTCAGGCTGAGAGGTCTCATTAGGATGCATCCTTTGAGTGGATGGTTAAAAGACTGAGATCTTAAGGTTTACTGCAGGTAGACCTCCCTGCAAAGCAAACAAGGGCTATGATTCTGGTATTGGTAATCTTGAGTTAAGAGAAGGGTCCAGTACCTTCCCACCACAGCGCCTGATTCAGTATTCCAGTCTTCCAGCTCTGTGAGGCTCCTGTGGACAGCAAGTTAGGAAACCATTATTCTCGGTTTGTAAGAAAAGCTGTGACCCATGCAGAGAGCATATGAAGAAGTTCACAGTTCCTTCTGGCTTTACTAGTCAGAAGTATCTATTTTCATAGATACATGAAAAATTTCTATCCTGCATTTTCTACAAAACCCAATTTTTAAGGCTGTGTTGTGTTGAAGCAAAATGAAACACTTCTTGACCTCAGGCAAATAGTACATGTATATACATCTGCAGTACTTTCCTAAGGAAATGAAGGCTTAAGGCTGGGATCAAATGAGGTGCCCTTATCTTTATATATAGGCACAGGCATAGGGCTCAAAAAACATGCACTAAAAACATGCACTAACTTAGGAGATACACAGGAACCTTTCACTGGCATGTAGGACAGTGAACTAAATCTGGATCAAGCACCAACTACAGACAACTGACTAAAGAAAACAGGGTCTTGATTCAGGTCTTCCTGTACCAAAAGCAAGGGACTTTTTGTGCCTAGTAGTGTGAAGGCATATACAGTGTGAAGATTCAGATGAGTCTCATGAATATCCATCTTTCATATATGAAAGAAATCTGACCTACAACAGGACTTTTCACACTTGGGCTAAAATTCCCTGAAGAGGAAATCTCACCTAATGGGTCCATGAGTGAGTAAAACAAATATCAAATCACATTCTTCTTCTTCTTATTTTAAAAGTCATAATAGAATTTCTGTATTTTACAACAGGTAAAATTTCTGTATTTTACAACTGGTTTTCAGTCCTTATCCTAAACCATATTTATAATAGGTTTTGACTTATAATGAACTCTAACTGAACTACTGCTAAAAAGTTTGGATGAAGGTTTACAGCACAGTTTGTACCAACTAAATGTATTTCTTCAGGTTAGCAAGTTTTACTTAGAGTTCTGTTTTAATAGAAGAAATTCTTTTCATTCAAATTGATTCCATTAGAACAGAGAAATACAAACTCCCTGAGCAATTTTATGGTTAAAAGGAACTGTTCACTCATCAAGCACATACATTTTTTTCTTAAAAACTTTATATTTAAGGCTCCTTTTATCTATTGACCAACATTTAAAGTGGAAGAAAATTTTTTGCGTATCACTTAAGATTAGAATAAAAATACTTTTTAGTTGAATAGACTGACAAATATTTTGCTGATTGACTAATTTTATAGCTAGTGGAATAAATTGTTTGAATTATTAGAGAGATAACATGAACTCTTGTTCAATGATTGGAGAATTTATTTTAAGGCAGTGCTCAATCAAGACTTAAAAATAAGCAGGGAAGAAGAGAGGCATTTAATAAATTCAGTCTTGCCTGTTACAAAGTTGTTTTGTCATTCTACCACAAAAAGTCTTAGAAATGTTTTGTGACTCAAAACATGGGTTATCTTTTACAAGCAACTAGATATATAAATGAACATAAACATTGCAATATATAGTTATTAAGGAAGAATTATGGATGCTGATGAAGAAATTTCTTTTTAGATCATCTTACATCTCCTTTCTTTTCTTTATTAAAAAAACCACACATCATCTACAGTGAGTAAGGAAGATAATTGGTCTGAGACTTGTCCATCTTAGATGTTATAGCTTCCAGAACAGTCAAAATGGCAAACGCAATTGAAGATACTCAACTGGGAGAACACAACTCAGTTGCATATTTTGGTTTCTAAATGAAAAAATGCAAAGTTTATTGGCAGATATTTAATAGTATCAGTTGTTATGGAAAAGTTCTGGGTTTATAGTAATGAATAATTTCAATACAATTCATCCTACGGTATCTTCCTTGTATGGGATGCAATTTCTTGATATTCCAGTTTCCAAGTGAGAAAAGTGTAGAGAGAGAAAAATGAAAGACAAAGTAAAACAATATTAACCATAGGCAGAAACTCAGACAGTCTCTAACTAATCACCTCTCTATATGCTTTTCTTCAAATGAAAGAAATCTAATTTCTTTAATTTCATGATTACTGATTAAATTATTTCTAGAAAAAATTGTATACTTCTGAGATATGTGAGGACAGAATATTATTAAATTCACCTTGTTTTCCTCAAAGGAAAACTCAGGATGAAGCAATGTTCAAGAGTAGGTTGATTATTTATTCATATATATCCAGTTCTAGTTAAGACATGTTGGCTTCAGTGAAGGCAAAAAGGCAAAGCACAAAAGTGAAATTTTGATACAAAGAAGGGTAATAATAAACATCAATTCTTTAATTGTGTTTTATTTCTAAGTGTTCTACCACTTCTAAATTCTAACTTAAAAAAAATACTATTTTAATTTGAAAAAGAGTGTGTGTTTTGAGCATTAACTAGTAATATACCAAAATTTTTTCTTGGTATGCTCTTAAGTTCTTTCTTGACATTTCATTACAAAATAAAAATGTCCCCTAAATTCCATTGGCTTATAGTGTCACAGGAAATATTACCCAACAGTCGTTTTTTATAGAAGGCTAGAGAATTGTTTTATGTTTAGATTTAGATGATTTGTGCATACCTTGCATTGTCTCGTTGTGACCAGGTAGACTTGTGGGATTCTGTGTTTGGGGAAGAATCTAGAAGGGATTAAAGGAACCACTATAGAGTACCATGATGTGCTTCAAGAAACCTTTAATAGCATTAAAATACACAGGAGAAGGATAAGGCTGATGTTTTAGATAAAATTTCAAATGTCTGAATTTTGTTTGGCAAGCTTTGGCATATCAACTGCTGTCATTATCAGCTGAGGTCTTCATTATTTCAAGATAATAAAAATGCAAGTTACAGTGTTATGTAATATGCATGGATGAAAACTAGAAGACAAATTTTTTTGCCCATGCCCATGCTGTAGAGCTGGATTATCTCAAAATATAATAGTATAAGAGTAGTTATCAGTTCCACTTCAGTGGAACTTCAACACTCCCTTCATTTAGGCAGTTTGAACTATTCAAGCATGAAGTTATTAAGGCCCATCAAAAAGCAAGAACCCAGAAGTCCTCCATGAAACCTCAACTTAACATATCTAAAATTTCATCTAGCATTTTATGTAAAATAGTTTGAAATTTACAAAAATCCAAAGTAAGGAAAAAAACCCCAACAAAAAAACAAAACAAAACAAAACACTGATGTTACTGTGTGAAGGCTTCATATAAAAGAAAACATCTTAAGCAATAATCAGAAAGTCCACTTGCCAGTTGCCTGGCTGTAAAACACTTCTCTCAGGTTCATCACCAAGAATGCAACGAGGGAACTGCAGTCACTCTACAAGACAGGAGAAACCAAGGACATAGCTGGTAATAACTTATTTGATCACTAAATATCTACAAGCATATATGCTTGTCAACATATATTGTTTCATATACAGTGCCAACTTGTCAACAGATAAAAAGGAATTCAGATTTCAAACAGGAAATAGGATGAGCCAAGACACAGAAGTATTAAGCCTGCGTTCTTCTGTCACTCAGCGTGGCAGAGCCTCATAACGCTTTGTTGAGACACTGAGATTCCTGCCAGGGGGTCCTGTACTTGGATTCATCATGTTCTGTTCCACAAGGAGTCTGAGCAGAGTGCAGGCACTCTATCTCACAGCACAGGCTATCAGTATTGTCTCCTGCTCCAGAGCACTGAACTGAAACCTTACAATGAAAACCTTACAGCTTTGCTGTATTGCCCATGCTCCTCCTTGGCGTCGTGGGAGAACACTTTCCCTTGTCCATTTCACCACTTTGCAATGAAGAAAATAAGTCTGTGTGCATAGGCTCTATGACATATTTGTTAATATAATATTACTCTTTACAAAAAACATAAAACTTGTTTATTAGAACATTAGGGAAACAAACTTTCTTCCTTAGCTCATATCGAGGGTTTGGCTCCATTCGTTTTGGGGTGCAAACTTCTCTAGCCTTGTGAAGTGTCTTCCTTTATCATGAACAAAGAGAACATTGCACAACATAGTAAAACACTCCTCTATTATAACATTATTTGTAGTCAGACCCAGATCAGTTTACTTGGGCACTCAGAGACTCCTGTAAATAGTTTCCCTCATGATAAGCCTCCTTTTGTCCACAGTGCCTGTATGCGAATAAAAGTCCATTTAATGATGTATCAAGACCTCGCCTGAGATAACTCTTACCCTGAAAAATAATTTAACCGACTGGATTAAGGAACAAGTCTTTTTAATGAAGATCAAAGTTATAACAGAGAGATCAGACATCCACAGTTTCTCACTGAGAATTCAAAAATTGTATGGAAGAAATCACTACAGTCCATAATAGATGCAGTGGTCTGGGAAGCTTCTCTCACTTCTTAGAATTATTTATTTTGGAAAAAAAAAATACAAAATCTGAGGTTTAGCGCAACTATTTTGTAAAGTGCATGGAGATGTTTTAATAAAAGTGATGGCAAAATAGAGGAGGCAGAGCCAAGAGAAGGAGAAATAAAGCAGGATGGGTCTTTGAAACAACAGATAATACAGTAATTCTCTAGGGTTTGTCAGGTGTGAGGGGTCCAAATCTTTTCCATTCAAATATATCTAATCCTCAGAATTGCCTCAGATATATCTGATAAAATCTGGCTAAAATTAGACCTCATTTGTAGAATCTATTTTTTTCCAACAAAATTATGAGCTTTAAAAAACGATAGACGGCATAAATTTTCATATAAACATTGCAACCATTGTGGTTGCAATAAAAGATAATTTCTTCATGTATGTGATGGAACTACTCCACTTATGTCCTAATTTTTCCCTTTTTCTTCTGTCAGTAAAGGAATGAACAACAGAAGAGGGAAGCAAAATTTAAAAAAATGGGACATTTCTCACTTTCTTGTTTTATTTAAAATAGACTAGTGAAAAAATGCAAGAAATTGACTAATTATTTTAAAGTCATTAACAGTTGATTCAACAGAAATACATGTTTGAAATTAAAATTATTTTCTATTTTATAATTAAATTTCATAAATAATTTTTTTTATATTTTATATTTAACCAGTGCACTTTTTTTTTTTTTTAAAGTGCCTCGGTAGGTTAGGCTGGCTGTACTGCTATGTTCTCTGGGAACTTGAAATTCATGTGCAAATGTGAAGATTTCCATCACCCTGTGATTCAAAACTATGAAAATGATCATTTTGAAATGCGGAATAACTAATAGGACTGGTGAAAATACTCGATTTAGTTTTTATTTTCTGAAAAAGCTAATCATTGCAATATATAGTTTTCTGTATCAGAGACTTATTTATCATTTTGATCACCTGTGTCTAAGCAAGCATCAAACAAACAATTATGCCATAAAATCCGCCAAAGAAAAAGCAACTGAAGTAGCAGAAAATAGGGATCTGGGTCACACTGAATCAAACAAAATTAATTTAGCTTTGTAAAATTAAAAAATTGTATACGGAGGAACATGTTTCATAACTGGCAGAGTTAAGACTGAACCATAAAAATAGCACATGTACATCATGCAGACAATTTGACACAAACTGTCAATGCAATTTTGCTGCAAAAAATGACAACATGACCTGTGGCTGTCTAAAGAAGGGGCTAGTGGTTTTTTGTATGTGATATAAGTGAGATGTATTAGAATAACACAGTTCTGTAGTCCACATTTTGCAAAAAAAATAAGGAAAAACTGAAGAGAAGACAGAAGAGAGTAACTAACACTACTTGTGGGGTAGAAAATGTATTTCTGCAGATGACACGTCTAGCTCACTCCACTTAGATTATCAAAAAGGTACTAAGAGGTGTGTTGACTGCAACATATAACTACTTCAGAGATCAGGTACTAAAAGGATTAGGTAATATTCAGTCTAATAGAAAAAAGGCTTGAGAAGAATGAGGGTTTGGAAGCTGATGGCAAATTCAAATAGCAAATGTCACACAAATTGCTAAAAATGTTATTTGGCCAGCTATCAAAACAAAGCATCACTGATAGCTGAGTTCTGAATTTTGCTATTCTTTTTGTCTTCAAGCCAAAACAGGATGCCTTCATGGAATAATTGTCTCAGCAAAACACAAGTCATTTGTCTTGGTACAGCAAAAACTGCAGAAATGCAGCACAAATGAAACTTTTTGGTTTTAAGTTCTTAAAAATCTTAGGGGATACCCCCTAAAAGTCCTGGGGATTCATTCTCTGAGTTTCTCTGAATGCAGCACTTTTGTTATGATCTGGGACTGTAAGTCTTATATTGAATCTTCTGCAGGTTCTTCTACTTTTAATTATACTCTGAAGTTTATAGGAGTTTAGAAAATATTTTGAATATTCTGTTCCATTGACATAGAACTGAATGGAAAAACTGTTTGTGTTCCACTGAACATATGGACACACTTCAACAGCTTAAAAAACCCAAACCTAGAAACCAAAAGACTCTGTGAAAAACACTGCAAATAAGATGCATGTCAGTTCAGTGATTTTAAAATTGTCTTTGCATAATGATTATTCCAAAGTAATTTTGTTCTGAAAGAACAGATTATTCTATTTAGATAATGAAAAACTATTTTGTTTTACTAGTATAAAAAGAAATCATGAACAAAATGTAACATAGATCAGCCCCAATAACATGCATGTAGTTTTAAATCTAGTCTTTTAATGTCATAACTCCCCCCAAAAGATAATGATCTTTCCTCTTTGAAATTTGGATGAGTTCAACATGTTACTCTAGGATGTTTCAATCTTAATGAAAATATTAATTTTACATAATTTTTTTTCTGTTTCTCAGTTTCGGTGTTTTTGCAAAAATGTTAACAACAGACATCAATGTCTTTGAATTTAAGGGAATTGTTTGGTCTAATCCCAGTGACCTTAAAGTGAATTTTGCTCAAGCACAATAAAACCAGAAAAATACTTGATTCTTCAGATAATATATTTTCCCCCCACTAAAAGCATTCTCACCCACCACTGGTGTGAAAGCACATTTCAAAAAGTGTTAAAAGGGGTTGAAACTACAATCCCTAGAACATTTGCCTGATGTAATTATTCCCATTGTTCAAATAGTATTATGACCACCTTAAATCTTCATTTCCAGATATTATCTGACATATTCTATTTGCAAATTGAAAAGCCTTTTGGGAGAGAGCTACTGTGAAGGTTTGAGAACATGCCAAATTTAATTAATTTAATATATATTTTAAAATAATATTTTCATTAAAATATATTCAGTAATAGTCTAATCTAGTGCAAACAAATGTGTCCAATACTGCTTTGAAAGCTGGGTGCATAATGATTTAAAGTTAAATTATGCTTATGTAATGAAGATAATTCAAGTTTTCTTAATAGTTTCATTGAAATTTAGGATCAACCTATCCACATGAACATTGTCCACTACCACAGAATATGGAAACATAAGAACACATAATAAACGCTAAGCTAGCACAATCTATCTCTATTACTTATATTGTTGGTGATTGCTCCCACTTATATCACATCAATAAAATCCCTTGAGAACCATGAGGAGCTGAAAATTGTCTCCATACAAAACACAGAGTATCTAGCTAAGTAGAAAAAAATCCCCTCTCGTGGTTCAAGGAATTCTGTCAAATTATATCCTTGACTGCTCATATCTGCTCAAGGTTGTTAAAAATTTGGTATTTAAGGAAAGTATGACCACCTAAATAAAATTCAGCACCTGTTTTGTTAAAGGGGGAAAATTCAACAAGGAAATACATAAATAGCTTAATACAGTTTTAGTGGTTGAACTTTAAATTTATTTAGCTAATAAATAAAGTGGAGTCACACAGGATCTTTGCTGTTTCAGGACTTTTCAACACTTCCATTAATCATCTGGAGAAAGGGAGGAAGAAGCCATCAGAAGACAAAAATTTGCTGGTGATAGCTAGTTATTCAAGGCAATAAAAACAGCAAGGGCAACAGAACTGCAGAAGAAATAAAGTGATAATGAAATGGCAGATGAAATCGGTGCTGGTAAATGCACAGTGATGCACATGAGGAAAAACAATCTCAATTTTACGTACAAGGTGAAGAGCTCTGAGATTACTTTTGCCACACAGGAATGAAATATTTAGAATTGACCTGTAATAAATAGTTCAGTGAAAATGTCAGCTCAATACTCAGGAGCAGTAAAAAAAGAAAATAGACATTTAAAAAAGAAAAGAAAAACAATAAAGTAAATATTATGATGTTGTATGTTATTGTATAAAGCTATCCTGGGTGTTCTTTACAATTTCTACTACCCCCACAACAATCTCAAAAAGGAAGCAGGAGATAGTTAGAGAGATAATCACAGACAGTTGTAAAGGTTATTAAAATTGCAGAAAGAAATAGCTAGTAAGGGGTAAAATACTTCCCTGTAAAATCATATGTTACACTGAGAAAGTAAAAAAGGAAGGACTAGTCCAATAAAGCCTAGGGAGGTCAAAGTAATGGAGTTAAAAAATGAGTCACCAAAAAAATAGAAATTCTTCATAGCTCATAGCAAATCTGTGGAATTCTGACACAAGGGGATGTGCACAATAAAATCTTTACAGGAGTCCAAAATGAAGTGGGAGAAGTCTAGAGAAAACAAATCCATTACAGACTAGTAATCTAAGGCAGAATCTCTTGGGCAGGTAGTCCTTCGAATACCATTTTGCTGAGGATTGCTTTAAATACCATTTGCTGAGATTGGAAGGATCCATAAGACCATTTTAGATGCTGCTGCTGCTGCTGCTGGCAGCTGAAGCAATGACATAGTTGAAAATCTGAAAAAAAAAAGAGGAATAAAATATGTTTCAGATGCCAAATGTATTTGGCACAATAAAAGACAATTTTTTTTTCTGTGTGCTCTTCATTGACCCTCATAGGCAGCTCAGCCCTGCACAGCCACTGGCTCACTCTCACTGTAGTGGGATGGGGAGGGGAATGGGGGCTGTGGTCAGTTCATCTCAGTCTGTTTCTCCACTCCTTCCTCCTCAGGGAAGGATTTCTCACACCCTTCCCCTGCTCCAGCATGGGGTCCCTCCCATAGCAGGCAGTCTCCATGAGCTTCTCCAATGAATCCTTTCCACTGGCTGTAGTCCTTCTCAAAGTGCTCCAGGGTGGGTCACTTCCACAGCATGCAGTCCTGCTCCAGGGTGCTCATTCCACAGCATTCAGTCCTGCTCCAGGGTGGGTCACTTCCACAGCATGCAGTCCTGCTCCAGGGTGGGTCACTTCCACAGCATGCAGCCCTGCTCCAGGGTGGGTCACTTCCACAGCATGCAGTCCTGCTCCAGAGTGGGTCACTTCCACAGCATGCAGCCCTGCTCCAGAGTGGGTCACTTCCACAGCATGCAGTCCTGCTCCAGAGTGCTCATTCCACAGCATGCAGTCCTGCTCCAGGGTGGGTCACTTCCACAGCATGCAGTCCTGCTCCAGAGTGGGTCACTTCCACAGCATGCAGTCCTGCTCCAGGGTGCTCATTCCACAGCATGCAGTCCTGCTCCAGGGTGGGTCACTTCCACAGCATGCAGTCCTGCTCCAGAGTGTTCATTCCACAGCATGCAGTCCTGCTCCAGGGTGTTCATTCCACAGCATGCAGCCCTGCTCCAGGGTGGGTCACTTCCACAGCGTGCAGTCCTGCTCCAGGGTGCTCATTCCACAGCATGCAGCCCTGTTCCAGGGTGCTCATTCCACAGCATGCAGCCCTGCTCCAGGGTGCTCATTCCACAGCGTGCAGCCCTGCTCCAGGGTGGGTCACTCACGGGTCACAGATCCTGAACAAACCTTCAATGTGGGCTCTCTCCATGGCCCGCAGGTGCTGCCAGGGACCTGCTCCAGCACAGGTTTCCCTGGGTCAGAGCCTCCCTCAGGCATCCAGCTGCTCTGATTTGGAGCTGTCCCGGGCCTGTAGGTGGATCTCTGCTCGGTGTGGGGTCCCCAATGGCTGCTGGGACACAGCTGCATCACCATGATCTGCATGATGGGGTGTAGGACAATCTCAGGCCCAGCACCTGGAGCAGTTCCCTTCCCTCCCTCTTCACTGTCCTTGGCATCTCCAGGGCTGTTTCTCTCACATATCCTCCTGCCTGTTTTGAGCTGCAGTTGCAGGGGGTTGGTTCACTGTCCCCTTTTTAACTCTGTTACCCCAGGGCACCACCTGCTCTGCTGACAGCTTGGCCTTGGCCTTGGTCCATCCTTGAGCCAGCTGCCTTTGGCTCTGCCAGATGTGTGGAAAGCTGTTGGCAGCTCCTCTCAGCAGCTCTCCCTGTGCCCCCTGCTACCAAAGCCTGGCCTTGGAAACCCAATAGACACAGACTATACAACTAATGCCCACACAAACAAAGTTTGGAGCTCTGTGCTACCTACCTTTCACCTGCCTAACCTACAGCATCACATGGAAGATAGCCCATCCCTGTCATGAAATTCTTTTGCTTGCTATTTTGCTTTGCATGTGCATTTGCTGTTCTTTAGAGCTCAAAGTTGTTGGGATAAGCAGTGTTTCTATTTGGCCTGAATTTGACAAGAAACTTGGTTCAATGACATAGCAAATGAAGCCTTAAGTCTTCTAGGTCACAAATTCTTCATCCTATGACTTGAAGCACTTGGTTTGCATCAGTTTGCATCAGTTTGCATCTGTTCTCTCCTCCCAGGTGCTTCAGACATTAAAAACGACTGAAAGTTTTACTTTTTTCTGTCATGCTTGATGCTGGATGAGATATTGCTTCTGCCACTGTAACTTCATGTCAGATCAGATACCGTTTGTTCTCTCATCCCTGACACGAAGCCTTCATGAGCTCCTATCCAATTATCTTGTTGATTTGACATTTGTTTGACTGTGGGTTCCTTTGGGAGCTTTGGCAATGTGTGCATAACACATCAGCAGTTATGAAGATGTGGCCCTGTAGAGGTGTCCCTGCTGCATCCCATTCTCTGAGAAATTTAAAGTGAATTAGGTACCCAGCTCAAATTAAGTTTCAGTTGGTTTATTTCTTTTGCCACTGAAAAAGAAAAAAAATCATTGTTTTCTCCTCTTTTAAATGTTTAAATCCTCAGGACAAGTATAGAAATATTACCTGTGAATCATAGACCAAATAAAACAAATATACAAAGCAAAACTTCTAAACACTTGGGGAATTGGTGCAGATAAGTGAAGAGATATTTATAAAATAAATACAAATAAACTATAGTAATTTTCTGGCCATTTTGCTAGCAGTAATCATCATTTACTATTTATTAAATACATACACCAGAGTATAATCAGTTTTGGTTTTTTTTTAGTCAGGCACATAGGTCTATAATTCACAAAATCAGGATCTTGAAAATTGCTGAAGATGACACTAATACATTGTTTTAGTGATATTGCATTTAACAGATTTGTGACAATTAGCATCCCTGCCCAGAATACCTTTGCTGAATACCCATTTGTAGTATTTGCATTGCTCAATTTCCATGCTAGAGAACAAATATTGTATGTTATGTTCAGCATCAATGAGTCTTATTTATTCATCTTTATTTGTTGTGATACCTAATAGAAGCTTGAAGGCAGCAAGAAAATCAAAACTAGATAGGATAAGTGTAGGATTTAATATAGTAGAGAAAATATATGAAGACCATCAATACAGATGAGAAGAAAAGTAAACCCTGTGTTGGTGGCACTGAAGCCGAAAGAAAAATTCATGGGTAAATAAAAGCATGCAACTAGAATTTTATTTAGGTTGTATTTTAACAGTGGTATTCAGAAAGCTTTACCTGGATATGATATATCTGTTTTTCTATTGTAAATATTCAAAAGAATTTTCCTGAAGGAAGATACCCAAACCAGACCAGGAATGCTTAACTATTGCAGGCAGACCTAAGTGCCTGTTTCTATTCATCCTGACCACTTTTCCTGACAGGTCTTTAGTCACCCTTGTGATTATTTTCCTGTGTGTCAGTTCTACCTAACCACCCTACAGCCTACAGGGATGTAACCAAAATTCTCCTGAAGGCTGACAAAGGAAGGAGCTGTCAAGCCATGTCAGCTTCCCAAGGACACCAGGATCTGCTGATGCTCTGCCTCAGCATCACTCCTGCTCTCTCCACATCTTGGATGTTTTTGCAGAAACACCATCTTTCCACACTGTTGGAGAATAAATGAATGAATTTCTAAGAAACTGCTTAAACCTGTACAGCTACTGCTCCACCTCTCCTCACCCAGACATCACCAGAGCAGAATATCAAATTGAACCTAGCCAGAAAATAAAGCTTAAATAAGTTAGGTTTTAGGACTCTAAAGAATACTTATCCAGGTTTTAATTCTTCATCTACATTACAATTGTCAATGGCTTTAAAAGAATTAGCCAGATGGAAAAAAAATTAAATTTTATACCGATCCAGGCATTATTTACCAAAACCAAATATGATTAAATTAAGATATTTTCTTCAACTCAATGGTGTAAAAAAGCTTATGGCTAGTGGAGCCAGCCAGAGGGCAAGGAAGAGCTTCCATGTCAGAACTCTGGACATTTTCTCATCATTTTTACAATGCCCTAGCTCATATTGCAGCACAGAAGAAGATTCAGTATTTAGCAAGAGCAGGAATAAGGCAGCCCCACCTGTTGAGTTTGTCACTGGAGGTTGTTGGCAAACACAAACCAATGCTGACTTATCCCTGAGTGCTAGCAGTTATAAGGAAGCCCTCAATGACCTTTTTAGTCATTCTTGGCAGTTGTGCTGTGCACATCTTGGAACATGATAGGGCTGTGTTTCTAATTTAGAAACAAGTAAAAATATGTCTACCTTGAAAAAAATCCTGTTTAAATATACAGCTTTTCAGAATAAAGATGGAAGGCATTTCATTTGCTTAATTCTAAATACCAACACTAGCTATAGAAATTTCATTTTCATAAACCCACATTTATAATTGTTTAATTATTTTAAATAGTATAAAATTAACTTTGTGACAAACAAACTCCTAACAACACCAAAAAGGGAGGGGAAAAAATGAGGAAGGGGAAAAAAACTACACAGAATAGAGTTTATCAGAGGAGTTAGGTGTGAAATACCCAAGCCAAAATGAGGGAGGATTAAAATGAAGGCATCTCTGGGTAAGTTGCCTAAAAAGCCAACTGTTTATGGATAGTTGGATACCTAACAAAAGAGTGAAAAATCCCTTGATTAATCAAGGCTTCCTACAGACAAAACCAGATTCAGACAGAGAGTTTCAAACGATGTTAAAAGGAACTAGATGCTGAAACTTTAGAGGCATTCAGTCTTTGAAAATCCAGATCATGGTGTGAGCTGAGAGACTTGAAAAGAAAATTAACAAGGAAATATGTAGAGATTAAAACAAAAAGTAACTTTCAAAACTTTGAATGTTGCCTTGACACCAAAAGCAAGCTGTAGGTAGACTAAAACCACTTATTACCATAATCGAGTCTTGCCAGTATTGCCAGAAACTCAAAGAAAGTGAGTAACACACACATCACTTGCCAAGGAATAATGTGACTGGAGGTGATTTTTTTGTGATTTGAGATAATGACTGATAATTCCATCTGGCCAAAACAATCATAAAGGCACAAGACAGGCTTCAGCTGTGAAAAGTCTTCTTGTTCTTTTCATTGGCTTAACAAGAGTAAAGAGAAATAACAGCCACATAAACCTCTAATATATTTTCATAAATTCACAAGAGTTTCATGAGACATGTATGTAATACTGAAGCTTTTATCAGGCATGAAGAAAAGCTGAAATAGAAAGATTTCTTAGATTTATAGATGAGAAAATATCATTGAATTGGGCACAATATATGATATGGAGCTGTAAAGGTTATTGAATCCACTTTGATAAAGAATAACATTAATCTTCAGTACAACACTTTTGAAACTAACACAGATCTTGTTTCTAACATGGGAACAGTTACATTAAATAAAAATATTGTTAGGTTAAATACTACAAGGGCACTCTATACTAAATCTTATGGTTTGTTTTTGTCTCAGAGAGTAATAATATTTTTAAAATAAATAACATGGATTTCAAGTCCTAGGGAGTGCCATTATTTTCTACTGTGTTGCACAGATTTCAAATTCATCAGAATTTGCTATGTTCTTTCCATCTGAAAACCTGAACAAAAATGCAAACAAGCCTTACCTTGAAGAATTTTACTTTAAAAAATGAACAAACAAACAAACAAGGAACAGTTAATAGAATAAGGTAGGTCTCTCAAAAAAAATAATCAAGCTAAACCAAATTAAATCCAAACCTAACATTTGATTTTCCACTAACGTTTTGTAGTGTGGTTATAATTACTGCAAACACAATGTATGAAGTTAAATCTTAAAAACCAGCACTTTCCTCTTGTGGGAAGTTTAGCATTGCTATGGTAAAGAGCTGCTGAAGGTGTCTAATAATTTCGTCTCCATACATCATCACAGACAGGCTAGCCCTTAATACTTTAAAATATACTTACCATTAAAAATAATCAAGGTTCTAGTTAGGCCTTCAGGAAGATGTGAAAATCTGGTCCTTTGATATGTAAACACAGAAGGAAGGTTCAATCTCCCTGGCAGATACTATAATTAATAACAGGATCCAGATAGAAAAAACTATAATCTTTTTTAAAAGCAAGTTGCAGAAATGTTACATCTCTCAGATGCTGAGATATTTTTGTAAATTATATTAAAGAATTTAGAAATATGATCATTAACCTGTAGGGCTTTTGTGTAGTTTGGGCTTGTTTGGTTTTTTTTAATCTCAAGAGAAGAGAAAAACAGATAACATAAGTTAAAATAGAGCATTGCCACTCTGACAGAGGTTTGTGTTAGGAAATAAGATTAAAAAACCCCAAGAACAAACACAAAAGCTTTCCTGTTTGAAAATATCTGGTCTGTCTTGACCACTATCTGTTTGATTGCAATGTTCTGTGGTATTGTCCAAGAATATTTCCCAACAGTGAGCTGGGACTGTTCACCTCCCTGAGGTTCCACTCTGGTTCTGCTCCTTGGCTCTGGCACCCTACAAGGGATATAATTTCACCTTTAGTTAATGTTTATGTATGAGGAACAGAACATGGCATCTTTCAGGGAGGTTCTTTTGTTGTGATTACTTATTTGTGTGCATAACATCACCAGAAAGTGCATCATGTGAACCATACAGTTCTTGACACAGAGTTTACACTTTTCTTGTTTTCAGTTTCACAGCTTGAGTTTTTAGGTCACCTGCAGTTAAAGTTTCTTTCAAAGTAGCACTGCAGAAATGTTGGGCAAAGCAACAATCTCTTAACTAAACCTCTTCTGTCTCCTGTTTTTCACAAGTGGAGAGCACTAAGTACCTGAGATCTTCCTTCCATGTCGATGTCAGCTCAGAGGAAAAGGTGCTATCATTGGAAGCCTTCTGAATGTTTTATGTGAATACTAAGAACCATGAAATTTAACTAAATCCCTTCTTAAGACCACACTGTTATGCAACTTTATTTTGTTTTCTTTCAAAATTCTCTTGAGTCCTTCCAAAAAGCCTAAAATCTCTTTACACATTTTTTTTTTATTAAAACATACTGGCAAGAAGTTGGGTTCCTGAACATTTCTTGACAGCCAGTTTTTAAAGAACTGAGAAATGTAATGGTTTTTTCTCCTCCACAAGCAGTGAAATTATGTCAATAATAGTATGGAAGTGAAGACAGCAGAAGTTGATGCTGATGGGTTTGTACAGTGTGCTTTGCCTAAAGAAAATTCATCAAACAGGTTCTAATAGGAGCAATTCACCTGGTTTGAGCAAAAGGCTTTTGAGAAACTATTTCAGGTGTCTATCCATTCACAGCACTGATTACTCATCCCATAAAAAATCAAATCAGAGAGAGATGTAATATAGCATTTTAGGTGCATTAAAATTTATTACACTTTTTTTTTTTCCTCCACTCCACTTACTCATAATTTATCAAAAGACAGTGTTGTAACCTTTATCACGTGATAACTGACTCTGGCCATGAGCAATTAGAACCCTATTCTCATTTACCCAAAACACTCTAAAATCCTGAGAACTTTTAGCCTCACTTTTCCCCTATGATGTAAGAACATTTGAGAATCCTAACTATTTCAAACACTTTTGGTATATATTTTGGTCCTGTACAATTCCTGCCACAAGCTTATGCTTTTTTCTTGTAACTACAACTTCAAAGAGAAATTGTCAGGTGTCCATCTTATAATTGATATAGCATCTGCTTTTTAAATTTGTACAACAGTGTAGATATACAGGAAAAGTCATTTTAATCTTTCTGCCACTAGAGCAGTCTCCTCTAGAATGATGATCACAAGGCATCTTTGAGACTGAAACTGAATTTTGTTAAATATATAGTGATGTCGGTAGCATTAACACTTCACAATAAACTCAGCCAATTTTGATATTTTTCAGTTAATTATTTTCAATTTGCCATAGGTTTTTCATAGGAAAGCCTTAAGCATATGAGGTCGGTGCCAGGAAAGTTCATGATCTTTGGTCACAGTGAAAAATAAGACCTTGAAACTTTTAGTTGTGGCAGGATGCAGAAAACATGGAAAAGCATTCCCTTACAATGCTGACAGTTTTTATCAATTTAAATGCCACATTCATGTATTTTATGTGTGTTGCCTTGAATATACTGCCAGATTTCATAGATCTATTATCTGTTTTCAAGGCATGCAAACATCAAGTTAATCATTTAGCCATCTTACACTATCAGTCACAAGTTAGTGACAACCAGAGCTCTAACATGCATATCTGCAAAAGTTCACTCTATCTGCAGTGTCAAGTGAGTCATACAATAATGGTTGGACTTCTAATACTTTCTACTGGAGTCTAAGCATTAAATCAACTGGCAGGGACCTTGCTGTAAGAGCTCTATTGTTGACATACATATGTATTTGAAGAACACTGTGCCCTCTTTCTAGAACTGAGGATTTGGAACATTTACAACTTTCTTTAAAAAAATTAAATGTTTGAAGCCTATGAAGATTAAAATCATATAAGCATATAAACAGTAACAACTCTTCCATTTCAGAATTAGAAATCAATAAAATGAAACAAATTAATTACAGAATTTCATGTGCAAATGCTTGAAATTACCGTGAATCTATGCCATGCCCAGCTGGTAATTAAGCAACACATTGCCACTCACTCCTCCACCAGTGGGATGATGGTGAGAATCAGAGTGTAAAAGTGAGAAAACCCCATGGGCAGGAGGGTGTTCAGACATGTCCAGGAAAGGAGTGCTCAATCACATGTAACAGTGATTTGGAAAGACAGATGAGATCACTCTCAGCATTGCCTCCCTCCCATTTTTCCCCCCAGCTGTATACATTGAGCATGATGACAAATGCTGTGGGGTATCCCTGTGGTTAGCTGGGATCAGCTGCCCCAGCTGTGTCCCCTCCCAACTCCTTGTACATTCCCAGCCCATCCACTGGTGGGATGGTTTGAGGAGAATAAAAGGTCTTGGCTCTGTGCAAGCCCTGCTCGTCAATGACAAGAGCATCCCTATGTTCTCAACAATATTTCCAGCACAAACCCAAAGTACAGACCCAGACCAGCTACTGTGAAGAAAATTAACTCTACCCCAGCCCAAACCAACACAATGCACCACATTAGGCTCTGTTTGACTGATTGCTAACAGAATCTCAAATAGTGCAATTGCATCGCCAGTAGAACTGATTTACATCCTACAGTTCTACCCACAAATTTTAGAATTCAGAATTTGATTTTGTGTTAATGAGTTTATCCATTCCGTGTTAGTACTTTCAATTTTTAATTTATTTCAGTGACATACATGATTGTAAAGGGTGTTAGAGAACTGGTGTTACCTACAGACATTTTAAAGAACTCTTCAAGTCAAAACCTAGTCAAAGTCCTGAAGAAGGTAATACAAATGAAAAAACTTTAATTTAGTTTTTGGAAGAGTCATAAGACAAAACTTGAAAACTTCATAAGAAAAAATTTTTGTTTGAATTTTGAAACAATTGAAATACTACAAAAAAAATCATATGGAAAAAGAAGAATCAAAGTATAATTTAATATTAAAAAGAAAAAAGGAAATCAAGGGAAAATATGAAATTTCAATTAGTTTCCAGTAACCTAAATGTTGTTATAATGCAGAGAACACAGAACCACCTGTTTCATTTTCTTTCAGTGACTAGCATTAACAATGCTATCCCTTGAGGCCAAACCACCAACATATCCAGAACTTCAAGTTCATCTGTGCTGAGGTTTACAGACATCTAGCAGGATTTGACTCAGGACAGCCCTTTGAAAATATTAGTCAAAAAGACTTGACATTCAGTCATTAACTTAATTTTACAAAATAATATGTTGACATATACTGAACTTTCTCCAAAGTATCTCAACTTTGCATAAAATTCCCCATAAAATTCCCCATAAAATTTATAAGTAAAAATATTGATGAAACACTTCTATGGTTTTCTGAGATTTTTTTCTTGAACATCAGCTTTTCAAAAAAAGGATAGTGAAAAACAAATTTTTTTCTTTTTGTTTGTATGGTATTCATGGAAAAAAGAACATTAATATCTGCTGTAGTTTTAAGAATATACAAAAGAAATTGGATATTGTGGCCACACGTTGAAAGTTTGCCAGTTTTTGGAGAGTTACAAATCTTCAGAATATACTTATTAAGTTACCATTTCTGAAAATGGAACTTAGTTTGCCTCAATTGGTACTGTTAGAAGTTGAATCACATTCAGATTCAGATTTAAAATGCACTGGGTTATCACATTTTTTTATTCTTTTGGTAAATGTCCTTTCTGAATACAGACAGCTCCCACAAATCTCCTCGAATCTGTGGGATATTTAAATCTAGGCATTTGACTCACTGAATAGATTAATCTAATCCCTGAAGCAAAACACATATGGATGCAGTAACCCCTTTGCTAATTTGCTCAAATGCTCTGTAGGCTCACCAGCACTGCCAGTGTGTCTCATTTAAATCACATAAAATACCAGTGTGTTTCTTAGGACAGAAATTTGTAGTGCTTAAGCAACAAAATAAATCATGACTGAAAAGCTATTTTGCTTGCTATTCCACAGCATTAACTTAGAATAACTCCTGGATTCAAAGGGCTTTTGGGGATCACCAATGCTCTAATGACCCTCTCCGAAACCTTACCATTTTAGACAATCATAAATTACATAGATGATCTTTGGAAAAATAATGCTTTCTCAGGAGAGTGTCATACGCTGTTATTCCTCCTTTTCTCTTCCAGTATTCCCTATTGCCATGAGTTTTTTTCTGACACAATGCTCCTCCACAGCAGAAAAGGTGGGGGGTCAGGGGGTCAAGGGGGGGAATAAATATAGTATAAAGAGCAAAACTAGTTTCCTTGGTCACGTTCTTTCCTCAAAACATTTCTACTTTTACTGTATTCTTTTAAATATACCACAGCATATACTTCCAAAGCAATTTTCCACCATTTACTGGCAAAACAAATAGCATAGAGTCCAAAAATGGTAACATCATTGAGGGACAAGAGGAATAATTTGAATTATAAACAAACTGCATAAAAGAACAATAAAAAATAATTTTTCCACTAAGCATTTATTCCTTTTTTTGCTTTAGTTAGTATATGATTTATTTTTTTGGAATATAAAGATATTGTCCTATTTATACATTTAAAGAGACTGCAGGTCACATAGCAGAAGTAATCCATTTGAGAATTACAGTAATAAATATTAAATACTTTCACATTTAACTTCCTTTCCTCTTTTTTTCTTTCCTGTATGTTCTGGTTTATCCTTTATCACTACAGCAACCACAAGCCTAAAAATAGCTGTGTATAGACATAACTATAGAAGGAAATAAGGTTTGTTAATTAGATAATAATTAGCAGTTATTGATATGTACTGACACGGTTCAGTTTGAGGCAATAATCCTCTTTGATCTTCGGGCTGAGAAAAATCAAAAGCTCAAATCAGTGGTGTGTGTGCTGGCAAGTGAGGATATCAATCATGTGTCAAGACAGGGTGAATAAGAAAGGCACACAGTTTCCCCCAGTAGGGCCAAGCAGGTACTTCCATATGCAACACTACAACACCTAAAAGCAGCTCTCAAAAAGGCCAAGAGAGATTTGTCAAAGAAGAATTCAATTGTACAGTTCAGTTCTGAAAAGTACTTGGAGTACCAAGGACACCAATAAATGTATTTTCAGAGATTCAGAGATGTATCTTTTCCTATGAGATCATGGACAAAAATCCTGCACTGATACAACAAAGTGAAAGAAGATTAGTGTAAAGCCAGCTTTTACCAACTGCAGTTAATTGCAAGATAGAGGTAATGAGCTAGCAGGCGTTAAATGAGATTTTTCATTTCATAAGTGAGAGACATTTTTCATTTCATAAGTGACTATGAAGATCTGTGGAAACAATGAAATTCATGTTTAGCTACTCATATTTTAACTCCAAGTTCTGTTTCCCTAGATGAATATTTATATTTTAGATTTTTTTTTTAAAGGAAGCCACCCAGCAAATGCGACATTTCAGTGATGGGACATGCTCACTGGTAAGTGCAGGATTAAGCAGCCTGCAGTATGGAAAAACTGAGTTTAAGCCTCCTAAAATGGCCTGCTTTTTCATTTGCTTTGAGACCACCTGGGTAAACACTGACATTTGACTTTTAAAAAAATCCAACTTTCTGTAAGACTGTAAAACAGCACTTGAGAGCATGTCTTAATTGTTTCTTGCACTTGGATCCTCATTTACCAATTGCACAGGCTCTCCAGAACAAGATGTGTTTTTTACTATATCACTGCCACAATCCTTGTGAAGTTAAACTAGCCTCTCTTAAAAGACCCCAGCTTTCTTTGCCTTTGCACCAAACTGTCTAAGAACACAAAATTTCTGTGATGTAGGATAGCCTATATCATGCATTAAATTGCCCAGGCTGAGTGACCAGTCAGGGCAGTATATGTCAGTGTATGTATAATGTGCTCAAGCAGTTCTACATATTTCTGACTTCTCACTTCTGGCCAGCCTGAGACTATCACCTAAGCCAACCTGGATCTGTTTATAAAAGATAAATTTGATAAAGATAAATTTATGTCCTTCACGCTATCATAAAAGAGGTTACTAGAGGAATGTATAATTAAGGCTGGACAACAGTAATCTTTATAATATCCTGCTTTTCAATTACCTCTGCCCACCTTCTGTGAATGAAACTGGGAGATTTTAGCCCACATAAAACAAACCTTAAGAAATTTATTTCAAAGTTATCAGGGAGTTTTTTGTTTCGAATTATGGGACTGTGGATAAGTCCCCTTAAATAAAGTTCCATTTATCTGACCAAACCTGGCTGTGTGTTGTCTGGGGGAATCTATTTACACACATAATCAATGCAAACTTGCTATAATTTGACAGAAAAAAGGTCAGAAAATTCTGTATTCTCAACAAGGATTTTCAAACCTCTTGACCTGTCTTGTTTTCACCAGATTGCACATTTTTAAATCCCTGGGTTTAAATTATTTATGACGGGGTTAGAGTGGAAAACTGAGTTGCCTTGAAAAGTTTCTTAACTCTGTCTTAAATAAAGGAGAAAATTCAGACCAAAAAACACCTTCTTCTAATATAAAGATCATTACTTTTAAGAATTAAGGCAAAAACCCCAATTAAATTTCAAGGTGGACTGACATTGTGCCATAGGTAGGCCAATTTGCACTAAATCCTTAAGGATGAGATTGAGAAGGAAAAAATAAAAAAATCTGATTAAAAATTGGAATGGGAGATGAAATAGAGGGCATTTTAAATCAGATAAAGAAAAGATAACAGTAAGGAAGAACTGTGGTTGCCTACACAATTAAGAGAGATTGATACCAGAAAAGCAATAACTGCATGGGAAGCTGGGGAAAATGCACATAGTCAATGAAGAGGAAAGGAGAGTATAGCTTAGGTAAGAAGCTAGAGAGATTTACTCAGAAACTACTTCGGGGTTAGGGTAGGGTTGGGACAGAGATTTACACTGTCACCTGGAGATTACAGTTGATGGAGTGAGATAAGGTGAAAAGCAAGGACAAGTTAAAAAAAGCTTTTCTAAGAGAGGCAGAAAGGAAAGGGTGCAGTTTGTCTCACAGAAGTATTTTGGTATCAAGAGTTAGGAGTTCTCAGCAGCGAGAGTGGTTTTCCTGATCATAATCCTCATCATTCTCTATGTAGCAGCAACTTCTGCAGTCCAACATAAATATGCAAGTTTTGCTAATATTGGTGTATCAGAGAATGATTACTTATACTAGTAGTCACTACTCTGTCACTTGAGGTGAGAGAAGACTTGTAGGAGTGGATGAAAAATCATCAATCCATGCTCAGGATCCATCTGTTGATCAGTATATCTCAAGATTACACATGCTGTCTTTTTCCTCTAGTTAGTTTCCCTTAAAGCCAAGAATCTGTATAATGCTCAACCACTGCATTCACACAGCACTGAGCAGATAATTTAGTCAAGAAAATGAGCTTTTAGGTGAAGTGGTCATATATTATGTCTCTACAAGATCAAATTCACTGTGTGACATGGACTGTCCTTAGAAGATGAATCAAAGTCCTTTATAACAAATATTGTTGTCTGAGGAACTTCATTTAAGTCCTCAGATTAAAAAGTCAAATAAGTAGACAAGACAAATAAATTTTGGGAAGGAAAAAAAGATCCCTATGGGAAAAAAAAAAAAAAAAAAAAAAAAAGAAACACATACAGAAAAAAAGAGACTCCTCTTCTGCTTAAGCATTTTCAACATCCAGAGAGCATAGTGTCTGATGCAAGAATATTCTTGTTTTAAATCATTAAAATTACTTTTTCTGGGGCTAACATTAAGAGAATAGCAGTGTAGAGAGAAATAATCATTTAAATATTTTCTAGGTTTTACATTGTCACTGTGTTTGAGACTATATGGGATCTCTGGAGGTCATTTGGCTCAGCCCTGCTCCTGCTCAGCCAATGCCACCCAGAGCATGTTCACCAGGGGCCATGTCCAGACATCTTTTGGATATCTCCAAGGATGGAGAACTCACAACCTCTTGCTGAAACCTGTGCCAGGGCTCAGTCACCTTCACAGTAAAGCAAAGTTTCCTGATGTTCCACAGTCATTGCCATGTCACAGATTGGTGTCACCAACTACCCTTGGTGATACTGAGAACATACCATGAAGGGAAGAATATTGATGATGGCCATATCACAGAGGATTGGTGAGAGAGATAGCCCAGGCTGGGCACAAAAAGGGCTGAACCAGCCAAGGCTGGCACATTGGTATGGATGTGAAAAAAGGGAGAAGAGGCTGCTCCTCTTTTCTTCCTTGTTCTGTGTATTACAGCCAGATGCCTGGAGAGGGGTATGACCAGCTCAAAGGATCCTCCTGTCTTCTACCTCCTCAAAATTCATCACGAGAGAGGACAATGCTCCAATGAACAGATAAAACAGCCCTGTCAGGGGACTAGAATTTTCCCACAGCCACGGGCAAAGGAAGATCCCCAACTATTTTTATGGGTGGCCAAGAGAGGGCTGGGCTCCACATGAGCCGTGGGCACAAAGCTTAGTCATGCTGTGGCCACAACACAGCTGGTAGAACATCTGGGGTATCCTATGTCAGAGGGATGTCAGTGATTAGCCCAACTTGGGTATTTCATGCCTGTTTGAGAGATTTGGGATGGGCATCCTTGGCCTGAGGGGGGAGAGTCTGTGCAGTGAGGCAGGGTTTGCTTGTGGTGATAGAGTATCAGCTCTGGTTGCTGATTCTCCTCCTGTATGTGGCAGCACCAGCTGTGTGAGCAGCTCATGACATTCTCAGGATCCCCTCTTTGGCCAGTCAGTTGGAGAGTGTTGTAGCTTTGTACCAGGATATTGTCCTAAATCTAAGAGATGTCAATAACCCCACCATTTGCATGTCATGGTCCTATAAGCAGGAGGATTGTCCCCACAATGTGGTCAAATGGAGCTCTGCACCTTCCTTCCTAACCTGTCATCATCTCACAGGAAACTGGAAGACACCTCATAGCTGTGTAGAGTCATGCTGTGGCCATAACACAGCTGGTAGAACATCTGGGGTATCCTATGTCAGAGGGATGTCAGTGATTAGCCCAACTTGGGTATTTCATGCCTGTTTGAGAGATTTGGGATGGGCATCCTTGGCCTGAGGGGGGAGAGTCTGTGCTTGCCAAAGTCTCCGTTACTACTGAAAGATTACTGTAGGTGTGGGAAATTGGAATTTATTAATACCCACTGCTCAACCCTGAGAAAATATTTCCACTTCCCATCTTTTGCTTTCATAAAATTTCAAAGTATAGCTTTAGAGGCTGCTTCTGCATGTATGTCAGAAATTAATTTCTCTGTGAAGAACTCACTATACCTAACTAATGTCTAGAATCTATTTTGGGGGTTTATGTTACTGGGAAGTGTGGGCTTGGTTTTTTTTTTTTTTTAAATGATGGAAATTCTAAGAAAAATGGCTCACTTGAAATACTTTTCTGAAAGAAATACATTTTTCATTTTGAAGATTAAAACGGCCCCACAGGTATGACAAACAGTCTGGATAGTCGCATGGAAAGTACTGCATTTTGAAAATGTCATTGCCAATTGAATTCAATATCAATGTTAGTTCCATTTTAGCTTTCTTTTTTGTTTTCATATCTTGAAAGTAAACATAAAACAGTATATAAAACTTACTAAAAATATCACTGGTCTTTTAATCTTTGTCAGTTTTACATTCCACACTTTCTTCCTGCCCAATACAAGTCTCAAATACCCAATCAACACAACTGCTGAGAATTACACTATTGCCTGCAACAGCACTCAACAGAAGCAGTGCTAGAATACATAAAGTGCTAGATAAAGTATTCATTTTGCAGAGTATATCAGAAACTGTGTAGAGCACTGAAAATCATAAATATAACAAACATTTTTTAGACCAATTCACTTCTGCTGTTGTAAATCACGTTATAAAAACCCCTTGTGAGAAGAGATGATAAAGATAAATAATGGTTTTGAAATGCTTAGATATCAGAGCAATGATCCATACAGACAGACTTAATAATGTTGTTCTACAGACAGGTTTTTCACCCCATAATAAAACAGAAAAAAGGGGGGGGGGTGGAAGAAAACAAAACAAGAGGAGAAATGTAGAAACTATGAAATATCTATTCATTAACAGCACTATCTAGTTTGCAGTCTAAAAGAGGTGTAAATCCTCTTTTCTGGGTATGAGGAAGAGAGGACACAAATGCTGTCAGGTACAGGACTACTTGATATGTCAATACCTATAACCAGTGTAAGCAGAGGAAGATGAAAGACATTACCTAAGACTGCACAAATGGCCTTAATTTCAGTGTTCTCTGTCTTCTTGGTACTTGACTCCTACTATACTTATTTTAAACATTGCTCAATATACAATGTATGCTGCTTGTAGAGATACTATCTCTGTCTTCATTCTCTGTCTTTTTTCTATATAACTAATTCTTTACTGGGAATGATAAATTCTGTTTTCAGGCAAAGCCAATGTAATGGTTTTGAAATCAAAACCAGTGAGAGACTCCAAGTCAGAAGTACAATTTAATAGGAAAAAAGAGAAAAAATAAAATACATGCAATAATACAAAAGAAAAACCACTGCCAGAGTCAGAATGCAAACTGACACCCTTCTGGTTATGGTGGTGGCAGCAGTCCAGATGAAGTGGTCGTCTTGAGGTAGTGATCTTGTAGAAATCCTGGTAGTGATCCTGGTAGCTCTTGTCCTCTGAAAACCAGTGGGTAAAGGCAGCTCTGGTGTTCCAAATCTCAGTTTTTATCTAGGTAGGAAAGGCTTAGCTCCTCCCCCTGGGTGGAGCATCTCAGAGTGGGATGATGTAATTTTATCAGTCACACAGTGGGACTCAGTGGCCCATTGACAGAGGATATCTTCCTGGAGGAAGGGTGGGTCATGAGAAAGATAAGGAACATTGCCCCATCTGGTTTTTAACAGATGGCCCATTAGCAGAGGATATCTCCCAGAGATAAGAACCACTGCCCCACCTGGTTTCAGCAGATGGTGACAGAATGCATACCTTTGGGCATATCTTTACATTGTAACCTAGAACAGCCAAACAGGTACAACTTACAGCAATGCTCTGAGATCATCCTTTACCAGCAGTCACTTTACTACTCTCTGAGAGCTTCCATAGCTCATTGCTGCTTTTCTACATCTTGTACTTGTCAGACATCTAAGATGAAGACAGCCTTGCTGCTCAAAAAACACTGAGAAACAGCACACAAGCAAAGGAGTGTTTATCCTGTTACAACTCAAGTTCCTAAACTTGGAGTCTATTAGTTTCTTTACACTTTCTCTAGCAAGAAAGGAACAGTAGTAGCTCTCTTCTTCTCCCTAGCACAGTACATGGCTGCAGAGGATTGAAAACATAATCTCAAATCCCAATTTAAAAAGTGCAATTTAAGAGAGGTTTTCAATTATAAGAAACATAACTTCAGTAATGATCTGTCAAATAAAGCTGGGATCATCCTAATAAAGAAGATTATTTGTTTATGTCTGCAAGAAAAAAAATAAAGGACCATACTTTAAACACACACTTATTTTTTCTTATGTATCATTATAACCAGTAATAAGAATATTGAGAACTGCAGAAAAAAAATCAAACAAAATTGTGACTGATTTTTAGTGATAAAAATTAAGATCAACAGCTGAATATCTAATTTTCACTAATTATATATTCTCATAAATGCTGTAGGGTTTACTAAAAGAAAATCTCTCCTGCATTATACATAGTTTTCTAGTTAAGCTCTTCTGCTCTTCTGGAATGACTACATGACATGACAGTAAAGTACATAGAACTTAAAATTCACATGTGGTGAAGGATTGATGTGTCCTTCAAGAAAAAGACTATCCATATTTGAGAGGCTTATGATCAGCCCATGACATTTTAAAGAATACAGTACAGTCTCAACAGAAATGACCAGGGCCTCTCCTAGGGATGCTGGAAATATGCTGAAAGCTGCAACCCATGACTGTATTCACAATTGCAATGCTAATAAATCTCTTCTTACCAGAGGGCTAGCTTAAATCCTGTTCTGCAAAAAGTGTATCCACAGAAAAACTTAGGACAAGAATTACATAAAAAGTAAGATTTGGGGAACATAATGTTGGTAGTGAGAAAGCAGGAGCATGTAAAGCCATTTGACAGGCAAAATTCACTAGACACACTTCATATGTTCAAACATGGATGTAGTGGAATTTAAGAAAGAAGAAGTAAGGAGATGAACTACTGAGTTATTATTATACATAAAGCAACTGTAACAGTGTGAAACTAAGCCTAGCTGAGACAGAAAAGTATGTTTTTTCCGAAACCATGAAACTTCTGAAAGACAGATATCATTTAATGAGGCAACAAAGGTGTTTTTTTGCAGAAGTTTATAATTATCTAAAAATCATGAGTCTTATCTGTAATTATGAAACTCACTGTGAGGCATAGATTTCAATCCAAGATGTAATGAATTCTGGGATATGCAAATTTAGATTGAGAAAGAACTCCAAAACAACAGCTTCAGACTGTGAAGTGCTACAGCAATAATGGAAAAGGACAAAATGAGCAATAGTAAAAGGAACACCTGTAGTGAGAAGATTGAGTATGGAGTAGTAGAATAGAAAATTGATATTAAAAAAAGTAACCCCCCAACAATAAAAAACAGAGCAAAATAAAGAGAATCCCAAAATGCTAAGCCAGAGGAACTACCCATGATTATACTCCTGTTCAGGCAATGAGTAAATGAAATGGTGAGGCAGGCACTGAGTCACATACACAAAAATTTTCTTGTGCTTTATATAAATTATTTATCAGGTGAAATAAAACCTGCTGTATATTGAAGAGAGATGGACAACAAGCTAGGCTCCTGGCAGCATTGTTGGAAATGAAAGAATAGAAGGAGCTGGTAAACAGATGTGTCATGAACTCAAATAGGACACAAGACATTCCTGAAGTGAGAAATGTTCTCAAGGTCTTTTTCAAATCTTTCTACTGCAACAATTATGCTTTAAATAGCTTTTCTTTTTGAGAGAAAGGAAATCAAACTGGAAGGCTGAATAGAATCTTTTCTTCACAAATTTAATATCTGCATATTTTTCCTAAGATCACTGCAAGGATGGAGCTGTTTTCTTTCTTTTCTTCTGCCACATCTTTTGGAAAGAAGGATTAAAAGCAAAATTCAGTACTTGTGAAATCCAAAGGCTAAGAAATAAGGGCAACAAATAGGTCTTACACTGTGAATCAGTGACACGAAATAATTTTTAGAATGAACACCATAATGGGCTAGGAACAAAAGAATTCCAGTAGCTGCTAATTTTGCTTCCAAAAGTCATTGTTTTAGCCTCTCAAGAAAATTCAAAGATACATTCAGACTCCTATTCTGACCTAAAAAAAACATAAAAAACATTAGAGCAGATGTAAGAACAAGTTTCAGATAGTTCCAAATAAATGCTTACTTGCTGTACTGCATAAGCATGATGTAGCTTAATTTAGAACAACTAAGTGAAATTCAGTAGAATTGGAGGAAAAAAATTAAAAAGCAAGCCACGCAGAACTGACCAGTTTAAGTAAAACTCATCCTAAATGTCAAGCACCCAAGCCACAGTAGAAACACAAGAGTAAATAATTACCAATAACTGTTTTTTGTCTATCTGCTCAGTACAAAAATGTTCCAAAGACAAAGAATAATTTTGTGTTTCAGAATCTTGTCTATTGATTTTTGTACTTAGTAGAAAACAGTTGGTATAGAAATGAAGAAAAAAAATGGCATTATGTATTAAGTCTATTCAAGATCCAAAATTTTAGAGCAAATGTTTTTGTAAGCATGATACAAGAGATCCCCCAAGAACCTGCTTCTGAAATTGCATATTTCAGGAAGTGTTCAGGAGGATTTTAGTGCCAAGGGAATGTAAGAAATCAAGATAAAGAAATTTTGGAATTAGATGAAGAATAAAATAAAGTGAAATAGTATATATGTATATATGTATATATGTATATATGTATATATGTATATATGTATATTTTTATATATATATAAAAGTATACCAAATATCTTAAATTGGATAAGAGTTAAAAAATTACCCAGGTATTCTACTGTATTCCCTACTGAATTGTATGGCAGAAAGAAACCAGAAAACACAGACACACATTTCATACAGAACTGAGATCACAAGCTAGTCCCACATTTCCAGGAGGAATAGAGCACTTTTTCTTAAATCTTTTTTTTCCCCTTTTTCTATATTTTTACAAGGGGCCTGGAGTTGCAGTTCACATACAAAATCTGACTGATTTATACAAGTTTAAAGATAATCTGTCCTTTTTGATTTTTGCTTGTGAGTCCTGTTCTCTGCTGGAACATCCAGAAGTTCCTTATAACCTCCTAGCAACTACTCATTATTTCAATTGTTTTTTTTCCAAATAAAGTTCCAGAAAGCAAGAATGTAGAGAATATTTGCAATTTTGATCTAACTGAAACACATAAAATTTCTTACAGAATATTTGCAGTAAGAAACACAAAGTGCTCAATTTTAGGCAGAGTATTTCAGTGTGAAAGAGAAATAATGATTACTTTTTTTCCATATTAGGAATAATTTCCTTGTAGATTGTACCTTACTGCTAAGCAGGTACCAAGCAAGGTATTTTATTCCTGGTGTTCTGCCCATGTAGAGTCGGTGTTTATTGAAAAGGTTTTGGTACAAGCTCAGACTCATTAATCTCTTTCCTACAGGGCTGATTATAGCCATAAAGCCTGTAATGCTCAGGGACCTCTTGCCCTTATTGCTAATTTCAACCACCAGAGTGAGTGGACTCAAAACTGTAAGGAAAAAAGACACCTAGAGACACAGACAGGAAAAGGAAGCACAATTATTTAAGCCTTAGCTCCCTATCGTTAGGGAGACACATCTAAAAGGATCTCTTGACTGGGGGAATTTTAACAGGAAGGATGGCTAATAACTGGTTTAGTTTGTTATCTTATACTGCCATGAGGTTTGCTGATTATCATAGGAATATTCCAGTCAGGAAATTTTGCTCACATGAATAAAAATGTGTTGGGCCAGAGTCTAAGAAAGCATGCTAATTCCTTGGGGCACACCAATATTATCAATATCAACACCACTGTCCTGAGGCAGAGCTTACTTGCTACTTAACATTTCTGAATCTGTTGTGCAACAGGCTTTCTCAAAGTGACTCTGCTCATATGTTCAGCATTACTCAGCTGGAGCAAGCAGCATGTACCCTGCACAAGTAATTTATGCACACACAGATCTGACCTACTTGAACATTATATAATAAACATTGGCAGTTGTCAGTGGTTTCATTGGCCAAAGTCACTAAGAGTGTGGCTAGGAGATCTCCTGACTAATTTTTTTTTTTTTTTTCCATTTGCACATGAAAATATTTCTGAAGGCGTAACTCAAATGGGTCTATGATCAGCTTTCCATTATGTACATATAATTTTTTTTGGTTAAGTGTGTGGGCAAAGAACACTGGACCAGAATGCTGTGGAATACCTATCACAGTTTTGTTCAAAATACAGTCTAAGCACTTAGCAGAGATTATTGTATGAAACCAATTGGTGTAAGAAATATAATTTTATATATGTTACTTCAGAGATGCAGACTCCAAAAATTTGCTAAGGTATTATGCAGAAAAACCAAATAAACAGTATCAAGCCTATAATGTGTTTTACATCCTATAGAAACAGGATAAATTTTTTATATTTCAGGGGACTATCTGATTTTGAGTCATTCAGTTTAGGTTATGAAGCCTCAACTGGAGCTAAGTTTTTCAAAGCTTCATTTTTGCTGGTTTTAGTTGTACCATATTCAGATACCTCACTGCTGATTAAGACACCAAAATATTAATAAAGATACAATTGTGAAGTATTTTAGTACTTTGAGGGTTCCTGACATTCTTTTCCAGTGCTGAAAATCCTGCCACAGTTCCAAGCCAGATGTAGACATGACTTCCTGAGATATTCTGGAGGGAATTTATATAATCCATCTGCATCAGAAGGAGTGGGTTGTTTTATCAGTTAGAGCAGGGAGTGTAATTGATAAAATTACACTACTGAGGGAGTTCATTTTCAGGGGAAGATTAGAGCAGTAGGTGCTTGAAGTTATAACAGTCAGTAGGATGTTAAACCATGTCAATTAAAGTTAAGACTTGAACTATTACATCATTTTTTTCCCCACAGATAATAGAAAATGTCTGGATATCTCCCATAGACACTTGTACAGATATGAGTAAGAATGCAATTAGACATGTCTTTGAACATCAAGCAGTCCTGAGCTTTCAAAAAATATTTGTGACTGAACTAAGAAATTGGATAGGCTATTTGATGTAATTTGGTAATCCACAAAAAAAAAGTACAAAGCAAGAATGTAAATTAGTGGATGTTCAGAGGAAGTTTTCTGTTGGAGCACTTGGAGATAATAATTTGTTCCTTTCTTTTTGAAAAATACAGTAAATTTCAAAATAATCAAGGAGGAAAAGACCAAACAAGAGTAAAGGTAACAAAATAAAGTGTAACTTTAGAAATTAAAAAAGAAAATAATTCTTAATTTTCTTTGGTGATAAACAGGAAAGAAACATAGCAATTTAGGCCCTAAATTCTCCTCATACTGATATTTTTTATGCTTTCAAAATTTCAACTACTCTTTTTAGCACAGAGGCCTCTTTTTAAGTATCATCTATAGCAGAAAATAAGTATATATTAAAAAAAAGAAAATCCCTAGCCTCTCCCCCTTCCCCCAAAATTGTTCTCATTCTCCCCAGAGAAAGCTTCTTTTAAAGGGCAGTTCCTGAAAATTTGCTATAGAGATAAAACACTCTAAGTATGTTCCTATATGTCTAGAAGCTGGTACACATGAATCAAGAAGGAAAGACATAATGGACAAGACTTTTCAAATATTTTACATCAATGCTGATCTTGCATTTGAAATCTGGAATTAGGCATGGGATCTCTATGTAAATAACTCAGAAACACTAATGAATTTACTTGTTCAGTTCTAGTCAAAATCTAATAAATATTAGAGCCAGCAGAGAAATCAAAGAAAATATAAAGTCAATGGATGTACAAGATAGGAAGTGTCTTATCATACTCAAGAGGGAAAAAATGGGATGACTACACTTCCAAAAATAGAAATATTTCTAATTTTTTAACTCCTCAAAATTTATTCCTCTTAAAAATAAAATATTCCTGTGTTGCTTCAACAGAGGAATAAGCCAGAGTTAGCTACTTTAAGCTGTGTTTGGTTTCTATGCCTATTTTCAGAAAGCTAGACTAAATAAAACTAAAGAGAAGAAGCAGATGTTCACTTTAAGGATAAACCTCCACCAGACAATAGGAATTCAAAAACACTTTCACAAAGTGTCTAAATAATTGCTATCCACAACTGAATGTAGAAATCCTAATAGAAGAGAGAAGGGTCAGAAAATAAACTCTTCTGTCTCTACTCACAAACAGCAGATAAGAAAACAAAAGTGTAAAATATGGATGAGCAATACTCCCCTTCTGCATCCAATGATGTGTCTCAATCAGAACATAAATCATGTAATGACTTTGAGCTAAACAGGTTTTGGTGAATTTTTCCTTCCACTTGTCCAGTTCATTCCAAAATCACCTAAGATACAACTTGAGAAAGAGTCCTGTCCAGTCATTTTTGAGCATGATTCTTTTCTTCACAAACTCCAGAGAAAACCAGATAATATTAAAAAATGCCAATAAATGTCCAACCTAAACAGGAACTCAAACCAGAATTCTCTAAGCTGATGAACTAATTGCCTCGACTTATATTTAGCACATTAGCAAAATTATAAAAAAAGAATAAGCACACAGTTACATTTAATGGAGCATTTAATAGTACACTTCCTGACTGGTCTTCTGCGTTAATTAAATTTGAGTGACTTCATTATTTTTGTGAAAAAACTACATTAAACCAGGAATACATCACAGCAAAACACAGTATTGCTCTTTCCACTATGGAAAACTCAGCCAGGAATGTTTTACATTTTCTTTTTAGACTTATACTTTCTACTTACCAAATTATAAGCATTACATAAAGTCTGATTATTTAGTAATATATTTCTCTCTGCAAAGATGAATTCTGCCAAATGGCAATGACTGAAAATGAAGGCAAAACAGGAAAATAAAAAAGCAAGCTTGTTCCTGCCAGACCAATGTTTTCTTTCACACCTTTGGAAACAAATGCAGACTTCTCATAAATAACACATTATTTCTAAATTCTGCTGTATGAGAAAAAAAAATGCGTGTAGAAAAAAATCAGCAAAATCCTGTATTTAAAAAAAATAAAGAGGTTTTACAGCTAAGCATGTCAGATGCAGAAAAAAAAAATCAAACACCAAATTTAAAGATTTGAACTACATTTATAATATATTGATAAAAGTGATAAAAGTGAATTTTAGCAACCACAGAATTTTTATATGCAATGTAGAAATACTTGTGGAGATGAGTCTTTAGGCAAAACTGCAATCTAAGGGGCACTAGAGAACAGGAAAAGAACCACTCAGTAGAATGTCAGTGTGACATAGTAATTAATTTAAAGACCATTAATTGCAGAAAGGCAATTATATTAGAGAGCCCATATTAGAATGTAATTGAGTACCATTCACTGGCTAAGTTTATGGTATTATTTATAAAGTATTTAGCATTGTTATACACTGAGTAATATCTGCTATACATATTATTCAACTAATTCTTCCACATTCTGATTAAACAGCCTCTATTAAATACCAGTAAAGAAGAATAAGCTTCTTTCTGTTTTGACATAAAGCTTTAAATCTATTATATATTACTCAAGATTTTAAGCAATGCCTGTATAATAAACTGTAACTGAAAAAAATACAAAAAAAATCCATCTTTTCAGTGTCAGGAATTTGGAATACTTTGCATTCTTTGAAAAATCAGCTAAGGAAATGCTACTACTTCCCAGGTTTTCTGATTAGTTGCTCAACAAAGTTTCTATTTCACAGGATTCCCCAAAGATATTTACAAATGAATGTCCAGATGTTGGAATCACTGCACTTCTCAGAAAAAGGCTTTGTACAAAAAGTGTCACTATCACTAATGAGTAAGATAAGGAAGCTTGTTAGAAATCATGACACATTCTTGGGGTAAAATACTTCCATAGAATCATAGAATGATTTGTGTTGGAAGGGACCTTAAAGAGCATCCAGTTCCAACTCCCTGCCAAGGCAGGGACTCCTGCTAAATCAGGGTGTCCAGAGCCCCATCCAACCTGGCCTGCACCCACAGCTGCTCTGGGAAACCTGTTCCAGCACCCCACCACCCTCACATATGTAGGCAAACACACACACACACACACACACACATATATATAGAATATACACACGTGTACATAGAAAATAGATGTACTTTTCCATTTTCTTCACTCAAAAAAGAGAATCAGATAATAGGACTTCCTATATTAAAATAAGTAAGTTAGCCTAAAAAAAAAAAAAAAAAAAAAAAGAAAACATACAAACATACATAAAACATACATAAAAAAGAAAGAAAACATACAAAAGAGGATTGAGAGAAACTGCCTTTAAGAAATTCAAGGATATAATGAATGACAAATCCTTTTCAAAATGCATTGGAAAAATGTTTAGCAGAGCAGAGTCTAGAGGATGAAAGTATAAAGAAAATAATCAGGAGAGGTAAAATACACTAGAATATTAAGTGAAATGTGCTTTCCTTGTTTATTCTTCTGTAATTTGGGGATATTCCCATGCCAGAAGCTTTTATTTCCAGGCAAGATGCTGAACAGATCTTTATCAGATTGAACTTAAGTAGAAAAGTCTTTAAAGCAAACTTACAAAATGATCAGCAGCAAATCACTAGGCCTCGAAGATATTCAGTAAAGTGTTTTTGACCAGCTCAGAAAATTAAATAGTTCTTGTGGCATGCAAAATTCATATTAAAAATGCTTTGGAACAAAAGGATGCAAAGCGGATAACGGGGCACTGCCCATCTCCAAACATGTTGAAATCAAACACATACATGTTAAAACATTCAACCAGATTAAATCTGAAAACCAGACACATAGAACTCTCTGCTGATGAAGCTCTTCATTCCAAATTACCAGAGAGTGCAAAAGTTCTCATGTTCGCACATATTTTTTGAAATACATTGGGTATAGAGTGGGGTGAAGCAAGATTGTAGACTAGTTTGGACCCTACATATGTGGGCTTGGTTTATATTTTTTTTCTTTTTGCTATTTCAGGAATTTTTTCTAGCTTAAAAATATTAGTCATAGAGCACTACTGCAGATGAAGTATGTCTGCTTCTGTTCCATTACAGTGTCCCAAGTTAAAGTTACATTCTATGTGACAAACTGCAGCAAAGTCATCCCTGAAATGAACTGTCTTGACAATAGAAAAAATGAGAAAGAAAAGTACATCCTGCAGTAATCTTACCAAGCCTGTATCAAGTGTAGAACAGCACTGCTCATTGAACCTACTCTCTTATAAGCCATGTGTAATTCCTACTGTTAAGAATCTCTAATAATTTGCAGCTAAACTCTTAATAAAATGTTGAACTTCTAACAGATGTTCAAAGACATTTGCAAGATTTATTTTTAAAAGCCATATAATTACAATGGAGACAATTTAATTAGAGACTCAAATATGTTCTGTAATTGAACCCTGCAGCACAATCTTCCTTCCAAGAGAAAAGAAGCTTACTTTGCTTGACAGAGATGAACCAATGTAAAAAGGTAAAACCATCCTCAGAAGCAAAGCCTCAGAGGTAGTTGTTCGTTGCCTAGAACAAATAATTGTATTTGAAACCAAATTTATTTTCACCTTTGTGCAGGCTTGGAGCAGCTTACCATTGCAGCTTTCTTTGAATGTTCAGTACTGATTCAATATACACTCAATAATTCTCAGGTAACACATAAGATGAAAACTGGAGTATTAATTACATATCTCTGGGCATTCATTTGTAAGTATCTTTGTAGCTTCAAGATTAAAATTGAAGTTTTACTCCAAATCCAGGAAAAAAGGGAAGAGGACAAAAAGCCTAAGCTTCTTTGGCATGCATCCCTAAAGCCCAAATTTCACAAATTAAATACATATCAGAAACAGGATGCTCAGTAGATTTCATTTTCTACCTCCTAAGCATGAGTTCATCTCTCTTTTACCTGTGGGTAGGTACATGTGAGAGGCCAAGGAAATGCTGAAAGAAGGAAGTAAAATTAAACATATACTGTGACAAAATGCTATAAATAAATGTAAATATCAAAGTATATTAAAATCCCTGGTCATGAAGCAGTACAGAAGAGAAATGTCTGCTTCTATGATTTTGCACTATTTGAAAAACAACCTATTTCCCACACAAACTTTAATTCCTTTTTTTTTTTTTTTTAATTTATTTTAATTATGAGAATTATCTTGGAAACCTGAGCAGCATCTCTTCAGCTCAGGTTTCAAGCTGAATAAAATTAGGTGTCCTTTGCTGTTTGCAATTTTACAAAACTGGTCAAGGTCTTGCAACAAACAAGCTAAAAATGGCAAACAGAAAAATGAAATACATATTTGCCTAAGTTCAGCTACCTTGTAATGCCCAGTTATCATATTAAATATGATCATGCTTAAATAACACCTGAATTTAGTTCATACTGCAGTGAAAGTGGAAACTAGCATAACTTCACAGAGAATTAAAAACAGAGATACAGTAGAAAAGTTTATAAAGTTTAGATCGCAATGTTTTCTTAGAAATTAAACTCAAGGCAAAATATAGAGAAAACTGAATTCACAGTACTTGTAGGTGTGCTGATGGATGAAGATTTTGATTTTCTCTGATATATTTCTTTTCTTCAACAAAGGAAATATCTTAAATGTAGGTGAGGCCACTGTCACCTGCTTCCAAATTTAACATTAAAAATCCCAAATTAAAAAAAATCAGTAAAATAATCTGAAGTTTTAGTTTTATTTTGATAAACAAAGTGGTTTTGAGATAGAAGAGGCTACACAGTCAGAGCTAGAATTGGACAGGAGAAGAACAGAGGGCAGGAAAGATGAAAGAAAAGAGGAGAAAGGACTAGGCTCTTGAGTGTTCATAGAGCCAACCTGATGGCAAGGTTCTGCTTATGACCTTGATCAGTAGGATGACATGCAAATGTGAAAGAGTAGTAGAAAAAATAAATAAAACTCATAACCCTCACAAGTGTAAATGGGAAGTCTTCTAACCCCCCTTCAGAGAAAAAATTATCAAAGTGAATTTCTGACAGTATAATGCAGCAAAATTCTGGATCTAATAGAGAGATGACTGGTTCTATAAGTTTGAAGTCCATGTCTGCAAAGTTTAGAAAATAGCTGGAAGTTTTTAGTATGAGACTATTGTCAATTAGAGAGAAAGACATGAGTTGATCTCTAATGGCTGGTGGACCTTTGGACACAAGCAGTATATCAGGACTTCTTAGCAGAATTTGACCTTCAACATCTATACTTATTCATACTTGTCAGAAAATTAAATTAACCACTGAAAATAGCTTCTCTGATCATTGTTATTTCAGCAAATCAGGTCAGCAGTCTGACAGCTCTCTCATGTAACTTTCTTCTTATTACAAGTCTAATCCATCAAGGTAACTTCAAGGGTAGTTTCAAAATATTTTTCCCGAAGGTAGCATCAGGTTGACACTTACAACAAAAGCTCAGCATTCTCAAGTCCTTTCCATGCCTTGTCATGAACAGATGGCACAATAAAGATAGAGCCATTTCCTTACTCTCAAAACTTGGAGGAAGTGGAATTCATGAGGAAAACTAAAATTGACGCTATAAATATTTCTGAAGCTGTTTTTATTTTAGTGCATAACAAGAACAGTAGCAGCAATATGTTTCCTGGCTTCTGGCATTATGTATTGAGTTTGTGTGGCCCTGTTTTGGGAGCAGAGGTGCTGCAGGGGTGGCCTCTGTGAGCAGCTGCCAGAAGCTTCTCCCATTTTTGGCAGAGCCAAAGTGTCAGCAGCTGCAGGATGGACCACTGCTGGCCAAGCCTGCCCCATCAGTGATGGTAATCTGTGATAAGATACAAGGAAGAAAAGTTTTTGCAGAGAAGTAATTACACCCAGAGAACAGTGGGATGAGAATATGTGAGAGGAACAGCTGTGAGGAGGTACCAAGGTCACTGGAGGAGGGACAGGAGGGGCTCCAGGTGCTGGAGCAGAGGTTTCCTACAGCCCATGGTGAGATCATGGAGAGGCAGCTGTGCCCCTGCAGCCCGTGGAAGAGCACAGGGTTGCAGAGATCCAGCTGCAGTCTGGGAGAGAGGGTACCCATACCAGAGCAGGTGGATGCCTGAGAGGAGGTTGTGATGGGTGGGAAGCCAGTGCTGGAGCCAGGTCCTGGCAGAACTATGGATTCCACCCTAGAGCAGGTTTCCTAGCAGGACTTGTGACCCTCCGAGGGATCAACACTGGAGAAGACTCTTCTTGAAGGAGTGCATCCTATGGAAAAATGACCCTTTTGGAGCTGTTTGTGAAGAACTCTTGTCTCTAGGATGGACTCATGCTGCAGAAGTTTGTACAGGACCGTCTCCTGTGGGAGAGACCCCATGCTGGAGAAGGGGAACAACAACTCCTCTCCCAAAGCAGCAGCAGAAATTACCTGGAATGAGCTGACCACTCCCTGGCTCCCTGCATCGCTGAAAGGGAGGAGGTAGAACCTGGCAAGAAGGGGACACTGGGGGAGGAGGGGGGGATGTTTTTAGGATATGATTTACTTCTTTTTAACCTGCTCTAATGTTGGTTGATAACAAATTCAATTAATATTAATTAATTCAATAAATTATCCTAAAGTCAAGACTCTTTTTCCTAAGATAGTAACTGGCAAGTGATTTCTCCCTGTCCTTCTATCAAGTCATGAGCATTTCATTATATTTTTTTTCTCCCCTGTCCATTTGCAGATGGGAGTGATAGAGCAGATTTGGTGGGTGCCTGGCATGCAGCCCATACTAATGTCATCAATAAGTGATCAAAAATTAAAAGAACTCAAAATATAATAAATAAAACACTTTTACCCTTTCTGTGTCATCTCGAAAGCAGCAAATTCTTTTTCTTAAATTGCAGAGTCCTAAAACACCCAGATGGTGTTTGCATCACCACACCTTGGGAAAAAGAACTGTTGAAAAAGAGGTGGGTAGTACACTCTGGAGTGCAGGGCACCCCAACCAATATCAGTGCACCTCTTGTTGCTGCTGAAGGTTGAAGTTTTTTAAAAGTTAAAATTAATTCCTTGTAGGGCGTGCTTTAAGTTGACTTTATTTTTACTTTCTCTGGACCCTCCATGAGGCATAGTACAGCAGTGTGTGTCTATAATTCCTGCTGTTCTACTCAACACATCAAATAGTAGTCACCCCACATAGGACACCCACTGGTTTGCGTTTTTTTGTGGCTAAAAACACACATTAGGCCATTCCCTGCACATTAGGAAAGACCCCTCCTCTGTCAGGGTCTCACATGATGCTGGTGTGCAAATTGCTCCTCACTTACTCTTTTAAGACATGGCCAGAACTTAAACCACAAATCAGCAAAATCCAGACTGCCTAGAAGACTCCTGAATTCCTCATCACTTCCAGGGCATAGCATCTCCCTTTCCTCCTTCCTTTTCCTAATTTAATTTACTGAAATATCAGAAAAGAAAACCCTTGCTTCTAGAAGTAACCACAGTACTTGCATTTACCTTTTTTTTCAGAAGAGCATAAGACCTTACAAACATATAGGTAATATACTTTTACACAGCTGGAAGTATTTTTGAAAGGGGAATGGAAAACAGGAGATGTTGAGCACGATATTTGATCCAAAAAAGGTGATGGTTTCTCTCTGCTTAGTTAGTAACTGAGACACCTCAATATTCAAATTCAGCTGAGACAGTGAGTTTAAAAAAAAAACCTACACAGAATATTCTTTTTTTCCTTGCTCTTTGACAGGAGAAGGAATATGCAGCTGTTAACAGTGAATTATAGGATAAAAATAATAAATAGGGCTGAGCTCACTAAAGGAAATATCACACCAATCACTCTGCATTCAAAAATCCTCTGAATTATGCAGTGCAAAATCCTCCCATACAAGAAGAATATGCTTACATAGAACCACCTGGTCATTATACACAGCTTTGTTTCTTTTGTGATAAAACTTCATGTAGAGAGGATGTTGAAGAGAAAAATATAAAATATATACAAAATACAAAGGAAACAAAAAATAAAGCACTGCTACCATACAAGAAAAATAACTTGATGAAAGGAGTATTTTTTCTCTCAATAGAAAATTAAAAATCCTAGAAGAAAACAATTAAAACTTGAAAATCATCATATTTGAGTTTTTTTTTTTTTTAAGAAAGGGGAAAACAAAAATTAGATTTAAAAAAAAGAGTAACTTGGATTATGGCAAACTACTATAAAAACTCTCAAAGACATGGTCATGAGGAAAAGAAATCACCCAGATTAATTAAGGATATTTGATAATTTTGCATTTGAAAGCAAGATTACAACACATATTATATTGATGTTCTTACAAAGAATATCTTTCAATCGATAATAGCTCCTATATTAATATTTATGACATGCATATTGGCTTTTTGAATTGGCTGCAGTTTGCTCTCCTACAAAACATTTTAGAAATGCTACATATCTGAAATTACTCTGTAATTCCATCAATGATATGAAGACAGCTTTAGGGCTTGCCTCAAAACTTGGTGGCTTGAGGGCACTCTTTGATTTTAATAAAGAAACCTATGCAAAGAGCAAACTGTCAATTTTACTATAAGTAGGTCAGAGCTAAACTAGGACACGTTTTCTTTGGGCCAAATCACAAATCAGAGGGAAAAGGCTAAGCTAAAAGGGTTTTACTAAAAATGCCAATCAGTAGTTATACAACCAAGGAAATGAATCAGCCAGTGGCTTTTACAGAGCAAAGAAATGGCTGCCCATGAGTACTTGAAATCACTTATGGGAGCAGAACCATTGAAAATGTCCAGTTCCTGCAAGGGCAAGTTATGCATGGGTGGAACTGGAGACATTTTATTTTCCTGTAGATTGCACTGTTCAAAGGAAGGGGAAAGGAGCAAAATTTAAGAATTGCTACATTATACAATGCATTCATTTTGTTTAGTGTTGGTTTTTTCTTTTCTGTAAATGATCATTGCATAAAAGAAAGGATTGAATGCTGTAGGATACATACTTATAGGTATATGTGCATCTATACTATAACATACTACAATATATATCTGACTATGTATACTTGCACATCTCTTATTCAGTTGTACCAGAATTCTTTCCCCAAACACCAACATTCACACTATAGCAAAACTTGAATCAACAGCCTGAAGACTTCAGGGCAGGGCAAGGGCCATCACTGAATAACTAACTATGATTCTGAACATCATTTGACATCCTTTTTTTTGACAAATAGGCATTTTTTTGACACAAAACTCCATTCTTTGGATCATCATCCGCACTGCATTATTTAGCAACCACCTAGGTGTCTTAAAATCTCCCTTAGAATCAGGATCTTAAAATAATATACACCTCATGTGTAAAGGAATCTGTCCCCAAAAGTGTATTTAGTGTCAAAACAAAATAGGAAATGAAGAAACATTATAGAAATAAAGCAAAAGAGAAAAGAGAAAAAAAAAAAGTGCCAGGTCAGTCTTTTGTTATCTGAAGTTATCTGAACTTTTCATTTAAGTCAAATAAATACATTTAAATCAAATAAATGTGCTAGGATAGAAGTTGTGTTTGATTTACACATTAGATCTTTCATAAAGTGAAATTTCTCATAGGAAATCCTTGACATCTCCCTTGTCCTGATTCTAGCAGAGCTGGAGGATGAGCAGCATGATGGTGACAGTACTCTGTCCTTTGGTGCAGTGTGCTTCTCACACCCACTGTGACTGCCTGGCACAGTACCTTCCCTTCTCATCTTCATTGAGCTACATCCCCACTACTAACACTAGGAAATCAGCAGTCAGCCTCAGCTCAGTGTGCAAGAGAGAGAGCTACCTTATGGAATTGTTCCACCTGCAGTCAAATGCTCTAAAGCTTTGCTTAGATCAGTAAATTAGAATTGCAGAGAACATTCCCTGTCACTGGACTGGATCACCTACACTGTTAAGCTATTAGGATTGTCCCATATGCAGTTTTTATTGAGATGAACTAGCACTCTTTAAGCAATCCCTGTACATGTGTGGTATTTATCAGGAATAAGTTTAGAAGCAGTCACTGTGTTTGGATGGCAAAACAGGATAGCATCATAGACCAGGAATCTGTCAGCTGGCTTTAGGGCCACTGAAAACCATTTGTGTCTACACTAATAAGCAGAGCTGCAGAAGAATACATTAATAGGGTAGACTTGATTAGAATATTTCAGGTTGAAGGGACCTAAACCAACAATCTGGTCTAACTGTCTGACCTTTCAGAGATGACCAAAAGTTAAAGAAATATGTTAAGGGAATTATCCAAAGGCCTTTATAACCCTAACAGACTTGAGGCCTTGACCAGCTCTCCAGGGATCCTGGTCCAGTAAGTTACCATCCTCTCAGTAAAGAAATGTATCCTGAATTTAAAGTCTGAGCCTTCCTTAATGAAGCTTTGTACTGTTCCCACAGGGAGAAGAGATCAACTCTTCCCTCTCAACTCCTCCTCCTCAGGAAACTGTAGGCAACAATGAAGTTGTTACTAACAGAAGTGCATCTATAAAGAGAAAATGTTGGAGATGTTTGAATGGTCACACTAAAGCTGCATACAAATATTAAGCATTAGAAAAAAAGGAAAAAGGAAAAAAGTTGCCATTTCCTATATAGGGGTAATACACTTGCAATTCTTACCTATGTACTTCTGGATATGTTGTTGAACAAGAAATGGTTGAGTATATCAGGTGGACCTTCAAGAATATAAAATATTGCTTGATTTTCTGTCAAAAGGAAAATACCTCTGCAGAAATCATGTCAGAAAAACAAAGGCTGTAGTCTTTGTATAAAACTCTGTGGTAGATGACCAAAATTCAAATAACCAAGATTTGTTTAAAAATAATTTTAAGGATAATCTAGCCTACAGTCAGTCAAATGAAAAAGAGCATTCTTAAGATAAAAAAATCACTGCTCAAACAAACCTACCAGTGGGAACTAAGTATTATAAAACCAAACAATCTGTAGGATCAAAGAAAATTAACCTTAACATTGTAGTGCAAGGTTATCACAAATAGCTGTTTTCCTAGATCTACAAACAGAGCAGAGTGAAATACTGCTGTGAAATATGTTATGCAAAATTGTATACAAATAGATGACATTTAAAAAAATTAAGAAAGGAGAAAAAAGAGTTCAGTTGCACTGAGCTATGAAAAAGTGTTTTGCAAAAATTATCAGCCATATTATTCTAAAAGTTTACATCAGGGACTTCTTCCAGCCCCAGATATTTCAGTTATTAAGCAAGGTAGTAGAAAATTGTAACCAAATTTTGGTAGACACAGTTGTTGTCTGAATGCATAGCTAACCCAGACAATGTTAAGAATTCATAAACATTTTAGAAAAATAAGTTAGGATATGCTAATGTATTAGAATTTGTGCAAAAAGCAAAATTGCAGTCAAATTTGGAAAATCTGCATTTATTTCATTTTTATCACAGAATCACCAGGTTGGAAGAGACCTTCAGGATCATCAAGTCCAACCCATGCCCTAACACCTCAACTAGACCATGGCACCAAGTGCCACATCCAATCCTTTTTTAAACACATCCAGGGATGGTGACTCCACCTGGCCAGAGCATTCCAGTACTTTATCACTTTCCATAAAAAACTTTTTCCTAATATCCAACCTGTATTTCCCCTGGCACAGCCTAAGAGTCTGTCCTCTGGTTCTGCCAGTTGGTGCCTGCAGAAAGATACCAACCCTCACCTGATTACAAACACCTTTCAGGGAGTTGTGGACAGTCATAAAGTCACCCCTCAGTCTCCTTTCCTCCAGGCTGAACACTCCCAGCTCCGTCAGCCATTGCTCACAGGGTTTGTGTTCCAGCCCCTCACCAGCCTTGTTGCCTCCTCTGGACATGCTCAAGTGTCTCAATGTCCTTCCCAAACTGAGGGGCCAGAACTGGACACAGCACTCAAGGTGTGATTTCACCAGTGCCAGTACAGGGGAAGAATGACCTCTCTGCTCCTGCTGGCCACACTATTCCTGACACAGGCCAGGGGCCCTTGGCCTTCTGGGCCACCAGGGCACACTGGCTCATGTCCAGTCAGCTGCTGACCAGCACCCCCAGATCCCTTTCTGCTGCAGAACTCGGCACTTGGATTTATTGAATTTCATCCTATTGGACTCTGCCCATCCATCCAAACATTCCAGGTCTCTCTGCAGAGCCCTCCTGCCTTCCAACAGATAGACACATGCTCCCCAGCTTAGTGTCCTCTGCAAATTTACTGATTAAAGACTCAATACCCTCATCCATATAGTAATTAAATATTGAAGTTACAAGTTTTAACTTGAATACTTGAATACTCTAATTTATTTCTTTAAATACTTTGTGAGGGTCTTTATTTTATAACCCAGGACAAGGCATGGATAATATTCTGGATGTAAGTTTAGCTGTACTCTGTCCTCCCTCATTTCAGCTGAATTAATGGTATTCATATTAATTGATTCCCAGCATTTCTAATTCTTGCATTCTCCCAAGCTCTATTAGAAAAAAAAGAATTATTATGCTCCAGTTGTTCTATCCATTGAATATCACTTCTTTCCATTGCACATACAAATTACAAAAATATCACCTTTCTGGTGGTAAGTGGACTTCTCAGATTGCTCCTGCAGTAGAAAAGGACACATCACTTCTGTAAACTGACCTTTTGCTTGTTCTTCCATTTTGCATGGTTTGCATCCTTGCTCCAGCTACTGCACTAAATACATGTTATATTCTTTGCTCTAATGTTTGTATTCCTCTCTGTCCAAAAAGTCTGGAAGTTTACAAATGCAGACTAAAAGTTATGGATTAGATACCATATTTAAAGAAACAAGGACTGAATACATTTTTTACTATATCAAATTATGATCTAGTTTAAGAAAGAAAAATCCAGGTATTATTTTTAAATATAGATGTACTCTCTCATTCCATCATATCTGAACTTATTTCTCAGTTACAGACTTAGAATAATTTTTGCTGCATTTTCTTACAGGCTATTTGTTCCCACATGTCTTGTTACTCAAGTGGTGTAGGTGTTTTTAGAAACAGCAGCAAAAAACCCATACAAATTACAGTTTCCCATAAATAAAAGTGAGATAATTTTTTATTACTCAGGATTTATTTTACTGTAATTGACATCTGTTCCTTTCTTTAGCATTCATAAAAAGCATCACAGGAAAGCTCCTGATGAAGCTGAAGAAATTTTCTCTGCTCTGGTATTCTCTAGGAAGTCTCACATGGATAGAACTATCATTCTGAGTTTTATGCACCCACTGTGATATGTGTAAGCTAAATGTTCACAATAACTTCCTTTCTTAACACCTCTCTTCAATTTTTTTTTCTGTCCACTTGGCTGTTTTTGTAGTTTAAAAGTTATTTGCTCAGACCTAGTGTAGCAAAAGAGATCTCTCTTCCAAAACTGTACATGATTATAGTAGAAAAGATGAATTGAAAATGCTTACTGTTTATTTAAACTCATCTCTTTTGTCATCTGCTCCCCTCAGCAGTTAGTTGGGCAATGAAATATTAATTGCTTTATAATTCTATCAAAAATTCTCTCACAAATTACCTGTCACTATTTAAAAATAATCTCTGACAGATGATAAACATTAAGTCTTATTCAGTTTACTTGAAATTCCATAGATGGCTTTTTAATTCCAGAAGTAATTTGATAGTTTCTTAGTTGATTGTATGGCTGTTGAGTTTACAAATTACTGCTTGCAGCTGTTTTTGCAGTTCTTCCTCAGGGTGATACTGTTCAGAGGGAAACTATCACATTTTAATTAAATCTAATAGGAAATAGAAAAAAAGTGGGTGGGTTTTTTTTTTTTGGGAGGGGATAAGTTTAAAAATATTTATATTTCAATAATTATTTAAAATTTGTTCATGCAATAAGTCCACTTATTGCACATTTATTGTAATTTTAATCTGAAAGCACGTTTCACACCATAATCTGGACAAGTGATTGAGAAACTGCTTACAAGAAGTTTTAACATTTTAAAGTGGTCACAGATGACTTTTAAAGAGACTGCACTAGGAGGAAACTTTGCTGGAGAAAGCAAACAACCTGACTCCCAATAAGGCTGTGAAAAGGAGCTCTGAATAAAAACATAGACCTTCCAAAGTCACACAATCTTAGCAAAATTTAAGGAAAACATGTTTATTCTTCAGAGCTTTATTATCAGACAACACCTCTCAGATACAGAAGACTATTAGGCTATGAAGCCAACCATCCCAGTGTTTATGCCTTGATTAATCCCCTTCTGCCCACAAAGATAGCCTAAGATTTAGTTAGAGTGATTCCTTTTGTTTTGGCATTCCCGATGCGCTGATACTCCCACTCACATCTTAATCCACACTGTTATTAATACAATGGATATTTTCATAATAAAAAGCCACATAATCACCAAGACCTTAGGACAGAGAAATGCTGGGAAGCCTTGTACTTTCAGAGGATTTCACACTTTAATTTCTTTTTTTATTTGAGTTCCTCATAGAATATAAGAAATTATATTCTAACCACTAGAAAATTCATTGACTTAACACAAAAATTATCCAATTCCTGTGATTCTTCACCACGGCTGGATTTTTTTGTCATGAACACAAATCTCCCTCTTCCATTCCTGTAACATCTTTTGTTTGGGTCTTGGGACGATTCCCCCCAAAATGTTGCAGTGCTCCTGACTGGAGCACTGTCCATCAGGGAGGTAATGACCCACCCAGCAGTTACTGGGAGAGCCTCTGGATGCACTGCCCGTGGTCCTCAGCCTGTGGTGGGCACTCCACAGCCCCTCTCTTCAAAAAAAGGAGCCTGCAGGCTTCTCCCACGTGGTAGAGATGACTACCCCACCTTGGTACCCTTGCTTTTATCTAAAAGTGCATCAAGAAGCTCTTATGCAAAAAAGCTTTCTGCTTGACAGTAGAAGGGATGAACTCAGTTATTTTCTTGTAGGAAAATCCAGTAATAGGATGAAATGATGAAAATTGGATAATGTTTTTAATGGATGTGGTCTGCACCGTGTGCTGTGCCCTGACAGTTAAACCATTCCATGATGCATTATTTGGGGTTCTCAGTATCTAAGATGCAAAATTAGCCATACTTTTCTTTCTTTGTAGTGTTAGCTCAAACTCCACCATTTTGAATGATGCTTTGCAGTGTCTTTTCTTACTTGCATCATAAGGAACCAGCACCTCCTGGTGCAAGACACATCCAAAATCCCTACTATTCCACAAGAGCCACAAGGTATATGGAACTTGAAAGGCTTCTTAGCAGCCAACTACATACAAAAACTTTAATTCCTGCAGGCATCTGTGGATGTTATCTTGATATTTCCAGTCCATTTATACCTGCTGCTTGTTTAAAAAGTAACTTTTTTTTTTTTCTTTTAAGAGATATCAGTGGAAATTCTAGAGAAAAAAAAAAGGATTAAATAAACCTTTATTTTTTTCATTGTACTTTGCATGCTGTTTGTATTGTACTGACGGTTAAGCCTAATTTTAAGAAGTAATAAGAACCAAGGTAATATAAATGATTTTGAGATTTACTGTACTTAATTTCTAGTAACATAGAGCCATTATACTCAGAAACTGATTGATATGTTCCCTTCACACTTCTGTCAACAGGCATCTTTAAAAGCTCATTATTGATTGTATTAACACAAGGAAAAAGCATCATGCAGTGGCATTGGCTTTTGCCCAGTCATGCTGAAATGCACGTCCTATTTAGGGCACATTAGAAACTTGGGAGGTGAAAAGATGGTGATTTTTCAGATCCAAAACTTTTCAGAGTGATAACTCCTTTTCAACAAATCCTCTGTCAGAACAAAGGGCATGTATTTTTTCCTACCAGCTCATCTATGTTGTTCATAAACTCCCATATGAACCCAATACATGGACTATATGGATTCCAGATCTTTGTAATTTTTAAAAAAATGTACTGTTGGGTTAAGATAGGGAAAGAATATGTGCCCTTGGTCTAGCCTCAGATAGTTAAGATGAGATGAAAGATTAAATAATTTCTATTATTTCAGTCAGGATTTTTCCATGGAGAATGGGAAAATGAGACTACCCTTCTTAAATTTTTCACACTCTGCAGGCTCAATTTTACAGTCAGATTCTTCAGAAGATCCTTTTCTATAAATATCCACATATTTATATTTTTCTATCTCCTTTTCCAGATAAAATCCATTTTCTTACCTTGCTTTAGAACTGAGATTTCCAGGATTCCTCATTTCCTTTCCAGCCTCTTCACTTCAGAGATTATTAGCTAATAGCTCCTGCATGTCCTGCTATAGGAAGGAAGATCATCCTCAGTTCCTTGATTTTCACTATACACAGAGTCTAGACAAACAAAAATCCTTCCAAGTATATCTGTATCACCTTCTCAAAATGCCTTACTGAAATGAGGTTTAGACAGAAGTACAGCATTCTATTCACAAATTTTAGGCTATGTCCTAAGCACACTGAAACCTAATTCAACAGTACTATCAGTTTTCAACAGCACTCACAGCAAAGCTCCTCAGCAAGACATGAAGTTTATTGAAAATTATTTGTTGTAAAATTCTACTTCCACTCTTTTATATGTGTATTTCTGTGTGCTGATTCATTCAGCTTTACCCTTACTGTGCATGCAAAGTACTAAGTATCACACATTCTAATTTTAAACAAATAAAAAAGAACATAAGAAACATTAAGTGTAAGAGAATTTGCAAAACTCTTGTTTAGAAAATTCTAGAATGACAACAGCTACAAAATATCGTGTCTAAATTCTAAACAGAATTTAGCATTTAAAAATCATTTTCATAGGGCAGAGGTAATTTTTACATGAAATTAACAGGGGCAGAAAGAGCAGAAGTCAACTACAAGAGTGGTACTGAACCACAGGACTAAACCAGACATCCGGTCCTGCCACATAAATTCATCACTGTCAGAAGAAACTGAACAGGTGTTGTTCTTTTCTTGATGAATTTATGCCCAGGAACTAAGACAGGAGACAGCTGGAATATTTATATATCTATTTCTCTAAAAAGAGATTTTACAACAATATCAGAAATGCATGGAATATCTAACAGGCTTAGGGACAAAAGTCACTATCACATTTCCAGACCAGTGATTTCAAAAGCCAGAGCCTGAAAAGACTGAACATGAATGTTGCATATAGGTAAGGATTTGGATAAAAAGGACTTTGCATGATTTCTTGCTCAGTTTTCAAATTTTTCCCCACAATTCATTCCATACTATGAGTTCTAAAGTCCAGTTTTAAAAATTGTGACTGTTTTAAGCTAAATTGACAATTACCTGCAGTAAAAAATCTTGCACATTTGATATTCCAGCTAAAAATACATCTGAGTTATTTCAATTTTTTTCTTCTTGTAATCCAGAAGGAATTTCCTCTCTTTGCACAAAATAGTAGAGAAAAAAATAATAGAAGTTGTTAAAGTGGCAAATTATAGCCAACTTCAATGTCAGCATAAGTTGCACACTTTCAAAAGAGTTAATTATTTCCCTTTGCCTTTTTTACCCACTATGGAATCTTAAATCATGTGCTTTTAAATACAGCCTTTGAAAGTGTCAGACTGTCAGAAGCTCCATTTATAGCCTTGGCATTTCTTCTAGTCTAAAGGACACAGCTTTTCATCAGACAGTCTAAGCTAGCCCTAGACTCAACACATGCCTCTCCATCCAAACCAGCCCTGGCTAAGGCTTGATTGCTCTAGATTTCACTGAAACTCTTGTCTCAACACTGTGAACTGAAAAAAGTTAACCACTTTAGCTCTCAAAGTGCTCTGTTGTGTATTTGGCCAGGGTGGAATATAAATACTAACTTAAGTCTTCCTTAACAAATTACTGGAGAAAGAAAAGAGGAGGCACAAGCCATTCTTCAATTCAAGCATCCCCCAGCTCCACCTGGGCATTCAGAGCATTGCTCTTGCCCAGCAGCTGCAGAGACACCTGAACCTTTGCAGCAGTTTGTACTCAGAAGTAGCACATCATTTTTTACATAACATTCTTTTTTTGCATGACTTACCAGCAATAGGTGCAACCTAAGGCACTCTGAGTATAAACTGTTCATTTTTTTTAAAATCTTCACATTTTAATTTTGAAAAATGCAAGACTATATTTTGTATTAATCACATTTTGTCATAATAAGATTCCTTCCCTCAGATATAGCAATAGTTTTACAGTATTCTTAGTAGCTCTTAATAACCTCAGTCATACCATAGCTGAAATTAAGACCCAAGCTCTAAACTCAAACCAGTAAAGCCTTATGTCATGTTGACTATGAGCCAAATACTAAAAGCATTTTCAGAAATATTATCCTCAAAGAGCTGTGTCGCTGGATATTCCACATAATTGTGAGCTTCATTCAACTGAGTAATGACTCACCTAAAATTACATGTTCATATACATGAAACTTTTGCCAACAAAAGAACCAGACTCTTGAAGTGTGCCACCAAGAAAAATTGTTTTAATTGCAGAATAGTGATTTTTCAGTACAGTTGCATGGTAAGACAAAAATGTAAAATTAAGGAGGGTTTGCACTGCCCTTTATATGAACACTGTTAAGTCAAAAATCAAGGATTTACCACATAGGAACATGAAATGCAGATGAAAAGGACAATGTTCATTATTGGTCTTACATCAGAGTTCTATTTAAGTGGCATTTCTCCCCACAAATTAAGAGCTTGAATAGAAGACACACATCTTTATGTACTGATTTTTCAGTAAAAAACTGAGGGAATCACAAAGGGCTGCAGGTCACATCCCACAGCTGCAGTGCTCTGCAAGTGAGAGGAAAGCAGACCAGGGGTTCATTCAATCCCTGTAGCAGCTTCAGTGACTGTAAGGTCCACAGGAATTATTCAAAATTAGAACTATTTTGTATGTTCTTGACCACCTCCTTATGGCTTCATTTGTCTTGGATTCTGAACCAGACTTTGGCTAGCAGTCAATAAGTGGAGAAAGACTTGTAAAGTGAAGTCTACCAATTCCATTCAGAGCTGCAGTCAGCAGTCTGATGACATCCTCCCAAAGCACTTGTTAATGTTACTCAAAGCCAAGAGTTGTCATGGGGACATCATAAAAGATTTGTTCAACTCAGTTTCACAAGTCATTAGCTATCAGCTGAAATTCCCATTTCCCTAACTCAAATTTAAGCCATTAAATCATACTGCTCTCAACTGAAAAAGATGACAAAAATAACCCCTGCAAAAAAGCATTCTTACATTTTCATTAATTTACATCCTTGCACTTAACCTTTCAAACTAAAGAGAACCAGAATACTTGGGAAGGTGAATCTACAATATTTTCCTCTGAAAGGGAAACTTTAACTGAGACAGCCTGGCATGTAAATCCACTTTATTTTTAATATGTACCATTGTCTTTTTGTGCCCTGAAGGTTTACAGGTATAAAAGCAATACAGAAACCATGTCCCATAAGCAATAGGTAAAGAATTTCAAGTACTTAAACCCCACAAGTGAGAGAAAATATGAAAAATCATTTGTATTGAATAATACATGATTTTTTTCCAAGTATCTACGATACAAAAACATAAACTGAAACCGCAGGTTTTTAAAATTTTGTTCATCTGTCCTTCACAAATCATAAAACTTTGAAAAAAAAACCACACAACTGTGCCCCCCAAAAGGAATTAAGACACTTGGCAGGTACATAAGTCATTCACACACATAGATAATTTAGTCAGTTTTACAGTGTATTCAAATCAGTTCAAATAACCCACTATTCTATTTACTTAGAAGGAAATAGTTTATCACTCTCTTCTCTATGTAGACACATGAGACAAAAGGGACATTCACTTGAGCTGGGGTTTTTGGTACTAGTGAGGCAGAAACAGGCAGGTCACCAATGCAGAAAATTAGGGAAGGAAACACTGTGACAGATGCAGAAGAAATGCAAGAGACAAGCAACAAGGCTGAGAATAGAAGAGAGAACAGAAGTATTGATGGGAACATGTCAGGAACCTTTAAGCAGATAGAAAGATGGGGAAGCAGGGTTCACAAACTTATGCAGAATTTCAACTCTGAAATCATAACCACTTGGGAGACACTTAAGGTAGTACTTGGTAGGGTTTAGAGTCAGCAGCAAGGGAATAAAGACAAAGAACTTGTTTTCTTTAGAGTTGTTTATATAGTATAGCCACTGCATAGTAGTTTACAGGTAAAATAAAGTTATTTCAAATTCCAAAAGAAGGGCACAGTGGAGGAATTCAATCTGGACATGGCAAGGTAGTTAAATCTTATGGTGAGAAGGGAGGAAAAGTAGAATAAAAAATCTAGAAATGCTGTATGGAGGGGAAAACCAGCATATTTTCCAAGGGAATATTTCTAACTATTTGTGAAGGATGTGAGGAATGAAATCAAGATGACTCCTAGGAGCTAAGGCATCAGATGTATTAATACAAGCACCACTCTTCAAATTGGGAGGGTTGAGGAGCAGCAATTGCCCCCAAATCTTCTACCCATACATTGTTATTCAAGCATACCATAAAACTTACTAGAATAAAAAATAAAATAATAAAATAAAATAAAATAAAATAAAATAAAATAATAAAATAAAATAAAATAAAATAATAAAATACACTGCAGCAACAACAACTACAATAAAACCAGAGGACTACTGAGAACAAGATGAACTCTAAATAGGGACAAATTTTGTAAACACCATCACCAAAGACAGCAGTATTATACTAATGCTTGTTGTCTGTATTGATAATAACAAACATGGCACTATGCTAAATATGAGAAGACTGTGTCTTACCAAAAGAACAGACAAAAACTCCTGTACCCTTGCTCCATATACATTCTGACTCTGAACTTCCAAGATTCTAAGACTGATAATGCACATGTATGAAGAACCTAAACATTACAAAAATGTGAAGACACTAAAATAAAATTAATGTTGAGTAATGGAGCTCTTTATGTGGAATTTACATCTCCTGCAAGGAAATTCTTCTCAAGAACAAAGTTAGAATGAGAAAGACAGACTGTATATTCCTTTATTTATAAATCCAGCAAAATTCCAAGCTTGTTACAGCTGTTGAAGTTCAGGTAGCAGCAGAGACATCTCTTATTGAGGGATGTTGGTTTAGGTGCAGCTTAGCTAACTATAGCAGCTGTAATCAAATAGTTAACAACTAAAAGCACACAGCACTTTGGAATACCATTAGAAAGACTTAGGGTCTCATCTGAGAAATTCTTACACAGGTTCAGAGGGTTTTTTTGGTTTTTTGTTTTTTTTTTAAATAAATGATACACTGAAATAACTGAAAGGTGAGTCAGAAAAACACCTCCTGACTCACACCTGTAAGGAATTACATCTCTATTGGGAGCAATGCTTCATTGAAGACTATGGGCAATCCTTTGAAAGCACAACTTCATTATTAATACAAGTAGCATTAATTGTACAGATTTAGGAAGTCAAAAGGTTGAGAAAAACAGAAAGAACCAGATAATTACAAAGTTACCTTGCTGCTATTATCTTGTGGCTTAATCTTAAAAGATTAAATATCAAGACAGGAATTGGATCATTGAAATGCCAGCATTTTTTTTTTTTTTAGAGGTAGTTATTGCCCTATCAGATCCTTGGAGTAACAGAAGCATTTTCTGAGCAAGGACCTGCAAACATTTCCCATATTATTACTGATGGTTAGCAGTAGTTTGTAAGATTTTACTACATGATCTATGCAGGGAAATCCTCTTATTTGTAAATGTCAGCTCTTCTGTCAGTTAACTTTAAATCAACTATAGTCATAAAAGATGGCAATAAACACTGCCATTAAGAAGATTCATTCATTTTACTTTAAAAAAACTGCATTTTTGCATTGCTACCTGTACAAAGATGTAGGCTTTAGCAGCCTTTGGAAACCACTGGAGCTCTTCATATTAGTGAAAATGGAAGGGCAAAGAATGATGGAAAGAAGATGCATATCAACCAACAAAAGAACATTTGACAGCCTCAAAAGCCTAGAATTATATTTAAATATAAAGACTGACCATATATTATTTTCCATGTAAGTCTTAATTTCTTTTTTTAATGATGTCTCAAAAATATTAGAACAAACATAGAAATAAAGCCCAAAACCAGGAGTAATATTTGACTCAAGAAAGTGGACAGAAAGTTAGCAGTTGGACAATATAATAATTCACCAAAACTGTTCACAGAGCTCTTATTTAAGAATTTTTTCCTAAGTCCCTGTGTCAAATAATCTAACATTTAGACATTAAAGAGAATAAATTTATAGACAGTATAGAAGCAACAGGGCTTATTCAGAGCAGAGAAGTGTGGGCAAAGAAATTAGAATAAAATGGGTTAAAAATAAAGTATCTGTAATTACACCTTCTAAGCTATTTATTTTTGAAAGCACTCCACCTTAGAGAAGATAAAATTTAGCTGTGAGTCACCTCATATAATTCTCTTCCAGAATAACTTGGTTTTTAAAAGGGGAAGTAGTGATTTGGTATTAGAAACTAAAAATGATTTTATGGAGAATACAAAATTTTACCTGCTATAAAAAACTTCTGAATAAAAGACTATGAAATCTTAAATTCATTATGGAAAAGTACAATAGACTGAAGGTGTGACTGAAAACTGGCCTATGATCAGCCAGACAAGCTACTGAACAGCTTCCACCATAAAATGTTGGCTGTTCTTCATGTTTTGCATGAAAGAGTTGCTATGGAATAATATCTTTGTTATTATTTATTTACTAGATCAACAACTGATGGTCTAGTATGGCACAGCTGTGATAGCACATTATTGCAAACAAAACTAGCAAAGTTTTTCTTCACTCAACAAAATGATGGACAAGAAGTCATGCACAAACAGTAAGGGAGTCAGAGTTTAAGAATTTTTTCTGATGAAAAGAAAGGTAAATACCCTTAGGTAATGCCAAATGTATATATGAGCCAAAATGTATATAAATAAATTGTTGTTTTTTAAACATGAAAAACTATCTAATGGAGAATGAAAACTATACTACCTTAAGCTATCATAATATATGGTCAAATGTATTTATCACTGCTGTCATAATGTGATTAATTTTATTTATACCAAGAAACAAACAAAAATCTTGGATGATAGCAGCAGATAGATGAGAGAGCAAAGAAAGTATGGAGACAACTGCAACAGCTCAACCTTCAAATCTTATGTACTCCAGTTGTGCATTATTATTTTCATAGTGTTATTTGCTTATAATTTTAATTTAAGTTTTGTTTTATATATTTATGGGGTACAAAAAAAAACAGGTATTTGGTTATGGTCTTCATTTCAGAATTGTGGAGCCAAGGAATAGAAGAAATGCAATTTGTACTCTCTCATCCATCTTTAACCTTTAAAGGACTACTCTGCTCAGTGTTAAACAAACAAAGAAAAAAATATTATCTTGTGACTGCTGGTTGCATTTTCAGAATTGTGAACAATGGAAAGAAAATTTTAAAGAGGAACCTTTAAAAATTACTGATGTAGAAGACACAGAAACAGTGTCCTTGTTTTAATTCTTTATTTTAATAGCAAACAACAACATTGAATGGTTTGTTATACCAAATATAATTCCTCATATCTACCACATTATGTATATGTCCTTATCTCCTAATGATAAAATAAGTGAAGCAGTTTAACATGTCCAGATATAGTTATTACCCTTACATTAGCTTCATTGAAATTGCAAAAAGCAATACTTGCATTGTTTGCATCCTCACTTTACAAATGAAATTTTCAAACAGATCTGGATCTACTTATTTGTGAATGAACACAGGATATTTTTCAGCAATTAATAATTAATATCATTTAATGGACTGCTGCTCACCTGTGATTCTTTTCCAGGATGGACAATTGAAAAAGCTGTATGGAGATTATTTGATGTCCCTTTCCTTATTTCTGGTGGTTTTGTTTGTTGTTGTTGTTGTTGTTTTTTCTTTTTTGGTTTCTTTGGGGTTTTTTCTTTTGTTTTTTAAATAATGATGTGCAATAGTTAATTATAAATCTCTAAGATTTACATTCCCCATAGGATTTTACCAAATTTTGCAGCTCATTTTAAAAAAAAATTGATTTTTTATGACAAACAGAAAACACAGGGAGAGCTTTAGTAAAGAGTAAAAATTCTCAGGAATCTTGAATGAAAATTCTTGGCAGAGGTTCAGTTGGACATGTTGCTTTGCTTTTTTTCCAAGCAGACACAGTTCCCTGGAAGTCACTAGCTCATCCAAGGATGGTGCAACACAGAAACAGCAGTCAAACCTGGCAAAATCTGCAAAGATGCCTGGAACACTCATCAAAACTCAGATATGTGCCACACTGGGAACAGTCCATTTGTAGAAATCTCTATTGGTTGTTCCTTCTCTCAGAGGCAGGATCCCCACTATTCTGACTATTTCTGTGACATTCAGACACACACATACAATGATCCCAACGAACTTCCCATCTAAAATGAAAAACATCTTGATTTCATAGAAAAATACCGTGGCGTATTTTACAACAGAAGTGGGGGATGCTAATGTTTAAATACATATTCAATGTTATTTTATGAAGTAACTTAGAAAATATTTATGCTTATTCACACATAAATGATTTTAAAGTTTCCAGAAACATAAATCTGAAATAAATTTTCACAAATGTGTAGTTTATTGCAAGAAACCTATAAGGATTCCCATTTACATCAATTAAAAATATTTTTACATGAGTAATAGTGCATAGTTTGCTTATAAGCAATATTAGGATTTCAAGGTTTTACCCAACAAATAGCATTATTAAAGATTAGATGGATAAGCATAGATGTTAACTCTTTGCTCATGCTAAATGTACCTAAGCAACTGAAACTTTATATAAAATATTATCATGTGCTCACCTTACAAAATTCTGTTTATCTTTCACGTATTTTTTACACAATATTTTATTACTGTAATAAAATAACTTTCAAATATACATTTAGAAGGCCATAAAATAAAAATAAAATTCAAGAAAAAAAATCTTGAATAGCCTATTAAAAGCTTAATGCTTAAATACTAACCAAGAATTTAAAATAATATTTATTTCAGCTAACATATAACTTTTTGTACATATTCTACGATATAATGTTACATTTTTGGGATGAAAATTTTATTATTTAGAATCTACTTCTGTTTGCAACTTAAGAGCAATGGAGTTTTCTGTGAGTGGCACAGTATTCCTTAAAAGATTTATTAATATATTAATTTCAGAGAAGTCGAATCATGTTTGTTGAAAATAATTGCTTTAGCAATCACAAGATTGTGAATTTTGTAATTTTTACCAAATGCTTTTTATCAGGATCATAAATGTCTCCCAAGACTGGAATGTTTTTCTTCCATTTGAGACCTGTTATGGTAGCACCTGTATAGAAGCTGACACATGTTTTACAAAACTGGAGTTTATTTTCAGCCTTGGATACAGAGCACAGAATATTGTGTTGGAAGGGACCCACCAGGATCATATAGTCCAGTGCTTAGGTGAATGCTCTGTTTGGGGATAAACCTGCAGTTAGAAAATCATTGTTAATTTTTCCCTTTCATGTGTGAGCACTGGTGTACCCTTCTCATGAGCACAATGGTTGTACTGAATACTCTAGAACTGGTGTGGATGCTCTCAGTCTCCTCTTCACCTTGTTACACTCTGTGGAAATAATTAGATTCTCCCTTATGCAAAGGTGATAATCCATTTTTACCCTCTTGCATTTACCAGCAACAAGGATATAGGATCCTTCTTTATAACAAACTTTTTTCCTAAATTATTTAATTCATGGCAAAATACTTATCAGAGAAGAGAGCAGGAGAAGGGCATGGCAGAATTTTTTACTGCTAAGCAGTTCACTGATACCTGAGCAGACTATGTTTGACTTCACAGTTCCACTTTAAGTTATTCAAGGTAATTTTTAAATAATGACATTTTTAGAAATCCAAAATTCACTTTTAAAAATGTGACAAAAAAATATCCAAAGTGGGTGTCCATGGAAGTATGGACAAAATGCTCAGTTTTATTCAAACAGCCTGAACAAACCCAATTCTCTCAGCCTTTCTTTGCAGGAAGGATGGAAAGGATGTCCTGGAGTCCAGAGGAGGCCACAAAGACAGTCAGAGGGATGGAGCACCTCTCCTGCAAAAAAAGGCTGAGAAAATTTGGTTTGTTCAGGCTGGAAAAGAGGAGACTTTGGAGTGACCCTATTGCAGCAGTAGGGAGCCTACAAGTGAGCTTGTACTCCCCAGTTTCTGACAGTATATCCTGCACAGGCAACATGAGGAGAAAAGATGTGTTTTCTGATAGAAACCACATTGTTCTCATCAAGGAAATTAGTAGAAACTTGAAGGAAGAGGTTGGTATCATGAAGAGCACTTTTAAAAATCTTTCAGAAATAATAGCCCTCTTAAGATGATAATTTTGTTCTGCTGAGTATAACAATAGTTTATACAATCATTTTATTGTGGGTATTTCATATAAGAGCAGATGGCTCCTAGTCTCATTCTCAGGCCTGGACTTCTTCTAGCCTAGCATGTAGGATATGTGCTCAAGCAGAGATTTAAGTACCCTGAGTCACCTCTTGTTGAACCAATACATTTCTTGATGGGGAGGTAGGAGGAAAAGAGGTGTGTGCATTCAATTTTCACATACAGGTAAGGCTTTTTCTTTGTTGTGAAGTACTGAAATAAGAATTTTCAGTTTCAATGGCTAAGTCAGTTCCTTGCAAGGGGGATTCAAAGTTATTGAGGTCATCTTGAAGTTCCAGACTTCTGCTGAAGGAGGAAGGGTCTCACTGTACCTAAGTACAAAAAATTAGCCTCTTCCCTCTTCTGCTTGTTTATATACATTTAAACTTAAATTGCACAGCAATAACTTATATCAGAGTACTGTATGTGCTGTGTGTAAGCCACTGCCCAGAAAGGAATTCTTACTGAAGTGCTGTGAGGAAATCATGCCATAAAGGTGACCAATGCTCCCAGAAAATAAAATGGGATTATTAAGAATTCTACTTTCTAAATTTTTGGCTAATAAATCCAATCAAGACTTTTTTTTATTATTATTTTTTGTTTTTAGGAATTTATACACCATTCATGGCAGCTTTTAATCTCTTTTTTTTCTCAGTGTCATTCAGAGTAACACAGAGTACCACTGTTGAGGGTTTTAATCATTTCTGCACCTCTGCTTGCACAGGAACAGATATGGGTATTTTCTTTTGGCTAACTGAAGGGTAGTTTAAAAACTACTGAAAGAGAACATTACTTCATTTCTTGGATACTTTATACAATCTTTCTTGTGCAATGTATTTACTGTGCTATCAAAAATAGAGCTGTCCTTTCACTCTGTCTGGTTCAATGAAATGCTACACTTGGAAGAATATAAGTTTTATAGAGTGACAAGTTTTATTGAACAACATCTAGACTGTGAGAAAAAGTCAATAAAGTATAATAAGATGACAGTTGATATAATGTTGATAATCTAACAAATCCTTTAATAAAAATAGGAAAGAAATGTAGACACAACATAAATTGAATATACTTCTATATGACACGAATATGTCTGGTAAATCCATTGAAGAGAATAAGAAGAAAAAAGTGCCATTCCAACACCCTGAAATCACAGGGACTCTTCATATAGTAGAGATATACCTCCCTGACAGTGTTTTATAAGGATTTAAGGGTGATTTGTTGACTTCTCAGTATTTTACAAAGACATTATTGAACTTACACAGTATATTTGGGATAAGAAATCACGAGCAAATTTGTAATTTAAATGCTCTGCTGTGATCCTGACCAGGCAGAAACAAGTACAGATGGTGACATTCAGACATGAGTTCATTTGTCATCAGCATAAAGCACAGAGCAGTTACTGAGTTTGGTTCCATACAGTCATACTAGGAAAAGGGGACTGCTATTAGGGGAGTCCCTCTTGAGCAACTAGAACTAAGAAAGGGAAGGAGATAAGATGTGAAATGTCACTAATGTTTTATTTAAAGAGAGACTGCAAAGAAAGGTGGTTATTTAGGCTGCTACACGAAAAAAATATTACAAATTCTTTGTGAAAAGAAGTGACTGGAAAATATGAGAGCCTTGTATTGTTTTGATTGTAGCTAAAGTTTAGCTGAACTTTACTATCAGTAAGTTATGTTGCATGCAGAATACCCAGAATTCAGCAGAGTGTAGATTACTCAGCCATAAGTAACAATAAGGACGTGCAAGCACATTTTATTGTATATAAATTCACACTGACAAAGAGCAGTAGTTTCTTTGATATCCATCAACTCCTTTTACTTACACACTTCATAATTTTCACTTTCCAATCTACTTCAGAACTAACTTTGTGTTCTCACAGAGCTGCAGTTGTATGATTTTTTCTTATTTGTAGAGATTTCTGTTCTTTAGATAACCAATATGTTTAGTTGCAATAATAACTAACATCAGCCTGTGAAAATGAGTTGTACTTTTTGCCTGGTTATCCCTTGAAAAATAGGGCATACTAGAGAAAATTACAGAAAAAAAATATTAAAAGGATAGAGAACTTTCCTTTCAAGATGTTTTTTCAGATGTGTAGCAGTTCTTCATCAGAGAAAATACAGGGACACTTAACTACCAAGATGAGATTGATTGCTGCTATTTTCTTTCACTGCTAAAAGACAGTGTGTTGAAAAAATTCATTTACCCATACTAGCACATGGTTACAGCTCGAAGACAAAAGTTTAAGTGAACAGATCATCACCCACTAATATGGAAAGGAAGTTTCTGCTTAATGCTTAATGTGTGCAGCTGAGACTACAGGAAAGATCTAGGTAGAAAATTTACCTTTTCCCAGATGAAAATGTTAGTGAATTAGTTGGATCAACTTCAAATAGGATGAAATTTTGAATGAAAATAAGAGAGATATCATTAAACAGGAGACAACTTGAAATATCTAGAGTAAGATTAAGTAATAGCCAACAGCAGAAATCTGTTAATTTTTCACATATTGTCATTTTGGAGACTTTGCTTCAAATATATACTTATTTAGCACAGAGAGAGATTTATACCACACAATACAACAAGGTTGAGAGTCAAGTTATAAGTGAGCTAGATTACAGGCAACCATAGTAAACCTAATGGATTTAGAATGGCCTAATATATTCAAACAAATTATGTGTTATTTAGATGATAGCCATTGCCATTGCACAGACAGTAACTGACCATTCTGCAGAGTTTGTGTAGGATTTACAACTTCACTGCCTTTCAGATTCTCAGAATCATCATTAATGACAGCAATTCACTCTGAATCAGGTATTATTTTAATGTAGACTACTATGACAATAATACATTTCTGGAGGTGTCTGCCTCCTCATAGTGAAGTAGTAACAGCAATTTTCCTGGTGAGATCATCTTTTCCTGCTCACCCAGCCTCCATGCAGTAAAAATGTCCTTCTTGCTTTCGTGTTCTGAAGGGGTGTGAGATTCCCCACTGCATCACTATGTCTTGGAAGATTAAGTAAGATTCTGCATTTACATACCCATGCCCTTCTCTGTTCCTCAGCTAAGGTGGAACTGATTCAGCCAAGGAAATGGTGATGTAACAGCCAATGATTAAATAACATTGAATCATGGGAATGCAGCTATTCTTTTCTGATTATAGCCTGCCTGTAAGATTTTTTTTTCCTGATTCAGGCCTCAATTATAATTCTAGCTTCTGTTAGTAATATAATCTATTCATTTTTTTACATTAAAATTGTTTGTTCAAGTTGAGCTAGGAATTAAGGAGAAAAAAACAGCTGAAAAAGAAAATCTTATTATAACGAACTTGTTTTGTAACATGAGACCTCAAAAGAACAGGTTTGGTATCACACCAAAGGCACAAAAGATTGAAGACTCCTGCAGGAAAAAGAAGCTTCCTGACAAGCTGTTGTCACCCTTGGAGCCATCCTAACATAGGGACTTCTCCAAAGGCCATCATTTTATAGGTTTGTAATCACCATCTAAAAGGCTTTGGCAGCTTTACCAGAAGTAGGAGATTTCTTCCACAGAGTGGGGGGTTTAAAAGTCCAAGCACTACAGAGCACTATGGCCTTGGCACCAGGTGTTCATAGGGGAACCTACAGATGCAGAAAGTTCACCTCAAGGCTCTGCTGGGTTCTCTCCAAGGCAGTGCATGTTGGAAACCCACCAGCTGTAACCTGTGTATGACTTTCCAAGAGCAGCCTCAGTCAGGAAGCTATATGAAGTTAGTAGGAATAAATTGAGGCTGTAACTTCTCTGCTTTCACATTATATATTTTTATTGCCTCTGCCAGCAACATTAGTGCTCCTTTCTTCACACAAGGAGCTCTTGGTGAAGGCCAGTCTGGGTAAACCAGACTAGACTGGTTTTTATAAAATACTCATAGGGAGTCATGTTCACAAGGATTTCTTAACATGCAAATTTATTTTAATTCTATTTTTATGTTTATACATAAACATAAAAATATGTTTATCAGGGGGGTGTTAGCTCACCTATATGTTTTAGGCTTAATGGGTGATGAATTTAGAACAAAAACTGTCCAAAATAAAATTACATAAAATGTCATTTCTGAATTTAAATGGAAGGTAGAGATAACACTGAGAAACAAAGCAAATTAATATTACAGCTGTTAGAACTGCAAATGACACAGAGGTGCTGTTAGATAAATAGTGCTGCTAATTCTTCATTAAATGTTATATACTGTAAATCATTAAGGTATTTTCTCTCTAATAGAAGCAATTTCAGCTGGCTGAGGATTTTTATGCAGAATTAAAATAATTCCCTGTAATAGAAAAACTGCAAAAAGGACTTAATTTTCCAACTACAGTGTTGTATGAAGTAACTTATCTGGAAAAACATTAACTTTCTTAACATTCTAATCATGATCCATTCTTACATTTTCATGAAAGAATACTTACATTATGGCTTCCTTTGTAAATCACCTCTTTGCTTGCAATTATTTCTAAGAACTCTTAGTAAAGTATTTACTCAATGCTAATTTGTAAAGTAGACTATTTAAAGAATATGCTCGTATATTGACTGAGGAAAGTGCAAGCTATAAAACAATAGAGAATCAAGGCACCTAACCTAAATTTCAGATGTTATATGGTTTAAAACCATGTCTCTTTCTCTGATTAAACCTAAGTAAAATTACTTTTTATATTAGTTTAGCAATGAATTGTTAAACCACAACAAAACCTTGCATGGACATTGCCCAAACCATTCATATCAAGGCCATATCAATATAAATTAGTTTAATTCTAGTTTAAACCAATATTGTAAATCTTTCCTAAATATCCACAGGGCTTTAGAGGTTTTTAACAAAATTACTTGAAAATGTTTTCTTGTCAAGTCTACACGACTTTCAAATGCAAGTAAAGATGCTTGAAACTCAGAGTAACCCTCTCACAGGGTTCAGAGCTGTGAGATGAAATCAAATCATATACAAGATTTGCAGCCACAGGCAATCAAAAAACAAGGGAGAAATAATTGAGGCTGTAACAACATCAGCTTTGACACCAGTGTCTGCTGCCCTCACAACAGGGTGGTGTAAGAAAGCCTATGCAAGGAGAGAATCATCCCTAATTTTCATAGCATCCAAGTACCAGAATCCATCTTCTGCCATTCCTCATTCTTCCTTCCTTCCTTCACAGGAAGGGGGAAAAGCATTCAAAAGCACAGAGAAAGCTAATTCAGTCCCTCAGATACTGGGAAGCTCTAAAAAGCTTTTAGCTGTTCAGAAACACCACCAAGAAATCCCTATGGGTTCCTTTCAGGGAGGGCAGAGATCAGATCATATGCAGTTGCTTGAGTGATACTTAAAAAAATTAAAAAGTGATCAAGAAAAGACTATAGTACATCTAAGATATTTTCAGGCACATTATATTCTACTGAAGTGTCAAGAATAAATATTAGCAGCTGGATGGAATTCATGCTGAGAGAGTAATGCAATGTCCAGTACAGGTAACCACGAAGAATAGTAACCACCAAATTGCAACATGATGTTTGCCTGTGCTCAGAGCTCAGTGGGAAATTCAGGAGCAACTCCTGCCACTGTTATTATGCATCATTTAGAGCTCTTATTTAGTAGCTTTGCTCGTAGAGCATTGCAGGATTCTTAATGGACCCTTAATCAGCTGATTGCCAGATTTTCCAGTGCAAAGCAAGGTCGAGGAACACTGCAGCATCTCACCCCCTCATACACACCCTACACCACCTCTTCAAGTGTCCTGGCAAACTAGTCAGTTTGCCTTATGAAGGGATCTTTGCTTAAAATTTTTTCTGCATCTCACCCACTTATGATCAGCTGAGTGGCACATAGGGTACCATACTTAGATTAGAGAATCTGGCCCTTAATTTCTAAATGTTGTCACCTGATTTGGCTTTCTATAGCCCCATTGATATGATGTAAACTAATAGAAAACTTCTGCCTTTGCTATTCTGCAGTTTCAGGATTGTGCATAAAGTAATTCTTTCAAAAATCTAGTAACTTTGGGCACACTTTGAAAAGTTGTCTGTGTATTATTGTTTCTGATGAGATAGCTCTAAATTTAAGTCATCATACCTTTACACTGAACATTTATCATACAATAGCTCATCCACTGATAGATACACTGTGATTAGAGATAGTATAGACAGCTTCTAGTCCTGAGTTCCAATGCAGAAGTTTACAGAGAATAATAGAGGTTAATTACCTGAAGATAGGATGAATAATCCCACAGAAATGAGAACTAATGAAAAAGGCTCAATAAAATCATGTTTAAAAAAAGCCTTCTAATGTTGAGTCATATGCAGAACTAACCAAAAAGGAAATTTTGTTTCTTTTAAAATTTCACGTGGGGAACTTTCAAAAATACTGTGCTCATTACAAAAACTTAATAGCTCCTACTGTTCTCTTTTTTAGACTATCTTCAGTGTAACTCAGTACATACTGGGCATAATTCTTCAATAAAAGTGCTCACCATAGCTCATAATATGTTTACAACTAAATATTAATTTCTAGATTAACATAATGTTAATATCAAAGTACATATAGATAGTATGGATTTCTTTCAAGAAAATAAAATTACAATTTACCTTTAAATAGGGTGTGGAAGTTTCTAGTTTCTCCACTGTGTAAATTTGTTTGTGGTATGTTTTATGTTTTGTTAATTTTTTTCTCTACTTAGATAACAAAATTTTTATCCCAAGCAGATAAAATCAATAAGGCTCATTCTTCTGAGTGAAGCATAACTTTTTTTTTTCTATTTTGGAATTTAGCTGAGTGAGGAACTGTTCTGAGGAATTTTCATTCAGTAACATAATATCTCTTTAAACAAAAACACTCAAGGCCTGACTAAAACATTCTTTGCCTTGGCTACAAAAGTACCATCCTCTTAGAACTGTAGGATATGATTCCTCTCTCAGATGGACTTCTTTTAATCATTGCATGGAGAGCTTATATTAAAGAATCTTTCTTTAAAAGACCACTCAGGCTTTTATCTAAATCCTTTGTAAGAGCACTTGGAGAAATTATTTTACAAAACTTTTCCATACAGTGTTTGAAATTATGAAAACTGTTGCATGGTTGGCAGATGAAGACTAGTAACAAAGTACCTATACAGAATGCAAATATTTTGGTTTCTTTTTCATGAATACATGCACATAGAAAATAATGGTATGAAGTCAAGAGGAAAGGTTTTATAAAGGAAAGATTTTAAATCTTTTTTTAAAAAAAATCCTTAAATCTAAAATTGGTTTGCTTGGGATTTTTTCCTGTGTTTATAAGAGGCTAAACAGTATCATTTAGAACAAGATAAGACTCTATTCAGTTTGGTTTCTTGAAGGAGATCTTATAAGTATTTTCACGAATTTCGGTAGGAATTTTTTTCTATATTCTGCATTGTATTCTAAATACTCTACTCAAGCTCCATAATTAGTCAGCAAATCCTATAAAATTGACTGGATTTTTAGCCGTAACATACAGGAGATTGGGTTTAAGGTATCTCAGTTACTATCTTTTCTGAGGCTGTAACATTATTCAGCTCTAATTCACACTCCCTCACAGCTGAGTTCTGACTAACTGGGTTCTAGTTCAAAACAAAGCAAATATCTTAAGTTGCTTAACCTGAACAAGGGCTGCAGATAACTTAAACCATTCTTTTAAATTTTGCTCTAAAATATATTAAAAGCAATAATTTCATCAAAAGTAATGCAGACCGTCTTTGGGACATCAATTTTAGCTGAGGTTTTTTAAAAATCACTGCAACAGGTCACACTGTAATCAATGGCTTTAATTATTTGTTGCCTGTACTAAAGTACACATTTGAAAAATACAAATACAGTACTGCTTAGGTCAGTGTAATTAAGTTATGCTGGAGCCATTGTAAAAATTTTTTTGCCTATATACCCTTATCCTGAGTATTTGGATCTGTGAATTAACAGAGTTATGATTAATTGGCTGAGTGAGCAGAAAGGAAAAGCCAAGCCAAGAACACTTAGTGTCTTTCCAAAACTGCTGTTAAACATTTTATCAAATATTTTGAGTGGGATTACTGGTTAACACTGAACTTTTTCTGAGGAAACATTTGCAATACCATAAAGCAATTTGTACCTTTTTCTCGTAACAATAATTGCAAAAGAACTGGGATAGAAAATTACTTAATGGATTTCTTCTTTTCTTTATACTTCCAGAACATAACCATCTGCCTCCATCTGCACCTCCCTCCCAAAAAAGCTACTAGCTGCAATACATGGTCACTGTTAGCACTTTTTATGTTATAAAAATTGAGTGAAAAGATCCAATGATAGATAGTTAAGCCTTTATCCCTAACCACAATTGGAAATATTGTACTTAGAACTGCTTCTGTCTGAAAACCTCAAAAAAAATTTTAACTTTTCTCAGTATAAATTGACAATACACACAGATTTTGGGTTATTGTTTTCATTGTTCTACATTATGACCTCAGATCACTTATAAAAGCCTAAGATAACCTGGAATGCATATCCCAACTGGAGTCTCCATTCAATAAATCCTAGAAGAGGAATCTGAAGAACAGCAAGAAGAAAAGTGGTAGGAGAAAGTGTATCAGCAGAAGCAATTTCTTTCTATTGTTGTCATGCAACAAAGGTACAACAAAAGTGGTCATTGAATACAGGTAACAGAATTTACCACCAGAAGTGATAAACTAACGCAATAATTTTCAAATGTAACAATCTCTAAACAAAACTCTGTCCCTGCTATTAAAACTGTGATGATGGGAAGCTAGTAGTGGTGGCTGTATTTTTTGTGACAATCTTCCCTTCCAGTCTGACTATGGATATACTTCTGCATTTACCACATTGAATTATTGCTTATAAAGAAATTAATGGAAGAACAGACTCACCAGTTACCTTAGTATACCTGAATACATCCCTATTTTTCTTTCTAATCCTCTCATCTTCAGTGTTAGATTGCCTTAAAACAGTAAGTGTATGCTTCAGACATCAAAATTCATCTCCAACTTCTCATCAAATTAAAGTTGCACACCGTTTTGCAATCCATCAGTCTTTTGATTGACACAGATTTTTAGCTTTCACACAGTAAGACTTGAACACAAGCCAACTGCATATCCTAGATTCACTGACTTGGCAGGAACATGGTTGCACAGGCCAGTTTTGGGAGCTGATAATCCAGCCCTGGCCCTCAGTGCCTAAATTTCCTTTTAGCATCTGTTATTCAGCAGTAAAGGCACTGGACTGTGAAAAACAGGTTCATATTGTATGAATGTTTCCTCTGTTTGGGAATTTGCATGTGGTACAGAGCTAAGTCCATGGCTGAAGCTGGCTGGAATCAGTTTCATGCACTGAAGCAGATGAGTTGAAAAACACATTCAGTGACATCAGCTGTTCCTTTTATACAGGTATGCAGATTACTTGGATTTCAAGAGTCTTTTAGAATAGCTCTGGCAAAATTCCCCCCCCCCACACACACACTTTTTTTTTTTTAATCTGTCTTTTGGTTTGCAAAGAGAATACATATACGTTCTCATCTGTCTCAGAGCTGAAAAAAATAGTGACACACATTAAAATGATATGCAGCCCTGAAGAGATCATTCTATTTCCTTGAGCCAGTGAATCCTATCTAAATTTGTATTTCATATAAAATGTGCCAAATATCCCAGTCTGAAGCTGAGTCTGATCACAAAGTTTTCAGCAGCTTTAACAAATCTCTTTTTCTAAGGAGATTGCATTGTACCTATTCATTTGAAGCGTGAAGAATATGCAAAACCAGTGTATCTTTGTCTCCTAATGATACAAATTGACAAGTCAGATATGCTCATAGCAGGTAAGTGCTACAACTAGTAACGTAGACATTTGGGTAAGAATTTTCAGGCTTGACTTGCAGAACTGACTTTACATAAATATTCTCCCCTTTACTATTTACACAATAGAGCTGCACATCTTCCCCCTCACACCAGCAATTGCCATCTCTTGGTAACAAGCACTACAAGCTATCTAAAATTGCTGGCACGTTCAGGTTGGCTGGGGTTATACAGTTATATAAAAACTGAAGGGCAGGATACATTCATTTCAGTTCTGTTTTCAGTATCTACTAACATGGCTGAAATTAAATCCTCTTGTAACTTTTGAAAGCCAAATGTATTTAAGCCATGAGTGTAATTTCTTCTTCCTTCAAACCCCCAGAGGTTTGCTGCCTAGCTTAAATGTGGGTCCTGATGCAGCTGTGACCTCGGGTCAGACAGATGTGCAGAAAGAGCCATGAGAAGCAAGGTGTGCCTTGCCCTACCTGTTTGTAGTTCTTGTGCCTTGTCCTGGCCAGGCTGTGCCACAGCAGTGCTGGCACCTCTCTGCTGCAGACCTGGTTCACAGCAGCCCTGCTCTGCCCACCATGAGAGGTTAGGGGACTGTGGGGACAGAGTTTGGCAGTCATGTCTCCATCCTTGCCTGCCTCATTGTCATCCTCAGCTGCTGGCTGACCTTGATCTCTGGAGTCTGTCTGCCCTTGATGCAGCTTGGTGAAATTCTGCTGTGTCCTCAGACACACAAGGATTGAGCCTTACCTTGATTGCATCCTTGAGGAATCATCTTTCAAATCTGTGTGGTTTGTTCTTATTAGCCTAAGCAAATACTACAGAAAGGTTAGCTTAGGACAGATAAAAATTCACGAGAACATTATTTAATTTCTGTTCTCTCTGGTTCTCTTCCAGGCAGGTACATACTTATCCATTTCCAAAGAAAGTAATTAGCATAAGAAACCCAAACTGCTGTTAGGTGTCCTTTCTTATTACCTCTTCAGTAGTAGGTGTACCACAAAATGTTACCCAGTTTGTGTAACAGGGAAAAGGTCTTGTCACATATTGAAATATTACAAACATCCTCAGTGCATCTCTCAAATGGGCAGCAGCAGCAGCACAGTTATCCTGCAGCCCAACATCTGCAAAACATCTCCTGTGACTTTGTTGGACTAAACAGGTGATGGCTATGTGGAAGTTTCAGCCTGGGAACCTTGGGAAAGCAACACTCATGTAGAAGTTCTGTCATGTAAACTGCACAGTGTGGACAACATTGTCTTCATGAGGCTCTGACTCAGAGCAGGGAAGCCTAATTTAGATGTATTGATAATCACCATTACTCATTGCTCTGCCTGATATTAACTTATAGAACATAGCCTGCAGTCTAATTCCTGTAAAACATCCCTGAGCAGAGGGATTTGGATGCTCTTTTTTTTTTTTGGAAATACAGCTTACCCACTGCAGACTGTACTGTTGAATCATGCAAAAGAAATGACAAAAAGAGACAATAATAATGTAGAATGAGGCTAGAATGCCAAAAGAAAATAATTTTCTTGAAAAGCAGAGTCACATATAATAGTACAAGCTATTTTTCAGCAGACAATTGAAAGAAAAAGGAAAAAAGCCCTGAAATGAAATAAACCAATCATATATTTCTACTGAAAACCAACATATGACCCAGAAGATACCTACATTTCTATTTATTAGAAGACATCTCCAAGTTTTAGTTTGAGTTTTCTTTAATGAAATTTTAAGCTCTGACAAATGGTGAAGCTGAACATTCCTATGAAATAGTTTACCTTCAGAAAGCAACATAAGGGCAAAAGATAGTATATGATATGAATAGAACAAAAAGATAAAACCCTCTCATTTTTATTACAGCTGCTATACTGGCCAGTAACTTACTGTAGTTGGAAAGTGACAGTCTCTCACAGAATTGGAATAAACATTAAATTGATGGCACTGAACAATTCATGACATCATTTTTTGTGATGTAGAAATCACATAAAGTCAAAATACAGATTACCTCCCTTGGAGAAGTTGCAGAGAAAAACCATTATGAGGAAATCCTTCCCACAGGAGAAAAGCACAGGGTTTGTTAATGTCAGAATTCACAATATTATATAGGAAGTGAGATATATATTTTTTCCAGACATTTCAGAACCCTTTAAATGTATGGCACTGACATTTCTCTCTTCACTGATATTACCAGACTCTTTTGTTATTAACCCACAGGGGGAGTTTTCACTTCGTGTGGACATAAATACTATAAACTTTAAAAGATTTACTCCTGTATCAAAGACAGAATAGATATCCCTGACTTTATGTCTACATACTCTTATCAGAGAGAATTTAAAAACAAGAAGAGGATAAACTTGGATAGCCTAGTAGTTTATTCTGAATTCTAAGTGTGGTAAGTGTGAGAATATTTACAGGGGAAAAAAATGAAACCACAGAAAAGGGAAAGCAAGACAAATTAATATCTTACATCTAAGAATGAGACACAGATAACAAATACCAATCATTAACAGGAAAAAAATTGTTAACAGGTTAAAAAAATGGTTAAAAAAAACCACTATTTGTTTTCATGAGAAGTACAAGATTTATAACTTTTGGTTTTGATATTTTCAGACATACTTTCCTTTAGAATATTCAGAACCCTACCCTTAGGGGTAACCCTAGCCCTGGAGGATTGTTAAAAGCTATTAGGCAGATGTGAAGCAGAAAGGTGTGGAGAGAGCCATACCGTGGTAGTCCTGATTTCACCTTGGCATGAATTTGCAACTGCAGGGTGCCTGGAGCTTTGTGGTTTTCTAAACCTTAATCCTAGATGTAACCCTAACTCTAGGCAGAGAAGTAAAAACAGCCTTGGGCTGTGGTGGGTGCTGAGTAAAAAGGTGTAGAGGGAACCATGTTGTGATAGTCCTTAATTCCCCTTGGAATGATGTGTGAAGCTGCAGTGTGGCTGCAGCTGTGGGCTTTCTGCTTTTCTAAACAATAACCCTAGACTTGACCCTAACCCCTGGAGGAGAAATAAAGACAGCCTTGGGCAGTGGTCAATCACAATTAGAAAGGCTTTGAGGAAGCAATGTCATGGCAGTCCTGTGCTCCTCTTGGCATGACTTCTGGAGCTGCAGTGAGCCTGGAGCTCTGGGCTTTGTGGTTTTCTGAACCCTAACCCTAGGCATAAACCTAAGCCTAGCTGTAAGCCTAACCCTGGGTTAAGCAGCAAAAGCCACATGGGAATGGACTGCTGCCAAGCAGAACCCTTTTTCCTTGGCACCAGCCTGTCCCTAGGGTGCCCCACCTTCTAATGCCCCACCAAGCTGTCAAAGTCATGCCCAGAGAATGTCCAGACTGCCATGGTTCCACACCATTCTATTTGTGATCAACCAGAGTCCATGCCTGCATTTACTCCTGTGTCTAGGTTTAGGGATATGCTTAGGGCTACAGTTACACCTAGGGCTAGAGTACAGAAATGGAAAAGCCCCAAGAACATTAGGGCTGCAAAACTGATGCCAAGGGCAATACAAAGCTTGCACAACATGGCTCCCAGTACAGCTTTCTACTTGGGTCCACCCACAGCCCGTGGCTGCACTTAATCTGGTGCCTAGGGCCAGGGTCACGCCTAGGGTTAGGGTGCAGAAAATCACACAGCCCAATGCTCCAGGCACACTGCAGCAGCAAAATTCATTCCAAATTGCAAACAGGGCTGCCACAATGCGGCTCCCTCCACACCTTTCTTTTTGTGACCACCCACAGCCCATGGCTGCATTTACTTCTTTGCTTTGGGTTAGGGTTTCCCCTAGGAGTCGGGTTCAGGAAACAGGAAAGAAAGCCTGAAGGTTGAGGCACTTTGCAGCTTTAAAAACCATGCCATGGGGAACACAATACTGCAACAACAAGCCTCCCACCACTGCTTCTCCCTGGAACCACTCACGCTCCCATGTGGATACTAATGCGCAGCCTAGGGTAAGGGTTTAAGCATCGGGTTAGGCTTCAGAAAACCACAGAAGCCAAAGCTCCAGACACATTGCAGTTGCAAATGCCATTGCCAAAGAAATACAAGGCTGTCACAGTATGGCTCCCTCTCTATTTTTCTCCTTGAGACCACCCACAGCCCATGGCTGCATTTAGTCCTTTGCCTAGGGTTAGTGTTCTGCCTACGGTTTGGGTTCAGAGAACCAGAAAACCCAAAGCTTCAGGCACACTGCTGCTGTGAATGTCATTCCAAGGGGATCTGAAAACTGCCACAAAGTGACTCCCACCACAGCTTTCTCCTTGGAGCCACACTCACTCCCATGTGGATACTAATGCTCAGCCTTGGATAAGGGTTATGTCTAGGGTAAAGGTTCAGAAAACCAGAGAGTCCGAAGCTCCAGGTACAGGGCAGCTGCAGAAGTCGTGACAAGTGTAACACAAGACTGATAAAAGCACGGCCCCATCCACCTATTTCTACTTGAGTTCCCCATCAACCCATGGCTGCTTTAAATCCCTCTCTAAATTTAGTGTTGCACTTAGGTTTTGGGTTCAGAAAATCACAAAGTCCCAATCTCCACGCACTTAGCAGTGGCAAATGTCTTGCCAAGGGCAACCCATGGCTGCCACAACTTTTTTCATTTCACACCTCTCTGTTTAACCTCAAACTCCACCCCCATGTGGCTTTTACTACTTTTCCTTGGTTTAGCATTATGCCTAGGTTTCAGGTTCAGAAGCTGGAAAACCCAGAGCTCTTGGAAGACTGGAGCTTCCAAAGTCATGCAGTGGGGAACACAGGGCAGCCAAAATATGGGTCACTCCACACTTTTGTGCTTGGTGCCCACTCAGCCGAAGTCTGCTCTTTCTTCTCTGCCTATTTTCAGAGTTACAATCAGCATTAGGGTTCAGAAACCACCAAGCCCACAGCTCCAGGCACAATGCAGCTGCAAAAGTCATGCCAAGTGCAGCACAGTACTTCCACAACACAGCTCCCTCAACATCTTTCTGCTTGGCACCAGCCTCAATTTTTTTGTTAGTAATATTACAGTTCTGACCTTATAACATGACGGGTGGTCATATACTGTTCTCCTTTTTGTTCTGAATTATCAAAGTTCCTTGAGTGCAGATTAGCAAAATTTCAGTACATTGTGTTTTCTTTTACTTTGTATATATTATGTACAATAAGTTACACAGTATTATTTTTGCTTCAACTTGATATTAATGAATGAATATTTAGTTTGACCAAAACCTTTTAGAAAAACACAGTATGAAAAATTGGATTTTTTTTAATTCAACCATTTGTATAAAAAATAAAAAGTTATACTTTTTATTATATTGTAGTAATAAGTTATAAGCACATTGTAATTGATTCATGGCGGTGAGTATAAAGACTTTAAAACAAAAACCTCAAAGAGGTAAATAACTCTTCATGTGTCTAAATGTAGAATCTTACCCAAGATGGTCAAGTAACTGTTACAGTAGCATTTATAGCAATATTAGGACATGAATGGGAATCTAAGTTGAAATCCAGCTATGAAGAGCTCTTGCCAAACAAGCAATTTCTATGAAACATTCACATCAAGTCAGTTCTTGTGAGCTTGTCTGTTGCTTTCTTTTCTTATAGGGAATATATACCCCTTTCCTCCAAAAACTGGAAAAAGTAATCCACCCTTTTCTGTCACACTTCATTTAATTAGATAATCAAACATTATCTCGTATCTGAGGTACTAGGCAAGCAATCTAATCACTGCTGACATTAGGAAAGACAGGGTGAAAGGCATTTCATTTAAATTTATGAATGCATATGCTCTGCTTTTTAAATTTGAACTCCAGAAGTTTTTCCACATGCTGTTATACACTGACTTTGCATTGACTCACATCACATACATGACATTCAGAGTTTTAATCTGTCGTTTCTTCCAATCACGGTCTAACAAATCTTTGTCACTAAAGAAACAGAACTTGAAGAATATCACATACTTAATGAATGGACATAGTTTGTTATTCAAGGATTTACTATTTACTGTGATAACATTCATGACTTTGACCTCTGTGACTAAGCAAATGGCTACATTGACTACATTGCCACATAGTCTAAGCTTCTAGTTTCTTGTGAGTTGGGGAAGACTTGCTCAAAGGTAAAAAAAAAATAAATAAAAAAAAATTGTAAGTTATTTGTTTTCATGCCTGTATTGTATTTTTCTTCCTCTTTTTGCTTACATCAGTCAGGAAGAGTTAATGTTTATTTCTATATATGACTGCCAGATCTTGCAATTTAGAGACGAGGGTGCTGAATGACCCAAATTATTGACTGTCAGGTATGATATTTAAAAGTATTTAAAAAGACAATTTCAAAAGTCTACAAATACAGTATATTACTATCACCTGTTCTTGAGCAAGGTTTTACAAAAGGCACAGAGCTGGCTGACCCTGAACCCTGACATCTTTAATATTAAATGTTTCCAGTTCAATGGCTGAAGAAAGTGAGGGATGTTATTTACTAATGCCTTGCTTTTACAGGGGAAAGATAAGCTGAATGTGCTAGGAGAGCTGCTATCTGGACAGTGAAATCACGCTTCCCAAATGATTAAGTGGTGATCAAGTGATGGTGGAGGCACAATTGACACCAGCACTGGTCTCTTATTATCTTAAAAACTCCTCACACCTTCTCTCTGTGGCCTTCTCATGGGCAGCTCCACACAGCATTGACTCCTTCTTTCCATCTCTCCTCCTCCTGCATGACTGGCTAACTCTGTCCTGTCCCTGTCACAGCCACATGGCTCCTCACAGCACAGCAACAGACTCAGCCAGCTAATCCACTCTTTATAAAACCTATCCTCATTGGATGGCAAGGCTGCTTCCACTCTTTGGTAATTAGCTGTAATTCTTCAGGGGAGATGCCTTCAGCACTGCCCTTACAAACCTCCCACGAACAAGCTTTGACCTACTGGTCATTTAACCCTGTTTCTTGAGAACAGCGTTTCTTTAGCAACAAAACTATTTTGCCTATGTGATCTCTATGGAATCCCTAAAATAATTGGTTAGATTTGACAAATTTTTTCAGGAACTCAGTAAACAGCCCAGTTTAGTGAAGGCCAAAGAGTGTAACATTATGAATACAAAATCGTAAAGTTTTCTTTCATATGACTAAATTGTGTGTAAAAAAAAAAAATGAAATCACAGTTTCTTTGAAAGTCCATGGGTTTGCCTTTTTTCTTTTTCTTTTTTTCTTTTTTTCTTTTTCTTTTTCTTTTTCTTTTTTTCTTTTTCTTTTTTTCTTTTTTTCTTTTTTTTTTTTTTTTCATGTCAGCATAAGGAGCTTGATTACAATCAGGAAAGGCCAGACTAGAAACTGCTAACCTGATGGTCATAATAATCCCCTTCTCTTATTCCTGCTTTTTTCTTTATGTGTAGACTAAGCAGGGGAACAATTTTAGCACAGGCTTTTGAGCTCACCCATTCATTCTCATAATAACTGATCAACATGAACATGAAAATCTGAATTGAAAGGGAACCTTTGTTGAAAGTACATTTCTTAGGTTCTTTAGTCCAACATATTTTAACACACAAGAAGAGGAATCAGTAGGATTTCAGTAGTGGTTTTTGTGATAATCAAGAGAAGTGTTTCTTTCTGTGAAGTATAACCTTAGGGAAAGACTTGCAGAATTACATTAGTTTCAAGTAACCTCCAGGAAGAAAATCTAGCCAGTTCAGGGTGTTTAAAAGTTTACTTTAGAATTAGTATTTATTTCAAACAGATAATCTTCTGCAGAATACATAACCAATTGGAAAACACACTATATCATATTTTATGTAATAAGCAAGGATACAGATAAATAATGTGAGGTTTTCAGAGTTCCAGAGTATGTGATATGAAAACATGCAACACACAAAGAGATCAAAGTTACAATTCTTTTGTGAAATTTGTCAAAAGCCTCTCCAGTTTTGAAACAATAGTGACTTTTTTATTAAAATAAGTATTTTCTTTCTTATTAATATCTAGTATGTTTTAAATTGTTCTTTTAATTGGCATGCTGTAGGCTTCCGGTAGAGACGGAGTCCGAGAACTTGTAATGGAAAGGGATTGTGAATGAGATATTGCTTGGATTTTCCCACAAAAAGCTTGCAAATTGAAAAATGTCCTTTAGGACATTTTTACTAAAATAAGGAGCAACCTCTCTTTCCAAACACTCCAGTGTCCTATGAGCTGTGTCTTATTTTATTCTACAGCAGTCCATGATTACTTTGTCAATGCCTTCCAAATACCTAATTATTTACAGAATCATTTATTTTCAGAATATCTAAAACCAAAGCTGCACTTAAACTTACATCTTGGAGATTCATCATGCTTGGATAGATAAGTAATAAAGAGAATTCTGAGGTGAGTATAATTTTGAGACTCTGAAATGTATAGCTATGATTTATAATTGTCTTTTCTGTGTGTCACCCAATGGGAGAAATTATTAAATAAAAGGGTACTGTAAAGTGGTTAATGTGGTTGGATTTTCAATGAACTTGAGAAAAAATGCCTACATTTTTAGGTTTATGGTGGAATCAATAGATACAGCTAAGGTTTTTCTATTTAGTTAGCTATCTCTCTTTTCAAAATTAAATCTAAATGTCACACTTTTTGAAGGGAAAAAATCCTATGTTCAAGGATGTTTCCAGGTGTCCTTGTTTTCTCCTGCAAGAGTTTACAGACAAAAAACTAATAGAAGAAGAACAAAAAGACTGTCAAGCTATTTTGCAGCACTAGATATATTTAGTCACTTAAATTGGTATCATCATCTACTTTGGCAACACTCCACAGAGAATAGTCAAATTCTAGCAGAAGCAGAAGCAGAGGTAGAACATAAACTAATCATATCAGCAATCTCATATTACAATCTAAAAAATAGCTTAGTATTATAATAATCAGCCTTAAAATGAAATAGAAAAACAAAATCAAAAAAGTAGCAAAACCCAACAAAAAAAAAATCTTCCAAACCAACAATCACCTAATAGCATTTGATATAAATTACTTAAAGTTAGATGTTCTCTGCAAGACTTGGTTGCACTGAAGATAGTGCAGCAAATGAATGGAAAGTGGAAATTTAAATTTTAATTTCTCTAGAGCTTCAAAATTAATTGTAAGTACTAAATTGCTAGTGATTTCATCTTTAGCTTTGCATTTATTTGTTAAATTCCTTGCAAACAGATTTAAATTTGAGAAGCAGAAATTATGAGGATTTTTTTTCCAGGGAAAATATTTCTGTAATTATTTAAAAGATAATATCCAGGTTTTTAGTTTAACCTTATGGTAAACAGTAGCACTTTTACCATTTTATTTAGATTCATATTAGATTGAATTAGGGGTAACAAGTTTTTCATATCCTATGTCAAGGAGCACTCTCCATAAAGCATCAGAGAACTGCTTGCTTCCTCTTATGGTCATTGCTCTCTTGGGAAGAAGTCTTCCTGTGCACAGCAAAGAAGCAGATGGAGAGAAAAAGTTCTTTGGGATGGAAGAAACTGAAATTTGTTGAAATTCAGGAGACAGTAAAACTGGGAGTAAACTCGTGAGAAGAAACATAAAATGTTTTGGGTTGGAAAAACCTTAAAGACCATCTAGTTCCAAAGCCCCTGCCATGGACAGAGACACCTTCCACTAGACCAGGCTGTTCATCCAACCTGCCGTGCACCCTGCCAGGGATGAGGCATCCACAGCTTCACTGGCAACCTGCTCTGGTGCCTCATCACACACACAAAAGAAGAACATGGTTGGAAAGACTTATTTACAAAATCTTTTATTCCTGTTCTGTTTCACCTTGAGTTTTCTTTTCATAGGTACTTTAGAAGTAAGCTCCTTCAAAGTATTACTCATGCCTTTTAATGTTCTAATAAAACTTATCTTTTGCCTGTAAGAGCTCTTCTCTCTGCAACACCTGCTGTTTAGAAAGGGAAAAATAGTAGGCTAAGCTATTTCTACTTGTTTTTCCAAATGTCAAGGCACATTTTAAAAATGCCCAAAACTAGAATGTTTTGTTTCCTTGTCTCCAGTGTACTTTCTTTTGTTCTGTTTTTTTAATTCTTGTGTAGTAAGACAAATGCTATCTTCTTCTTCCAAAGCTACTGTCCTGGTTTGACTACCCTGACATGTATTAGCAGTCATACTCAAAAAAGCCAGAAGACAATATTTTATACAGAAAAAAACCCAGTATCTTTTCAATCTTATGCTAAATATTATTTGATCAACTTTTAGAAGTTTACATATGAGCAAATAAGATTATTAGTTTTAATTTATCTTAATATGTTCAAGAAAATTTACTATAAAGGTAAAATTCAGAATCTTCTGGCTTAAGAAGTCACATATTTTAGTTATTTAAATGTTTACATGGTTTTCTTTCTGTATCTGTCAGAGTGTAGAAAAGAGAGGAAATTTTCCTGACTGTCATAAATCTATAGAGAAGATTGACGAAATTAACATAAATCCTGTTTTGCCAAGTATGTAATTTACTAATAAGATAATTTTTCTGAGAAGTTTGTGTGGGGAAGTCAAACAGAAAGTGAGAACTTACAGTAAGGAAAGTGAAAACTGTCTGAATTGCCTCTAGAAGCAGCATTAGAAGATTTAAACAAAAGATTACTGTAGCAGAACGATTTCTCTAGTTGCAAGCCCAGGAGAACTAAGTTTTCTTAAGGAAAGAGATAAAATTAGTCATTAAGCCTGTAATTACCAATTGTATATTAGAAGCTGAGTAAAGACAGAATTGGATGATTAATTTTTAAAGTTTTTTATAGGATCAATGAAAGAACAAAGACAGTTTAAGTTTTATGGGATCAGGATTGTCTTGGCTCAGTAGAGGTAACCGATGGCATTGGCAGGACTGCTTTAAACTGGTTATATCCACAGTGAGTTGATATAGCTGTGCCAAACAGGACAGGCTTGCTCCTTGCTGAACTCCATTGGCAGGTGGAGAAGACTTCTTTTTACATACTTTTCCCCATCTAAAAATAATAATTTATTTCCTTAAAATATTGGTGGTTATAGTGCATATGCTGATAAAAACTACACTGGCCAAAAAAATTTCCCATTTTCTAAAGCAAAGACAATGAAAAATTAAAGCAGAACCCCCTCCAAGAACTGCAAATTCTTGTATCCCACTGTCAAAAAAAGTATGAGACATTTCATGGTCTCCATCCTGTATTGTCAAAGACACTTTGGGTGCCATGGCTGCCTGAAGAATATGTAAGCTTAGAGTCAGGGTTATGCAATCAGGAATCCATGATGGTAATATATCACCTCTTCTGTTGTTATAGTATAATTTATTAGAATTTTAATCATTTCTATTTCTGGAACTCAGAATTCAGACATGAATAGCAATAAACTTTTTAAAGTCAACATTTATCTTTTTGATATCAAAGAAGAAAATAATTTAGAATATGAAGCACCATGAAAATGGGATTAAACAGGAGTTAGCCTAAATCTTAGGTCTTGAGAACAGATGGAGACAAGACTGAAGTCCTTACTTACACTAAGTTTTTAAAATCCAATAAATATCCTCAAGGACTTCATTTTACAATAAATTTTGCAGAAGACACAGTTCTTTGTAGTGAACTGCTTTTTAAGGTGAGGTGCTTCAATTTTATAACAGAGTTGTACTTTAAAGGACATTCATATCCACAGGTAAAAGACCTAGATTATTTTGCCTTTTTCAAAAGGGAGTCAAATGTGCATTAGCACTCAATGACCTTATGTAAAGTTGTGGACAATTACTTCTTATAGCTTAATGGGGAGAAGCTCACATAAATAGAATCATAGAGTCATACAATTGTTTGGATTGGAGTGACCCTAAAGATCATCCATTTCCAACATTCCAGCAGTGGACACAGATGCCTTTCACTAGACCAGGTTGCTCGTGGCCCTATCACATCTGGTCCTTTGGTATATTCATTTTTTGGGGTTTTGACAATGTATTAACAAAAATGGAACATAAAACCCATCTGAAACAAGTGATATCTATACATTTTTCTTATCTAGTTAATTCAATATGTATTGTGATTACAATGTCCATTACACAGTTAAGTTACTATATCCATACATTTAAGAAAGACTTACTTAAAGAATATCATTAAAAGAATTTAGCAAGTTCCATAATTCATATTGGGCTAAAAGAAGATTAATTGCAGCTGAAAGCAAAGTGAAATTCATTTTATTGCTAAGGATGTTTTCACTTAAAACATTTTATCCTTGGCTGTTTGAAAAGCAGAGTATCTTTATTAAAGAACTTTAAAAACACTCATCTTAACTTTACCAAATGTTTGCATTTTTTATTACTCAACAAGGTATAAATATATTTGCATATTCAAAAATACAATGCTGACAAAGATTTCAAACAAAAAATATCCTTCTCATTTCTCAAGAATTCAAATACACAATTTTTGAAGCTACATTTGTCAATTGCAGGTAAACTGTCTACTGCAGTAATTTTAGCTGTCTAGATAATATTCCTCCTGTTCCACACATATTTATGTCAAGCAAGCAGTGACTAGTATACATACAAAAGAAGCTCAGTCCAACTTCATGTACTTATCCATATCTGTACAGCTATGATATAATATCCTTCCATTCAATAGTACTTTAGAGAAACCAGTTTTTAAATTAACTACTCAGAATACTGTCTTAATCTAATTCCTTTTTGCATAAGTATTAGGATGCAAACTTAATTCCAAGACCACAGTAGTCCTGTACATCAAAAGGCTAGTGCTTATTTAATAGCAACTTTACTGAATTTCCTCTTTTTTTCAGTATTCAAGCCTAAGATCTTTTTTCTCTCTATGTTGTTAAATCAAGCTCAAAAACCAAACAAATAAACAAACAGAAAATCCAAAAAACCCCCAAAACTTCACTCCCAATAGACTGCTTTTCTGAGATAATGTAACATGATGATATTAATTTTCTAGATGGGTCCAAAGACAGAGAAGACACAGGTCTTACACTATCTTCTAAAAGAAAATATTTTAAGTAACATTTTGTTTCAGCATTTGCTGCCAAAATATCTTTAAGGCATAAGAGGCATAAGAGATTAGGTTAAAAGTCATGTGAAGGATCAGTATTTCAGAGGGCTCTATTAAAGGCTAAGCAATGATTTTATCTGCACAGCTCTAAGCATACAAAATTTCCAGAGGCCCAACTAGACAAACAGGCTGTGAACCACAGAAAACAAATGATGATGCACAGAAGGCTTTTTCCCAGCATAATATGTAGGTGTAGAATATATTTAACACTGCTTGGAGTTCTGCATGTTTTCTTCTCAAACCCTACTTGGTCCATACAATACAACATTTCTTTCACTCTTAGAATTCATCTTTTAAGTAGTAAGCTCATAAGATGAATTCTAGTTTGTTTTTTTTCAAATCCTAGACCCAAGATGTAAATCTCTTGGAGCTTCACAGTGTCTTGAAAATTGAAATGATTTCCAGAAATTATCCAGATTGCAGAAGAAAGAAATAACTGAGCCATTTTTGGGGAATCTTTCCCCAGGAACATTTAATGCAAGGGGCTCCATCTCACATAAGGTGTTTGAGTAAAAATGTTTTATAAACAGCTAATGCTACAGACCCTAAGTGATCACAAGATTACCAGCACTGTCCAGCATCAACACAACTTAAAGGGAGACTTAAAGAGTAACTTCAAAGATTTACACAAATATTCAAAATATTATGACTCACAATCAAGAAGTTTGGAAAATTGTTCTGAATGCAAAATTCTGGAGAGAACTCCAAAAGAAATTCCATTACCTTAAGTGGAATAATTCCTTTCATATGACAGAGCGTGAAGGTCACTGTGACAGAAAGCTTTATAGCACAGTGTTAGGCACATAATGTGTAACAATGCATACAAAATCCTGCCCTTCTTCATATTATTTCTGATTTAATTCTTTGGCATTAAATTTATATCTCTGATAATTGGAAAAAAAAAAAAAAAAATTAAATAACATTCACACTGAGAGCACCTTGCACTGCATTTAGCAAAGCAAAGTTTTCCAGAAATTCAAGACTTGCATTGCTACAGAAACAGCAATCAGTTAATTTGCATTTAAAGAACTAATTATTTGGTAAAGAAAAGAGAGGACATTTTCATATTGGTATGTTATGTCAGGTATTTTAAAATTATTCCCAGAGAGCTAGTCAAAAGGCTTGGACACATAGAATCTTCAGAAAACCAAAGTGCAATTGCAGGTGAGACCAAAATTAAATCAGGTTTTAAAAATTACCAGTCCTGTTGTCCTGCTGACCATTTATTTACTATTGTATTTCTAAAACACTCTTGGCTCCAAATCTGATTTGCTGCTCACAGATTATTACAATTATTATTACAATATTACAATTATTGCAATATTACAATTATTACAATTTGATGAGACAATCTTATTTGAGGCATCCAAATTTAGAGAATATCAACATACTCTAAAATACATGTTTGAATCACGATATTGTGTGTGTATTTTACATAGATATATGCACATTACCTGTACTTTGGTATGTATTGTATACATACATCTGTATAGTATCCAAAATATTCATACAACATGCAATATATAGTGCATGAATTTGTGAATATTTAAACACTGCATATATAATTCTGAAGGATATGATATATATACAAAAAAAAGGTACAAACTACATATAAAAAAACAAATTGCAGAAGGAATTGTGCTGGTTTTGTGTGGGGTAGAGTTAACACAGACATAGATGTTATCAGGTCCTAAAAATGCTGGTTATTTTCACTGCAAAGATAATCTATTCTTTCAGGAGTGCTCTGCCAAATATTTATATAGTCATCTGTATTCACCTGAGTTGGTGTCACAACTTGACAGAACCAGGGGTCCCACCAACTTGTAAGAATTTTTTTTTAATAGTAGAATAGGAAGGTGAACAAAAGATAAAGACCTTGAATAGCTCTGATTACGATCTCAAACAACAACTAGCCATACAAGAAAATTACTCTTATTTTTATTTCCAGAGTAAAAGTTTATGTGGAACCAATTTTCACCTGATTTCACTTACTCCATTTGTGACTTTTAGTTTAACTAGATCTTTTCTCTTTTAAATTATGTGCAGCAAATATGGTCACACAGGATGACCTTGATAGATGAAACAAACCATAGTTACCAAATAAACTTCTTGTTTACCACAAATTTGACATTTATTATTCTAAAATAACTTTACCTTATATTGTATACTAATCAGCCTAGTCCAGTTTAAGTTGTCAAAGTCCTCTAGTCTGAATAGACAATGCTCATCAACACCAAAATCTAAGAGTGCCACAAACTTTAGCAAGGAGGAAGAAGTTGGCTCTGCCAAAGTATCTGGTTTTAAAGTTCCATTTTTCATTCCCAGCTTCTTGTAATTATTTTTCCTTTCAGTAAGGATTCATGAAAATAAGATGCACATTTATCCTGCCTTATTTGCCCTTGATTTACATCTTCAAGAAGAACTTTTCTTGTGCTTTAATCTCTACCATTAAAGCACTTGTATAGTTTTGTGGTTTTGTTCATTTTCCCAGAGTGTCTGTGTGGTGCCATTCAGACCCTCCACATTTTTAAAGACTGAAAAGATAGCTCATAAGCTTTTTCTAGAGAGTGTAAAACCAAACCACTACTTCTTTTTGTAAATGTTAAATGGTATCTATATCAAAAGATGAGGCAACAAATAAAACCGTTCAGGTTTCAAAACAACTAAAAGGAGAAGAGGGGAAGAGTCTCAGTTCTCTTCCCAGCTACATTTTATCTTATATAGTTAAAAACACAAATAAAGATATAATTAAATTATCAGACGTTTAAATTTACTGTACCCATCTACTGATATTTCCTTGAATCACCTTGTTAGAATGGCTCCAAGTTCAGCTCTCAGGCCATTCCAAACTACTCTTCATTAAAAACAAACAAAAGGTTGTTTCTTATATGCTGTATTTTAACTGTGTATAGAGCCAGACACACTGGAAACACATAATACTAACATTTCAAAATAAGTTCTTGATGCTGTTATTTCCTTATAAACATTGAAAGGCAAGAGTTTTAAAAGAAGGAAAGCCATAACCCAATAGAAACTGCACTCTTATAATTCGGGCTGCAGCAGCAACATGTAGATTGTCTGTATGCTATACATAAATAATTAAAAACCTAAAATGGCCTTTATAGCTAAATTCCTTATGCAGAAAATACCAGTAGATGAAATTGTTCCCACATGCTATGTTAATGAGGCTCACCTGTTAAGCAAATCCAACTGATTAATACCTGCTGGTTTTGAATAAAATACAGCTCTGATGATTAGCACAGCTCGTTTTTGTTCCTTAAAATTACCTTAAGGCACTGATATTGTAAGTCTTGAGGAGAGCTAGGAGCTTCCAAAAATGTGATGTGTGCAGTCTTTTGAATAAATTTTTAATCAAAAGATGAAGGGGAGAAAGCCCTTCATATTTTTACCTTCTTCAGTAAAATCCTTATAGCATTTTTCATCACTGTGAAGAGTTTGAAGATATGCTGCTTAATGCATTTATCATGCTGTCAGAATGATCTAGTTCACTTTTCCTCCCCAGCATTCAGCTGTACACTAGGCATTGTAGGCATTTTCCTTAGTTTCTAAGTCAGATATTTTCCTGCCAGATAAAGGTGTCTGAGGGAAATCTAAGGGTAACTTTCAACAGAAGGGATGCTACATCAGTCAGATGTATGGAATGCATCCTGCAGAACATACTCCTTTTGCTTCTTGGCCAGTGCATTATCCCAGCAGGCTCAGGTGAAAGTATTTTGTGGTTACAAGTGAGTTACTAGACAAGTATGGTACTGGTGGATTAGTGGCAAATCCTCTTATCTGCTTAGCAGAGCAGAGCATTGATGTTACTTCCACTAACAGGAAGCATTCTAATTGAAAACACACCATTTTATAATGCTGATGCTCCTGTGCACACAGGCATACATTTTGCCTCATTTTTGTAGCAGTCTATAATCATCTCAATATGACTTGAGTTGTGGCATGAACAGGTAGGATACTTATTTTGGCCTATGGAAAAATGTTCTATATTTTGTAGTTAGACATGTAAAAATCACTGGAAAAATACAGAAAATTCCTTTATCTTGGATACAGTCCAAATTTACAAAATTAATAATTCTGAGCCATTGCAAACATTTCCATAGAGGATGCCTAGGGGGATTGAACTTATCTTTACCTTATAGGGGCAGCTCCCTTACAACATTAAATTTAATAAGAATTTAATTTAACTATTTTTTATATAGTCATACACTCATTATGAGGTACCTGGCTTTACTATTTTTAAAATTTTCTTTTCCTGACAATTGGTCAGAAAACTCTATGTAGAAAAACTACACATAGTTTTTCTGCTCTGTCTTTTGTCTGTACTCAGAATCTCTATTGACATGGCTTTTAAGCTCTTGTATATTCATTGAACTTCCAAAAATTTTCATCTACCTTTGTGTTGCAAAGAGTCTATTAAACCATGGTAAGTACAACCACAGATAGTGAAGGAAAAGTAGAAGTTTCTGTGTGCTTCACACTCAGTTTCCCTTATCCTATTATTTCTCTTATAGCAGATAGTAATCTTGTTGTATTTATACAACAGCAGAGTCAACTATCTTTTGTTAGTCATCTCTAAAAGATTAATTATCAGGTATCAATATTCCCCTTTCCTTCCTTAAGCAGGTGGGTTTTTTTTACTTTGTATTAATTCTCCTCGATCAGCACATTCACAAAGGGAGTTATGATCTTCATACAGTTAAATAAAAATTTAGGGTTGCATGAAAGCATGGTAATCTCCAATATTCTCTAGTGCTTGGGACTGGAATGGAGGCAGAGCATGTTTTCTATTTGTTCCAGGGTTACTTCCATTTTTATTTTTTTTAATTTCCTCCATAGGAGCATTGCATTCCAAATCATCTGTAGTAGCTTCCCAGTAACATTCTGAGACCAAATACTCTCATAGATCTTTGCATGAAAACAAGACTGTGCATGCAGTTTTATGACAATGTAGATAAAATATACCCTGCACTCCATTTGCATGATGTTCTTTCATGTGTGATTTTAGATGTAGGCTATATGCAGAATTACATGATAATTGGTCTGGCTTCTATCAAATAGACAGAAATGCAGTGTTGAAGAGCTTGACTGCAAGTATTCAATCCCTGATGAAAACCAAGTTACTTTGTGCATATTCCCTGCACAAAGGGATTTGTCCATATGATGGGTCCTGCTCATTCTAATTTTCATGGCAGGTTAGTTTTCATAGCATGTTAGTTTTGTGATTATTTCAGGAAGAAGGAGTTCATGTAGAAGGAGTTCAAGTTATGACTTCAAGAGCTAGATGGTGATTTGCATAAACTGTGCCAAGAAAAGAAATAAAAGAGGTAGGACCTGAATAGAGGCTAAAGCAGAAAGGTTTGGCTGGTTGATTGCCTGAAAGTGTGTCACAGGATTTAGGATCCCACATATCCTGTCAGGAAACATCTGAGAAGGGAGACAGCACCAGTCACTTCAGTTCTTTCTTTGGTCTAAACTTGCTAAGTCCCCAGTCCATTATCCTGATGCTGCACAGATGTTATAAAAAGATTAGAGAGCCAAACAGCTCTACATGGTCAAGAAATGATGAAAAAGGACTGAGAGTGGAATTCTGGATACAGGTTTCCATCTTACCCAACATGCCAGCCTACAGAGTTGCAATATCTGGAAGATGTACACCCATGTCCTTCTATCTCCCAGTCTCCCACTGTAGAAGTGTTCAATCTCCAGCTGCAAGCCTTTCCCCTTGAAGCAATGAAAACATTGTGCCTGTCTATGAAACACACAATCTGCATTCAAGGTTTTTGGGCAAATTGGAGTTTTGCTGTTCTTCAGTTTAACAAAATGAATGTCTGTGTACTGAGAACAGTTTATATATGGTTTTTATTGCAGCTGTGGAATAGATGCTGCCAGAAGGCATTGACGTGCTGCAACAGCACTACAAGTGAAGTTTGAATGAAACTGTAATGAACACAGATCAAGATAATAGGAATATGAATGCAGACAGAATGACTGTCCAGGGAAATTTCTTTTAAATTTACAGTCTTAGTTGTGTCATAATTCAGTATTCTAAAAAGAGGATAAGGAACATAAAGAAAATATCTGAACAATTGGTTTGAACTAATTATTTTTTGCTGTCAGAAAGCATTATCTCATTTGTCTCCAGCAATAATTTCAATATTATTTAAACTATTTGCTGTATATCGAGTCACTGTTCATCCATGCCACTCAGCAGACTGTAGTGTTCTCATGAGGCTTTGGGCTATAAACTTAGTGTATGAACAACCTGTGAGCTGGCTATGGGACCTGAGGAATCCCATCCAGCTCATGTGTGGATGGACAAGCACAGAACAGTGCACATATATATACAATATATGTGTGCATACATATTTTATGTGCACGCAAACATATTATCACTGATGGAGCTCCACCCTTCTCAGCCAGCCTGGGGAGGAGGATGAGTAAATTTGTGCTTTCTGGGTTTGCATGAGTGTCTCGTGCATCTGTCTGTGATCTCTGTGGCCAGTTAAGTATTTATAGGTTTTTACATGTTTATTTATGCATGCTGTATCTGTGTGCTGTGTCTGCCAGGAATACATCTTCAGCCTTGCTACTGGTGAATCTGGTGACATGGAACTCTGGCAGACTCCCCTCTCTCATTCTGTCAGCTCTGGTGTGTTGCATTTTCCACAAACAGTTAATTATATATAAATATGATTAATCTTCTATCAGCACATTCTGTTACATGCCTATTGTATCAGATAGAGTCTGAGCTATGCAGCAAGTATATATATATATATAGTGGCTATATCAGTAGCTTATCAATCCCATTATCCCTGCTATTAGAGAGAACCATTTGCCCCATTGAGGAAAGCCTGCCCTTTTTTCTTCCAGATCATATCTGTATGATAATGAAATTCATCAGTTCTTTGTAATTTTGCTCTCTCTGGTGATTTTAATATGCTATTGTGACAATTTCATGTAGTTTGAATAAACAAATATTTGGGTAGAATACATAGTCAAAGCAATTTTGGATTCATGGTTGCAAGGTAGACTGTGAATATACTAAATTCCAACACACTCTTCTCTCCCATGTTTTGTTCTTTCTGGTTGAATCTTTACAACTGCAATATTTTTGTTTTGATTTTTCTTTTTTTTTCCCTGACAGACACACTGAAAGCTCTTCAGCTTAGTAGGACTCAGTTGACTTTTTTATTTTGCATATCAAAATAATTAATTAACATTCTGTCGAAACTTTTTAAATTATTGTGCCTGTGATTTTGCTGAAAAATTCAGTCTGATCCACCAAAACCAAGTTAATATTTTTCACCATCTGATAATATATGTTTCACTCATTTTCTATGTCAGATAACTTGAGGATGTCAAAGAAGCTTTAGATTTCTAAATAGATGATTCTTCATTACTGACCAAGCAAAGGATGATCTCCTGTCTTGAATTCATTATGTCAGTACTGCTCTTAGTCACTGAAATATCTCTGCTGTACAGCTTGGACAAAGCCAACACAGGAATTTTAAAGAATGTCTATTTTCTACTTCACAGTTTTGAACAGATTGAAAAAAGAAGATATTCTAAGTCTTTTTAGCAGAAGAATATACTGTTGTTTTGGCTGAACACTGTAACACTTCAAAGCTTCTCTAACACTTCAAAGGTTCTGCATAACCACTTTTCAAAATGGGTCAGGATACCTGCTTTTATAGACTCTTTAATACAGGAGCAGTGAGCACATGTTATAGACAACTTCCCATTTCATTAAAAAAATCACATTGAAAAAAATTGCCAGGAGCCCTTCTGCTCTTTAGAAGACACTGACTCACTTTTAAAGTGTCTAGAACAATTCAGGAAGCAAACAATGGAGTGAACAAATGGAGGGAAGAAGCACCCTCCTACTCAATAAGCATCTCCCACAATACAGAGACACTCAGTGCTGACAGCTGAAGGACACAGCCTTGCATAGGTAGACTTTGATATTTAAGGATGGGGAGAAAGCTGATGGCTCTTGCTGTAGTTTTCTCATATGAAGCAAAAAAAAATCAGATATTTATGAAGTTTCATCTCAAAAGTTTCAAAAAGATAAGAAAAAATGGACTTAGCTAAGCAATAGGAATATATCTATAGCGTCCTCATTTGCCAAGAGAATGTGGAAGCAAGATCATTAATGGAAACTCAAGAAGAATATGAAAGCATCATTTCCAATGCTCAGTTGGGTGGGAAAACTGGCATGAAAGGACTGCAAGTGTGGAATCAATTTCCTCTTCTGCACCTTGCATTGTAGTTAGGAATGTAGCTTTCACTTTTAAACCAAATTATATGTTCTGATATTTTAAAGTCCATGCCAGCGACTAGAATATAATTTGTGGGATTATTCTTTTTAAAATTCCTCCCTGAATGTTTCCAAGAGGACAATCTATTTTTACATACTGTGAGATGATGAGACATACTTATTCAATCATCCTTTATTGTATGGATATGTGGTTAACCACCAGTTTCAAGGAGAAGAGTATCCTTTTTAAAATGGCAACTGGTAAACTTTCACCTTATGAAGTGACTGATAAATAGTCATAAATATGTTTATCAGAAAAAATCTGTAAATTTCTGTCATTTTTCATATCCATTAATTCCTACACAAACCTAAAAGAATTCTGGAGGTTTTTGATCTTCATAATTTCTAGGTTTCTCTATCCTCTGGTATTTTAATAACAGCCATTCTAATAAATTATCACTCTTCCTCAAATCATCAATAAACAGATTTCAAAATAATACAAATTGATCTTAATTCTATAAATGCATATAAGAAAAAAAATAGCAGAAAAAAAGCTCAACCACCAAGAAAATGCCACCTGGAAGTGGGCCTAGCCTTAAATGTGCTCTTTTTTAAGGCAAGATTGGTTTCTCTCATTACCTAATTAGAAACTCATTGATGCTGAGCCACAAAAGTCTGGCTGAGAAAAGTATTCTTCATTGCAAATGCAAATGCATTTATTTTATTTATTTTGCAGATGCAAATCTTTTGAAACTTTGAGTAATGCCTTTTTAGTGATCCTGACAGGACAAGGGGAAAAAAAGTATGAATAAATCAAACAAATGGACCAGAAAGACAAAAAACCCCAAAAAAAACCAGAAAACAAAAAAATTATGAGGAAAGCAGAGTATTGACACAAGTTTTGATACCATTTTTAAAGCCACAATACCTTTTAACTGAAATCTTTACAGTAATCTTCATTTTCAGTCATATTTGCTTACACCATTGCAGAGTTTAGTCACTGTCCTCCAGATTCTGCAACTGACAATCTCAACCATAAATCAAATAGATCCATAAATCAAATCCTGCCATGACAACTGTCTCAAGTAGAACAGCAAAAGGTTCTTTTTTGTTGTTTTTCTCATTGATTTATACCATATGATAAAACTTTATGTCAATAAAGTTTTTGTATTTCTGTTAGAAAATACTGTACGTGTTTACTCAAATTAAAAAAGAGAACAGAAGTTGGAAGCTCTCTTTCAGCAAGAAGCCAAGGAAACACCCTGAATTTTTTTATCCTGTTTTCCCCACCTGGTTTTCAAACCATTCCCAGATGGTTTGGCTCTTGATGCCAAATGGAGTTGTGCTGCTTAAGAGTAAATTAAATACATCCCCGTGCCTGAAATGCTGCAAACATATCTGGGGGGTGGGGGCAGAATTGTCAACAACATTCTAATGCTCTTGTGGGCTTCAAGAAGGAAATGTCTTTTGCAGACATTAATGGAAACTAAAACAGGGTTTCAGAAAGAATAATCTTCTAATTAAGTTTTCCTTTAGCAGCCCTGGAAAAACTGGCATGAAACTGTTAATGTTCATTTTTAGTAATTAAAATATAAACCCACAGCTTTTCTACTAGCAGCAATGATTTTCAACCTCTGAGTTGTAAAACACACATTTAAACCTTTAAATGGAATATTAAGTGGAAAGTGGGTATTACCAGGTTTAATTGGTTGATCTACAAGAAAATATATATGGATGTCAAAGTTCCCTTTTTGGAAGGATCACAGATACAAATTGTGCTGCTAACTCTCTTCACTTATGATTACTCAATTTCAGTGAATAGAGATGTTTTCAGTAGGTCTTACTGTAAGAGGCTTTTAGGACTACTCCAAATCTATCAATTGATGCTTCAAGATGGGATATAAGGGCTCATCTGACAGCTTCTGTTGAGAAGGCATCATCTCTGCCACTAAATATTTCACACTTCCACCGAGTACTTGTGGTTTTTATCAGGGTAGTTCATTCACTGATGTTTCTTTCCCTTACAGTACTGTCAAATGCTGTCCAGCCAAGATTTGAGCTTTCTCAGTTTCATGCATCAATAATATAAGTATGTGTGGTTTGGGTCTTTTACCATCTACTTTAAGTTACTAAGTATAATAAAATTTTCCTTCAGCTGTTAAATGATGATGCACATCCATACTGGACCAACATTTTATAATGTACACAGGTACTGTAAATAATTTCTTCTGTGGTACAGCCTGCTTGTCTGTTACAGCACTACTATTGCAACAAATGCAGAAGCATTTTATAGTCTGTAAAATGCTGCATTTTTGCTCTGGTACTACATGTTGAAATCTGAAGTGCTTAATTAGGTACAGATTTCTTCTAAAACCACAATAATAATAATAATAATAATAATAATAATAATAATAATAATAATAATAATAATAATTTATTCATATATATGTATAAGAACAAGCAATGTGGTGATGAAATTTATGCCCTCGTGGGATACAGCAAAATGATTAAAGATCCCTGTTAAGAGTTTTATACTGATGAATTTTCTATTTATAGCTGTATATGGTGATTTACATAGAATTGGAACACCTATGTCTTCTCTTTTGTGAACTGATGTCCTTGTATTCATACCTTTTGCCCAAATAATTTTATTTAAGAATGCTGATTAAAAAATCAATTTCTCAGTCCACAATACTGCTGACTATGTCAGTTCTTTTGCCTTACCCCACTGATTTCTCTTTACCTGCTACATTACTCTTGGTTACTTGCTGTCCTCCCTGGCATACCCTGTTTTATCCCATTTCTCTTGTTCACAGCCACACTGCCAACTCCTGCCTTGCTTATTGCATTTGCCAAACTTAATTGTCCAGCTCTTAAGCTTCAAAGAAGAATTCTGTTTTCTCCCTAACTGCCCCTTTGCTTGGGAAGATTTCTCTGAAAACCTGAACTAAATTAGAATGTTGTTATGTTTCAGAAAAAACTTAAAACATTTCTCTTCCTATGATGTCTTTGAGAAGCATAAGCTGACATAAATGATCACACTACATTTAACCTGTTAGCCATTTAAAGGGATTTATTTAAAAGACTTTTACAGGACATAAAAATTTTTCATCAATATTTAATCTTAAGCTGTTAAACAATAGGTTCCTAAGAAAGATGACAGTTCACAAAATAAATGTCAAAAAACAAGTCCTTTTGCATGCCTGCTCTTTTCCAATTCTCACTCTTTATAATAATGGAGCATATTAAATCAAGAATTTAAGCAGATATTAAACTGGGTAAAGATGTACTTGTATTTGTAAAACTCTTGCTTATATCTTCAGCTCATTGCTGAGCATAAAAAAAAGCAGAAAAGTGTATAATCTCTGGTTTATGAATTATCCTTTCATCCTGGAAGCCTAAAATTTTGAACAAATAGATCCAAAATTACGATTGATTTGTACAGAATCTGAGTAACCATAAGAACTCAAAAGCAATTGCAGAGAAAACAAAACCTTGGAAAACTTTCTTTAGAACAAGACTAATTCCCACTAAATAGTAATAGAGGATCTTTTTTAAAACGTTGAGACCAGTCTCTGTGCTACCAATCCAAATTTTTTTTCTGTGAAGTAATGCTTGCTCCCAAGATGGGAGGTAAGGCAGGATAAAGGCTTTACAATTTTCTTTGAAGTCAGTACAGAGTAAGGAAAAAACAGGTCACATTTACCTCACATGGCAAAGAAATATTTCACATTTCTAGTTTTTAAGTGGAAATGTTCCCAATGACATTTTGCCAAAGGTATAATGATTAACACATTATTTTAAAAAGCTTATCATAGCCATTATAAAAATGAATTAATTATTTAATCTCTAACTTGCAAAACAAAAACATCACATCAACAGGAATCAGCGACATTATCATGACAAAGACAAGCTCTTATTAATAAATCTAATAAGTAATGCACAGAAATGTTAAGTAATAGAAAAGCTACAAAGATACTTTACATATTTTTAAAATAATTAAAATACATGCATACATACATACATAGATTCACATATATCTAATAGAGAGCTGATAGAGTTACAATTCTTTTGTATGTGTTTTCAGTTTGGTAAACTCACTTCCCAGTGTTAAATTTATTTCATGTTTCTACAGCTTTTTCTGCTCTATGGGGCTTCCCTATATTATAATGCAGACAATTAATGCATATTTATAACAATTCATGGCATTTCTTTTTGAATTAGCCATTAGATGCACAATGTCTTTGTACCTAATGTGGTGCAAAAGGACTTAACAGTCTCAAAATTATGGAAGAACTAACAAAATTCTCTAGACACAGGGACCATTAATAATCTGGTAGAGGTTTTAGAGGAAGTGTGAACATATAATTTTTAAAAATCTTTTAAAATGCACTATGTGATTATCTAGCAATAGGGTGTGGTTGGTTGCTTAGTTATGGCTGCAAAGTTGCTTTCATCAAGGAACAATAAATTCCTGCATTCAATAATACAAGAAACAGAACATTTGAGGTAGCACTGATTTGCAGTGCTGGCTTTCCTCTGATTTCCTCTGTAATACACATTAAGCTGTGGCTTGGGCAATAACCTAGACTTCTGTCTAGCTGTTGCCACTAACCATCACCTGATTCAGTACAAGAAAATTAGAGAATGTATCTTGCTAATTGTGTAATGGATTAAGTAGAATAAGTACCCTACTGATTGTAAATATATTATTTCACAGAGGTTCAGCCTTCATTGGCCCTATCATCAGTTTACTGAAACAAAGACACATGCCTTATTTATGGTAGCTGCATTACCACTAAAATCCAGTGAGACTTTACACTGACATGAATAATACCATGCATAATACCACTTTCCACTTTTCTATCAGTGGAACTTCATTTGCTTCTGGTAGATGGGAAATGAGATGACAATTGAGATTAAAATTGCCAAATTTTTTTTAGTTACATCATGTCATATTGAATCTAGAATCTTTGTATTCTCAAACCTGTGAAAACCAAGAAGAGATTTTATTTATTTTTTTTTTAACAAATAGCTGCCTGATGTTTTGTCTAAAAGCAAGAATATTTTTCCAGAGACATTAAATATACAAAGAGTCTCTGATCCAAAAAAATTCTGATACAGGTGAGGTGTTACCTATAATTGCAATCTAAATATTTAGCAATAGACTACATTTCTGATGAATAAGTGTTGCTTTGGTGTAATCATGGAAACATGAACACTGCTCTTCAGTGACTATGCTTCAATTTCATAAGTCATGATGGAATTTGTTGCACATATTTTCAAAATCATCTTTTACATTTAGGAAATTATATTCTTTAAACCATTTGAGATAGTTTAGTGTTGTAATAGATACAGTGTAGTGGGATGGCAATTGAAAGAAATGCCACTATTGCTACTCCACATCAATGTCTTGCATTGCCAAATTCAAATTAGTCTTTTCTGGACTTTCTACTACCTGGAGCATTTTTAAGACTTTTTTTTTAATACAGATGGAAATCACCCAGTCAAGAGGAAGATGTAGCTTGGCAGTCAGTAAGAGAGTACTGCTTGTGTTCCCCCCAACCACGGCATGTGTAATACTCTTTTTTCAACCTCACAATGATTATGAGAGAGATAAAGAGAGACTCAGTCCTTCTGATAAGAAATGCTAGGAAGTGCAAAGATTAAGAAATGCTGTAAGAAATAAAACACCAGGGAATCCTTTCAGACTAGGGAAAAGGAAACCAATCAATAGGGAGTAGGTCCTGCAAATCATCTTGAGGAAGACAGCACACACAGAGCAGAGACAGCCAGACTGCTCCACTTTCTTCAGAGAGAAAGCAGTTTGCCATGTGACAGCTGGGGAAACCAAGGCTCACTGGAGCCAAATTCTTACAGCCCCAGTCAAAAATGAGCACAGCTAACAAAAAATCCAGGATAAAAAAATTCCTGAGAGGCTTTCCATCACTTGTTGCAACAATGCTTGTGAAAATTGCATAGGAGACTCCAAGAACTGAAGGGCTGAGAAAGCATTTTTGCAATAACATCTTTCTAGTATCAAAAATGTCAGATGTTAAGAATGTTTTAAATATTAAAATGGCTATACCTTAGTAATACCTTATATTTGCAGCATTAGCTATGATTGGGAAAAAAAAGATATATCTATCTATATCTATCTATCTATATCTATATCTATATCTATATCTATATCTATATCTATATCTATATCTATCTATAGATATGTATAGATATATAGAGTTTATAAATGTATTTTATCTGCATATATGCATTTAATGATGAGGTTGTTGAATCAATCTTCAGGTGCTTTGTAAAGAGGATTTTAATTGTACAACAGTTTTAAAAAGACACATTGGATTGTACACAGAAAAGCTTCAGAGACAATGAAAATTTTAGAGACAATGAAAGATTTAGGCCTCACATACCTCTGATAGGATAACAGAGATTAGGTCTTTTATTTTACAATGCTGATAGAACAGTTTGGGACTTTTTTTTTTGGTATAACTAAATATCCATGAGCAAAAATTTGCAAATTTGTAGGAGCAAAAATATATAGAATGCATGCAAAACACAGAAGTAATTCCTCCATTAAAATGGAATGCTTTCTTGTCAAAATATTTTCAAATAAGGGACCTTTTGCAAGTGACTTATAAAAGACATCAATAGATTAGGTGTGCACACTGTACATTACATTATATAAGAGATCTAATTTAACAGATAAATCCCACCCTTGATTTGGGTGGCAGTAGAGGTAAAATCTGTGACTTTAGAAAAAAAGGAAGATTCAAATCAGGAGTTTTTAAAGAAAGATTACAGAGACAGACAAGATGAAATTATCTCATTTACAGAATGGTCCTCAGACCCTAATTGGGATTGAGCATTGGGGACTGGGGATTGATTGTCTCCTGGAGAGAAAAGAGTATGAGTCTTTCAGAGCAGTGAAGGAAAACACTGCTTGAAAAAAATCCACAAGTTCAAAATGGGACAATGCCTTTGCCAGACATATATGCAAAAGAGTTATAAAAAAGGACAAGACCTGATATTGAAATTTTGCCCTGAACTTCATAAAGATTATAATAGTAACAGAATGAAAATGTAATGTGCTAAAATATGATTTGAATGGATGGTTTTTCTCACCATTTTACAGCAGGAGTTTTCATAATGCATTAATTATCTCTGAATCCAGTATATGACTTGGAGAAGCTGCCTTAAGATGTAAGTGTACTTCCTTTACCTTAGCTCTTTATATGCTTTTAATAACTCTTTACATGCATTCTGGGATCTTCAATCTTGTGGAATTGCTTACCTGCTCTAGTAATTAAAGGATCATACGCCCTCTCTAGGCATTTATATGACTTATAATTTATGGACATATATAACAGAGTAAGACACGACTTTGCAATCTCCAAGTCCTAATGTCAGTGGGTCAGACTCTTTCCAGTTTCCATTGACTTGAGAGAACTTTCTTTAAGCAGTTGATCTGACAGAATGTTATTTAAAATGTAAATGCAGAGGTCTAGATTTCCATTTACAATGTCTCATGTTCTCAAAGTTTAATATTTCAATTTTGCTAGCAAGTGGCTTATTTAATTTGTACCTTTTAGTCTTTCATCTTCTTTCATTTCCTTCAACTTATCTGAAAGATTTTTTCCTTCAAGTTATCTGAAAGATTTGACTTAATTTAATTAATTATTAAAATAAAAATAAAATACTTTTAGAAAGGCTCTCCCCTGGAATACTGTGCACCTCTGGCAATACTGAAGGTGAATTATTCTGTTCATTATAGAACTCTTACTGGCCAGAAGTGCAGCACTTCCAAGTTAACCTGCTGGGATACAGTAACATCTATAACTCTGAGGATAAGTGTTTAATCTTGAATAAGAAACACATCTTATATAGCCAACAGAATAACTCCATCTATTTTGCCCAATGTAACAAATACTGCTGATTCTGGCAAAATATGGAGACCACTGCTCCTGTTTTGGACATTGTGTTATGAATCTTTTTTGTTTGGAGTACAAATGACTCTCCCTTGCATTTATTTTCAAACAGCTGAACAACATGGCACAGCTAGTAGGGGTCAAAAAATACTATAATTTTCCCCAAAATGCACTTTTATACATCAAAAAACTCGATTTAATATCAATGTGTTTTCTATGACAGGAAGTATGCATTTCTCTTTGTTTGCAATTCTTGTATTTTTGTAAGAAAAAAAGTAATCTAACCTTTTACTTCTGCAAAAGTTTTAGCCTGGCTTGCATCTTTCAACCTTTGTTTATGAAAAACTAGATCTTTGTAGCAGTATCATGCCACCTTTTTAACACTGACTATATATGCCTTGGTCTTTTTGCTGGCAAAATACAAAAAAAAAAATTAAACTGTGAAAAAACCCCAAATTTCTTCTTCTAATGAAATTATACTTAGATTTATTTTTTCATCTTATGGACAAAGAATAAGGCCAGTAACTTATACTTGCCCAGGAAAGGGAAAAATGTAAAAACAGGCTTAATTTTAGAAAGTGTGCACTAATTTTCCTCACATTTCCCCTACAGTCAAGTTGAAATGCCCCTACATTGTGCTATAGTCACTTTGACAGAACAAGTCAAAGCTGCCCCTGGAGAGAAAGAGAACCAATATTTTGTGGAAGTTCTATGAAACCTTTCAGACAAAAGCCAGCAGTTACTGAAAGCACTTTTTTCTTTTTTGGTGGTAACATGTATAAAGGACCTTGAAAAAAGAGCAAGAGTCACCAGAAAATTCTGAAGGACTCTACAGCTGTCTACAGTGTTGCTCATTGGGAAGAATGAAGAAAAATGAGTGCAGTTAAGAGAGAGACAAACCTTTATGTGTCAGATGTTTGCATTCCATCTGAAGGGAATACCTTCTCTAAAATACAGCAAGATCAGAAAGTAAAGTATTCATTGAGGAGAAACTCTGAAGCCTCAGCAGAAGCCACATAAACATCAATCACTCTGCTCATTTTTAGATGTTACCTTTTCACTTAGGGGCAAAAAGGAAATGTCAAAGATTTGCTTTCTTATAGATGCACCCCATAACTCTCTTCTGACTTCTGTCCTCTGCAGAGCTATGACTTAAAAAATATTGTAGCCCATATAGTTACCAGTATTCATATGGAAAATAAGCAATTAGCTAAGAAAACTGCTCTCATCATTGAATTTGGGAAGGTAAATATTTTTAATATGTTTATGTAATGACAGATAAATAGCATCTACCTGAACTAAAAATGCTTCATCTCCCATCAGATGTTCATGAAGAAAGTGAAGGGGTTCCCTTTTAAGAAGCAGAGAGGGGAAAATAAATGGATGAGTAACAGAAAAGATGATTTGGAGGTACAATTTAAACCTGCCATGAAAAAAAATGTCAGAAATTCTATTTATATCTCCCAATCTCCCAGCCTGGGAGAAGGGAAATGAAGAATGTTGTAGCCTCCCTCTAGCACTTGACAGTAAAAAAAAATGACCTAACAAATTAATAGCTTAAAAATGCCTTTGCTCATAAAATAGCAACATTTGTACTGCTCTGTACCTCACAAAGTTCACCAGACTCAGGGACCAAAGGGAGCTGAAGAGAAGAACGTTGGCCCCTTATGCTGCTACTTTGCAAGTAAAAGCAGTCATGATGATAATCATCTCAGTTTGGTTACAACACAGATGGAGGGTCAGGGCATGTGAACAGAGCTCTAACAAATACACTGAGTACAGATGCATAAGTCCCTTGGTTTCTACTGTATGGCTTCTCAGCTCTTTTTCTGTATAATTAAAAAGACCCTGAAAGTAATTGTGAGCTAGATAAATCAATGTCCATCTTCCCTCTGCGGAGATTTTCTGAACAGAACAGAATTTCTTAGACATTAACAATGTATGCATACTGATGCTGAATGAATGACACATAGAAAAATAATTTGAAAGTAGAATCAAAAAGTTACAGAATGGTTGAGGAAGAGACCTCTGGAGATCAGAGGGTTCAAACACCCTGCTCAGGCAGGGCCACTCAGGACCCCTTGTACAGCATGATTTCCAGACAGCTTTTGAATATCCTCAAAGAGGGAGGTTCCCCAACTTCTCTGTGAAACCTGTGCCAGAGCTCAGTCATCCTCCCAGTAGAATAGTGCTTGATGATCACAGAACCCACAGAATGACCTGGTTGGAATAGATCTGAGAGATGTCCCCTTGCAACCCCCCAGGCAGGGGGGCCTGGGCAGGAGCACCCTCCACTAGACTGGTGGTTCAAAGCCCCCTGCAACGTGCCTTAAACACTCCCACATAGGGGACATGTGAAACCTCTGGGCAGTGTCCAAAGGGACCCTCCCACTTCTCAGTTTGTGCCCATTGCTTCTTTTCCTGTCACCGGACACCACTGAAAAGAGTTTGGCCGAGCCTTCTTCACAGACATTTTTACTCATTGATGATATTCCTCTTGAGCCCTCTCTCCTCTCACATGCACAGCTCCAGCTGTCTTCAGACTTTCCCCAAAGGAAGGATGCTCCAGGCCCTTATTCATCTTCATGGTGCTGTTCTGGACTCTTTCCAGTAGCAATAGCACAGATTGTTTTCTGAACTTGTGGTTTAGTATTTCCCTGCATTTGCTTATTGAATTTCTGCAGGTTACACTGGAGTTTTCACAACTTTATGTGGATTCGTGGATTGTTCTGAAATATTGCTGGAAGTAACAAGACTCCCATGGGTATCCATCCATTCTGTTTGTAAAATACATGGTACTTTTTATTATTTTATCTCTTCATTTCACTCTGCACTGCCCTGGGCTTTGAAAATATAACTTTGTTGCTCTGTCAAGCAACAAGAACATTCACACTGGGCAACTAGGAGGAGGAAAATCTGAAAAACATGTTCCTATTCCATAATTGTATCTAGAGAATGAATAACTACTTCAACTCTATATTGAATTGGTCAATAAATTAACCTCGGGGTTTAAAATGGGTCAAACAGCCTCTATATCAGTATCACAAGGCTGAAATAAAGACAGATTTTTCTTAAAATCCTTTGTAGCCATCACCAGTTGAAATCTTTTACATAATCAAAGGGATGAATTTGTATACTGAAAGAATTTTAGATCCCTCCAAAACCCAGTCACAAAAATTGTCAAAATAGACAAAGAAATAATTAAAAGTTGCACTGGCTATAAAGAATTAGATTCTTGCCTCTGATCCAATTCAGTGATGGCAAAAAAAAACCAGTCTGAAGTCTTCAACACATAGGAGGAAACATCAAGTAACTGTTGGCTGTCTGCGGGAGATGCGGTAACATGAGGTGATAAAACCTCTGACTCAATGAGCTCTGCAGAACATGCATAAACCCAGAGTGGATTATGGGAACAGAAAGCAGTGAAAAATAAATTCAAAAGGAAAACCTGATTTAACAAAATTGAAGAATACCAGAACAGCAAAAGAAACACCATGAGAAATCGGGCACCCCTATGCCATCCCTCAAAATCTGATCAAACCTCATTCAGCCACTCTTTGCTTCTCTGTAGCAGGTGTAGCACCAATTTGACATGTACATATTCTGTAGCTCTTGACAATAAAATCACATGTTCATTTATAGCTTGAAGCAGCACAGTAAAACAGAATTGCTATTCACACTCTTTGTAGGGGCTCTCTTGACTACTGTCTGTAACAACCAATTATTATAGACTACCCACTACAAGCTAAATTCGAGTTCCACAATTTCTTTTGTACAGAATTACAATGCCCATTTAAAATGTTTTTAATTTTATGATTGTGATGGTCTATATTAATTTTTTTCCATCTGTAAATTAATCATGCAGAACATGTGATGCATCCAGTGGAAGGAGAAGGAAAGGAAGGTAGAGCATTAAATGCATCAAATATTATTAGAGCATGGTTTATTTTAAGGAGTGAAAGATGTTTATTCCTCTCCCTATTTAACTTTTTCAGCTGGAGTCTCCATTTTCATTCAGTGAGCACAAAAACACAAAAGATGAAAAATTGCACAAATCATTACAATCAGCTCTTCTGAATACACAATTTTTGTATTCTCATGATACTTGATGTTTAAACAGCTGCTGTTTTTGCAGGCAGTCCCAGTAGCTGTCATATATCTTGCATGGAATTACATAGACATCCAAGAAGGTTTTATGAAAGTATAAAAAGATAAAATCAATGTAATGCTTACATTATGATTTTTCTGAAGGATCAGGACCCACAAGGACAGAAATACTCCCTTAAAAGTGGTAACTGTCAAAGGAATATATAAATCAAGAAAGTTTATAGCCTGGACAGATCAGAGAAAAAACAAGGAAAAATAACCATAAAACCTGCAACAGTTCTGTCTCCTAAGCATTCTACTTATTTCATAACTAAATCTACAAAGTAGGAAAAATGAATACACATGATTCTATGTTAAGCGTTTTCAAGAGAGGAGCACAAACATTTGCAGTCAGTTAAAACCTCACATCCTCTTACACAGCTAAGATGCATGCACACTTTAACCACACTTTTTCTTCCTTGAGCTGATAGAGATTCCTTAGAAAAACTGAAAATGTTCTAGGAAACACTTGCCTCTAATTTCAAATGTGTTTTCAGGTAAACCAAATTCATGTTTATGCACCTGTTTGACCCTCAGTGATTTTGAAGACATTTTTACATTATCTTCATTCTTCAGAATGATCACAAGGGGCTATGGCAATTAATTTTTCATTCCCAAGGTCCAACTGGTCAAAGTAAAGCTGCATGATCTATGACAAAAAGAATGACTTACGATTTCCTAGAGTAATTTTTTGCTGGAAAATTTCTATGAATAATACAGTTTAATCATGAAGAATTCAGTGTATGCTGCTGTAGTGATTATGTTTCAGCAGAAGTTACAGCCTCTATCTTGTCTATGCAGTATAGTTTATATTTCTCAGTTTCTGAGATCCCTACTGTTCCATGTTTCAGAAGGTAAAAAACCAAATTTCAACCATCTCCAGCACAAAAAAATGGCCTTCAATCAGAGAGGCTTATCTAACAAAATCATGCCCCAGTTAGTTAGAATCAAGAGACAGTGGTCAAGTACTTGCAGTTCCAGGAGAATCCCCTCTGTAATAGTTTCCAATGTATCATCATTACTGAAAGCCATGAAAGATGGAAAACTTATGTAGCAATAAGAATAATATAGTTTCTAAAAAGACATAATGTGTTACAAAAATAAGAAATCAGAGGCAGCCCTTAAAATACAAGTCAAATGTTCCTAAAATACAGAAGCAGCAGTGTGAATAAGGTTGTGATACATATACATATACACATATATACATATATACATACATACACACACACACACACATATATATACACACATATATGTAACACAGAATTAAATATGAGAAAATTGAGGTGTTGTCTTTATTGACATGAGCCAGAAACAATCATACACAACAGTACTGAGGACACAGGCAGTTAGCTTTTTCCTATCTGGATATTCCAATCTGTAATTTTTTCTGAGGGACAGAACTGTCACAGTAAAATTATTAAAGAAAATCGTGGGCATTCTTTTCCTCAGCATATTGCTATCATAAAACAAAATTTGGCAATAATAAAATGTATTTCAGAAATGATCAATATATATATCCAACAAATATTTGTCAATTGTTGCATTTCAATATAATTATCTTTTTAATCAGACATGGAAAACAGAATGTAGACATCACAAGTAATGAAATATTATTCCAGGGGATGTTTCATGACATTTCACCAAACAGTCTAACCCTCCCAAATAAGAGACTTTTTTTTGGATCTAGGTTATAAATTTAATTGTTTTAAATTCAATCATTTTGAGCCTTGCTGTTGAAACATGGAAAAAAATATTTTACTTTAGATCACTCACTGAGTCATTTGACAATGTTGCTTGTTACTGTCGCTTCAGGATACATGGCATTTGTAATCAGCTCACCCTGTGGGGCTTAAAATAAGTAGCTATTATTTATCTCAGATGTATTTCTGATATCTTCTTTTCCTATTAAACTTTTCTCCTGAATATCTGTATAGAATATATTCACTACAGTTAGAATTCTGTCTCCTAAGTATAAGATAAATTTGAAAAAACCAAAAATGACAACTTATGTTGCTAGATATCCAATGATTCTCAGTCATCCATATAGCCATTATCTCTTTCAAGTGAGAAAATCATTTAAAAAAAGCTCTCTGTAGCTAAAATTTTATCATGTCTGTAAATGGCCTTTAATTTGGAGCAGAAAACCTGGCTTTTTTCCTGTCATTTAATTTCAACTCTGCTTTTTTTATTCCTCCTGGATGAAGTTACTAGGAAACAACAAATTTCACCAAAGCTGCTGGACATTTTGTGGGAAACACAAACTGTTTTCTGGACTCCCAGAAAATAGTGTTTTCCAGCACAGGGGAAGCACAAGGATCTAGTGTGAAGCCAGTACTGGGTACAGAATTAAGCCCAGAGTGTTACAAGTGAGAGACAAGGTGTCTCTTCCTTTGTTTGCTGCTTTTATTCTGAGTGTGCAACCTCATGCATAGCTCAGAGACAAAGAAACCAATAGAAAAAAGAAAAGAAACCAAGAAATAATTCCATCATCAGGTCTTCTGCACAGTACCCACTGAAACAGACATAAATGAGCCTGAATGTTTCATGCAGGAAAGAATCACTTAGCAATCCATTACCTCACTCTGCCACTGAGCTACCTGCAGTCCTCACTTTATCTCACTGAAAAATAACAGCTTAACTCTCATAGTTTGATGAAAAGCACCACACAGCCTGGTCATAAAACAAAAGCCAGATTGCAAACAAATTATAAAGAAAAAGTAAGTAATGTAACTATTTTATAAAATTATGCAACATGATTTCCAATTAGATTTTATTCCTGAATATGTTCTCAACAGATATAAAGTCAGTTTATAAGCTTTAGGTCTTTAGGATTTTCTAAATTCTTAGAATATACTGAGTAAGAAAAAAACCACAGCATTCTATTAGTAAATTATTTTCTTTCCTCAGGCTGTTTTCTTCCAAAATAGAATCAAATTTACACTACTCTGTATTAAAAAGTAATTTGCTAGCATTGAGCTGGCATATCTCTTCACAATTCTGCTCTACTAACAAAAGCTTTAAATCTTTCTGATGTTTTAAATACCTTGTAATTGGCCTAAATCTGCACAATCAATGCATTCCCTCTGAGGTTAATGTAGTATATCCATTTAGTTCTTCAATTATAAACTGAAGGATAAGGCATCTCAATGTACCTGTCAGCAGTTAAAAATAACTTGAAAATACATACAGATGTATGGAGCTCTTAAGAGAAATCAAAATGTTTCTGCTTAAATTTATGGATATTTTGGGAGTGTACAAAAAGATTATGTTTTAATTTTTCTACTATTTTCATTATATTAGATTTTCAGTTTTCCAGCTGCTTATTAGAGGTTCTCATCAGCTCTCCCTAGTTCCCTTTTAAAAAATTTTTGGTTTTCCCTTAAGTGAGATTCAACTTTAATTTCATTTTTCTATAGCAGAAAAAGACTAAATCAAACCAAAACAAAAATAAACAAATAAACAACAAAAGCTCCCCAACACATGAAGCCAAAGGTTTTTACAGCAGAAATTATTAACAATTACACACCACACTAATGGAAAAAGCCTTAAAGTAACTGTCAAAAGCTTCTAGTGCTAGGAATAAAAAAAAGGTTATTCTCTTTGTCATATACAACCAAAAAAAGAATTTTGTGGTAATTTTTTGCAACCTTGTCAAGGGCAAATTGTTCACAAGATTATTAATTATCTTTAAATTGTTTAGGTTCTTTTCTGTGTGCTCTTCCCATTGAAAGGACATCCTTTAACATTACCAACTTAATCTATTTTCTTCCCATTTCTAATTTAAGCATATTCAGGTCCATTTCAGGAAACATCCATATCTCAAGCTTCCTGTTTTACTGAACAAACTTACCTCTTTTCCATTAATTTACCTCTGCAGATAACAGTCCAAAATCCCTCACACTTATTTTGTGCTACATTAAACAAACCACTAGTTTTCTGGAAAAACTTGCTCACTTGCTTTACTTTCTGTAACTGACTCACTCTTGTGATTCAGGAAAATACATGGCAAACATAAGGAAATATGTGGCAAATATAACCTCAGCTATGTTAGAAGTTATTGCCTGTATAATCTATCCATCACTGCTTCTTCTGTAGCCAAATCTGTGAGAAAGCAGCTGTCAGGAATCTTAGGTTCAATTAAGTTCAGGTTATTCTTCATAACTTGTGCTGACTTGTGCTATTAAGAGCTTGCCCAAGATTTAAGTATTTTCTCTTTATCCATTACAGACTTTCTGTTTTTGAAAGACACATAAAAGCAACTTGTCTTTCTGTGATATCCTAAGTGCTTCTGCATGTGCCTCTTCCACAGATTGTCTGAAACTGTGGCAGTTCATAAGATATCCAAACCCATTCTGCAGGAGACTTCATAGGAATATTTCATCAGCTAGAGCTAATGGCAAAGGACAGGCTGAAGAGTCCTTTACTTCTCTTTTATCATGCTTAGAAACAACATGAAAACCTATTTTTTTCTTTCAGCAAGAGGCCTACAATGCCTAGTTTGCACACCTGCATGTCAGCCAAAATAGCAGCTAACACAAAATTAGTAAAATCTTCTCTCAGCATTCAAGGTTATGAATAAATGGAGCAAAATAGACTCAAAGGTGTGTGACATGGTGCTCCTCATGCTGCTTCCTCAACCAAGAACACATCTGCAGGCTTTGTATTTAAATCCCAACACTTGATAGTGCTCTGGGATGCATCAATAAAAATACAGAAAGGAGTGATAACTAGAGGTTGGTGCCATAGGTGCTCTGAACTAACACAGCTGTCACAACCATTCCTTTGATCAGCAGTGCACAAGAGCAGTGTCATCAGCATTGTATCTGGCCACAACTGGTATTTTCCCCAGCTGTGAAGATCCAGATATCCCCTTAGAGGGTAGGATCTTTCAGCTTGATAGTAAAATCCTGTGCTCCTCACCTCTGGGCTCTGGCCTGTTTCAGGTAAAGGTTATCAGCATAGAAACTACTTTTGTGACTTATAACCAAATATCCAACAGTCACTCTTTCACATTCTTTTTCCTTTATTGAATCTTCATGTAATGCATTGAAGTAATACCCATAAATACAATAAAGTAGTTAGACATCTTGTTCACAATCTGTTAAAGTAAACACACTTCTCTCTCCTATCCAAAAATCCTGATATGGAATTAACCCACTCTCAGTGTAAGTTGTAACTTCTTACCAGAAAATTGTGTATGTGAAATATAATAAAACCAGTAAAAAGACTCAATTCTCTTCTATGTCTCACTGCTTTGAAGGTGGGGAAGTAATTTTATACTCATTTTCTCAATAAATCAAGATGATTCCTAAATAATTTCTATTTTAAAATGCTAATCTTGGAAATCTAAATAATCAAATAAATAAATAAATAAATAAATATGTTTTAAAGACAGAAAAATATTTAAATATATTAAAAACATTATCCCAAATGTGAAGAACAACTAATTTACTTGCATAGGGTTTCATTTTTCTTTAAAAACTAATAGTCTACACGAACCACAATGAAATTAGACAAAATTATTCCCTTGTAGTGAATTATGACAGCTTAGTAAAAAAAAAACCCTTTGAAATAATATGGAAATGTAGTTCACCATAGAGAGAGAAATACAAAATATAGGACTATATGTGCTATGTTCAGAAAAATCCTAAGGAAATTAAGTTTTCTTCTAAAAAGGTTAAAGGGCAATGCCTCCTCCAGAGGTAGAATCTCAGTGCTTTAGAGAGCAAGGTGGCTTTTTATGTCTTCATTTCTTCTGAAATACTTTGTGCAATCTGGCTCTAAACATTTGAATTAGCAGAATAGTCTTAGCATTGAATATTTCATTAGTTTATCCTTGTATTTCAAATAACTGGCAGGTTTGTAAATTGGGCTTGATAAAAGGATACCAAAGCATGACTGTGGATTATTGTTCAGAGTTGAAAAGAGAAGAGTTTTCAAATGTACACCTACTGTTACTGTTCTCTACTTTTGAATTAGGAAGTGAATGTAGATTTTGTAAATGAGCATTTTATCTCTCTTCTCATGCCTTCTCCACTCAGAGTTCCCTTCTGTCCCCAAAATTATCTGCTTACAACAAACCCATTTTTCTTCTCAAAGAATAAAAAGTGTTTATTCTTATGTGCTTAGCAGGGTTTAAATACATTTTATGGGTTTTGTTTGCATTTTATGTCCACATTCAAAATTCTAGTATGCTGACATATTGATATTATTACTACATGAGTAGTGAGCTATTTCATGAATGAATGTGGAATTAAATCACCTTGTTAGAAATCTGTAGTGGCATAAGGCACATGTATTCAGAATAGTTATAGTGGTTGAAAAATGTATTAGGCATCTGAAGCTTTTTTAAGCTCAGGAATATAGAACTACTTTTTATAGAACTGTGAAAATGAAGAATGCTTTCTTTGCAGGTATTTAAGTTTTTTTAAAACTGAATGACTTTAACATGTAAATAGATGTAAACCACTTGAAAAAAAAATTCAACCTGGATTAAAATCTAAAAGAAAGAGAGGAATACCTCAGAAAAAAATATGAGAGGGGAGAAGAAGTGTTAAAAATTATATTTTAAAAATTGTCCAGAGAAAGAAAAAAGGCAACATAACCATGAAGCCAAAGACTGGCCATTCTATTGAAATATGAGCATATGATTTACTCTTAGAATGCACTCATGACAACTTCATAAAAGTGAGGTATCAATGCAAGAATGAGAGCAGCAATTTGGAAATTAAAGAAATTAAAATAGAGAAAAACACACTTTGCATCTCTGGGTTGTGTTTAGAAGAGAAATCATTATATATGGCCTACCTTGGGTAGGTAAATACTTAATACTTCATAAATTCCCCTGAGGCCAGAGAACTCATGTAATAAGAAAGAAATGGGCCAAGACATCTTTCCAGGTTAGGAGTGCTTTGTTCTCACAAAACATTTTGATTTCTGCTCAAAATTTTAGGCTTCTAGAGGTTGGCTTTTTATTCCCTTTTTTTCCTTCAGAAACACTAAGGAAATTATTTCCCATCCCTCTTAGAAACAGAAATCAGAGATATGCCTCTGAAGAGGTGGTAGATGAGAAGAAAACCTTCATTTTCCAAGAATACGATGTCAGCATTTAAATGAAGACCTGAAATAGAATTGGGTTAGGAAAACTTGGCTGGAACTGTCAAAAGCTTCTGTATATAATAAATTAATGAGGAAAAAGGACTTTTGTAGAAGTAACAGAAGGGAAGAGGTTTTTTTTTTTCTTTTTTTTGGTTCCATCTTTTCTGGAAGAGCAGGATGGTTAGAGCTGGAGAAAGAGGAGCTGACCTAAAAGTGAGGGAAAAAAGATGGATTATAGTAAAAAAGGAAAGTCTCCATTAGGTTGTTTGGAAAGTTAAGGTCCTGTAAGTCTTTGGCAGAGAAACATTCAGAGAAGATAAAAGTCTAGGTTAGTAAACAGTAAATGAAGCTGAGGCAGAAGAAGGAGACCTCAGGACTCTGAGTCACTTATTCACAGCATTCTGTACCTGGATGTTGCTGTTGAGCTTGATTGGGAGCTTGAGTAAACCCACAAAAATTGCCATGTTTTTGGTAACCATTCCATATCTCCTTGTAGGGGGCTTCTGTAAAATTTCTGTATAAGAAAAATTAATTTTTGTCCCATAGGTTTAATTATAATGATGGCAAAATTCAGGTTGATTTCTAAAAATCAGAATGTATTTATTTTTCATTGCTAAATAATAAATTTCCAAGTATTAGTTCTGGCCATGGTAGCTGTGTTCTACTTTTTAAATAACTCCTTTAAACTACAAATCAAAGTTGAAGGATACTTTAGCAACAGTTAAGGGGTACTTGAATGATGCATAAATAAAGTACTCTGAAAGAATGAACAGTGATTAGGGAATCAGTATGTGTCAAAGTAATGATTCATAGGATAATCTTTCTCTAAATATTTCATTTAAACTCAAGAAAGTTTCCAAACCATTCATTTGCACCTCTCTGTCTCTTGGCTTCAAGTTTTTCACACAGTGTGTAAATACCAGATTCCCTGCATCTCTTTACAACTACTTCTTGTTTCTCTGGGATTGTTTGGGTATTTTTGGTTTTAGCTGGTTTGTTTCTTAATGTAAATAGAATAAAATAAGTTAGACATATTTCACTGGCAAAGATTTTTACAAAAGAAGGAATTCAAACGTAATGAATTAATTGTTCTAAGTCAGAGGTATGAATAAAAAAGAGCTTAGAAACTTGAATGAATTTATAGTTGAGCTTGGTGGAACATGAAGACAGCTGCAACTGGCTGCATTATTGATGAGAAACACAAAGCAGTTACACAGAACATTGAGTTAAAGAGGATAGAACATTGCTTTTCCACTTGGTGTGCAGTCAGATGTTAAAGCTTCATCTAGGTGCATCTTGGGGAGTTATTTGTACTGGGATTACTTATGCTTATCAGACTCTCGCACTTGCTAGCAGCACTAGGTTTTGTTAGGTGCCTTAAGAACAAGACCTTTCTAGAACTTTTCCCTTTCTTCCAATTGCCTACCACTTCAAGACAGAACTATAACTAAAACCTTTTGATTGACTGGCAATTAAGAAAAAAAAAGAGGGTGCAGATTAATGCAGTAGTCACTACTATATTATTATTAATATTAGAAGTAGTAGTAGTAGTAAAGTACCTAAAGCAGTAAAGGTTAGGTCAAGCTACAGGGAATGTTTCTAGCCACGTAATAAATAACAAATGTAGGGTAAAGTTCAACCAGCTTTTCCATTACATTAAATGGCAAATGCTGCAATTGAATCAGGGCATTTTGAGGTAAAATACTGGTAGATCTTGCAACAAAATGGAAATATGTCATATTTCCAAATAATAGCAACCTTAAAAAATAAAAAATAAAAGTTCTTAAAAGTTTAGGTTTAATTTGTAAAGATCCTAGGTTATATTATTATTCTTGCTGGCATAATGCAGGCCTACTAATATAAAATGCTTTTAACAAATAAAAAAAAAAAAAAAAAAAAAAAACAAAAAAAAACCAAAAACTTGAAAAAATGGGTGTGCAAAGGAGGCTTCAAACAACTCATTTTTTTATAGTTCCATGTGATGTCTTTTGTGTTTGCCCAAGTCAGTGGGCAGAGAGAAGCCTGATCTGTGATCTGTGCATTCTCTAAGAATTAAGCAGCCCCTTCTTTAGATACACCTTGCTAACAAGACCTGTGCTTAGGTCAGACCCTATTTCAGTCCAAGGTGTTAGAGTGCAATTTCCTCACCCCTCATTTTTTACTCAAAGACTCAGACATTCCTAAAATATTCACTTAAGTGGATCTTTTAATGGGTATAAAATGTAATAGATATGCGGTTTTGACTTGTAGTTTTCTATCATGCAAGATACAAAGGGGAAAAGTTTACAGAGTTTTGGTTTTTTTTTTCATGATCTTACACAAGAGGAACATATACTTCTAGAATTAAATAAAATAATAAGTTCTTTTCTACTACTTCTTCTACATTTTGTCCCCTTTGCAGATTTCAAGGTAAAAAACGAGATTTAAGCAGCAAATATAACTCAATAACCTCTCACCCTATACTCCCTTCCTGACTACACTGTTATAAAACAGGAAAGGTCACAAGATTAAATTGTTTTGCTTTACAGGTTAACTTTCATCAAATCAGGACTGGGTTTTTATTTGGGTTTTGTTGTGGGTTTGGGGTTATTGTTTTGGTTGGTTGGTTGGTTGGTTGGTTGGTTGGTTGGTTGGTTGGTTGGTTGGTTTTGGGTTGTGGTTTTTCATGTGTTGTGGGTTTTTTGCCTAGGGCTGAATTGGAACTTGTACTTTAAGAAAATCTAGCAAAACTGACTTATGTCTCACATGAGATCAATACACTAAATTAAAAGATGTGTTGCTATTCTGTGCCCTTTGGCATTTCATCATTAAATTCCAGGATTTTGTAACGGGAAATAACAGAATGTTTAAGAAATTAAAGACTTTCTATATACAGGTACTGAGCATCTCCATTTGGGCCAAGCTTTATTTTATTCTGGACAATGCAGACACTTGAAACAAGTGGAAATTTAGACACAATATGGCTACACCTGCATTGGCAAATGTTGGCCAAGAGAATGTCTGTAGTTGTGCTGAGAATGTGATGGCATTAAACATGCTCCAAATTTCTATACCAAGGTCTAGCACCGGATTAGTGAAAATTTGATCAACTGAACAATCAATAAAAGATGAGTTTCTAGTCAAGTTTCATCCAAAGGAAATCCAGTTTGAGCACTCCCATGCCACACTCACACCAACCATAAGAAGTTTTGATAATAATCAAATAATCAAGAGTTTTGCTTCAGATATTTATCTCTGTTGCAATGGGGGCACCCCTACAGGGCTGCCATAAGGAACTTAGTCCACTGTTCCTTGAGGCAAAAAATCTAGTATATTGACCAAAATTGAAACTGTGGGCTTAGGATTTGCTTCTTCTGTGCCCAAGAAATCTTACAATGGACCTGTGTTCCTTCAGCTTCCTAGGACCTTCCTGATCCACAGGCAGCATCCATTTAACTAACATTTTTTCATTAATTTGCAGGATTAATTTTCTGTTGTGTATAAATGTAAATTAAAACACCAAAGCATCTGGGAAAATAAATCTCTTTTTGGAATATATTAATAATTGATGTAGGATTGCGGTGATTTCAAAACCATTAAAAACTTAGGCCTAGAAACCCATACTAATAAATTTACAGAATGTAATTTAAAATATTACAGAATGGAAAATCACATCTACTGATACAAAGATTTGGCTTTCTGTCTTCATGGCAGTTGTTTGGGATTTTTTCTTGCTGTTCTGTGACCTACTATTTGGTTGTTTTACAAGTCTCAGTGTGATAAAGCAGAGCCTTTCAAATTGTGCTGCTATAGTGCTGCCAGCACTCATCTCTCTCAGAAAACAAACAAACAAACAAACAGATGCATTCTAGATGCATTCCAAATTAAGCAATCCACTACCTGAATGTTAATAATTATTAAACAATTCTAGGTGAGTTATTTCAACGTTTTGATCCTTGCATTAAAATTATTTAGCACTTCCACCAAAAGACAATAGTCAGAATACACACAGGAACACAAATTCCTACAAATTCCAAAGATCTTCTGGTTCACATACTGTTTCATTCCCTATTAGCTACAAGTAATAATATTGGCTTGTTTTAGACTTCAGGGAATGGAATGTTTAATTTGGATATTTAAATAATTCTGCCACACAGTTAAATCCCATGAAGAGTGATCATTTTCAAGGGAACTGCAATGCCATCCTGACCAGGAATGTTTCTGTGAACCAGGACCCCAACAAACCCATAATTCTTTTACTCTGTGCTTGATTTCAACAGCACTGTGGAAACTTAAGCATGAACAAAATAATGTAAGCAGTAGTAACAAAATATTTTCATAATCACAGCAAAGGAACTCTGCAAACAACATTTATGATCACTTATATGCATATACACATGGACATATACATGCCCATATGCATGGGCAACTCTAAGTCAAAATTGTTTATAATTCTTGATGTGTTATTGTATAATATTTCACTAACTGAACACTGCACATGCTATTACACAAACATGTACAACATAAAGGGAGACTTCAAAGCACATTTATGTTTCCTGCAGATGTGATTAGAATAATTACTATTTTATTCTTCTTATGTATGATCAGGCCCTTTTGTATGCAGCAATGCAAAAGCACTCAATGTGAGAGCCCTGTTGAGGCAATATCTTGTCTCTTTTGCTGCTTGGATTATCTGTAACATGCCTACTAGGATTAAAATTATGTGTCACTTAGTTTGTAAACTGGAAGTAGTTAATAGATAAATCAGCCAAAACTTCTTCAGAGTTGTTGATTATTTTTTTACTTAAGATGTGAAGAGGTGAGTAATGAACCTCCTCCTCTCATTTGCTCCTTGTGCATGGAGCTCTGCAGTAATCACAGTCCTGGCAGCTACCCAAGTCTGGCCACATTTATTCCTGGTAACAAACCAGCTCGGCTCTGTCACCCTTACTTTCTTCTTTTCCCTGGTGATCACCCATTCTCACTAACAATTTCCCAGTTCTCCATTAACTCTGAAATATACCTGCTGTCAAAATGGTTTATCACTTTATGAGCAGATGCTATGTTTGTTTGTTTGTTTTTAAAATGTTTGAAAGGAAAAATCACACAAAAGAGTCTGCATTGTCATTCATGAAGTATCAATTTTATCTAATTCTTAAAACAAAAAAAAGCCTTTTAGAGTCTTAGAATCATCATGAACCTCAAAATATTAATTCACAACTCATTTTTTACTGAGTAATAAAAGACATTAATTTTAATTGAGCTTCTCTGAATAATATACATTGACACATTTAGGTTTAGGTGAATTGGAATTCAAGAGTTATGTCTGTGATGATACTTTCTAAAGTTCTTCAATTTATTCTGTTCCTTCTCTGGCATGAAACAGCTGATCAAAGAACTGAGTGTGCTTTCCTAGATGTTTTGTTCTGTGATACGTCCATTTTTAATAAAATATTTATATGAATCCATTTTTAATAAATAAAAGAATTGTACTACCTATGTTTTTCAATTGGATACTTCTGTCACTCATTTTTACTTTCTTTAGTATCCATGGCCAGTATACACAAATGATAATCCAGCTTCTGTCCCTGATCCAAAAAATGAGATTTTATCAAAAATCACATAGCATAAAATTTAAAAACTGCTCAATTCATTTGTTCTTTGGAAAACCACTACAGTGAAAAACTTCACAGCACATATTCCCTGCAAAATGCTGCAAGTTAGTAGGAAACAACTAAAGAACTAAGATCTCAAGATCTTGAAAACCAGAAATGAGCCTGATTTTGCAGATCACCTCAATGAACTGAACTGACAGGAGGATTGTGCTCAGGAACCCTTAACAGGCACTACCTGGAATTAAACCTATGCTAATATCAAACTTAATGCCACATAAACTTAATGCAGGGTAATTATTTTCTAGAGGAAGGTTATAAGATTCATTGTAAATGCCAAATGAAGAAAGATTTTTCTTTCAGAGTGCCATGAATATTTACTCCCTCCTGCCTTTAGTGTAGGCAGTCTCATGTTGTGGAAAAGAAATATTTTGAGTATGTTTTTATCTCCACTCACTTTGCCAAAGTGGGAACATGACAGCATGTTTATTCCTAAAATTTTAAACTCAATCTCTCTAACTAAAATTATTCAAAAAGATTACAGTCTACCAGCACTGAAAAAGCATGTTAGCTCCACATAGAAGTGTTTAATAACATACAACAACATGTGACAATATATTTAACATTTTAAGTTTAGTAACATGTTTAAGTTCTATTTATACACAGCAAAAGGAAGCTCTGAAAAGAAATGTCTGCAGGCACCATGAATATTTTACACTTTCAAACCAAGTAGTTTGAATTGAAGTACATACTAGGAGTATGTCCCTGTAGTATATGACTAAAAATGCTAGCAATATTTATACTAAAAATATATGTTTGCACTTGCTTTATGATGGAAATGAAGGGAAGATCAGGCAAAAACAGCCTCCATAATACAGTTTACAAAAACAGTACTTCCTTTTCTATCACTCTTTCACAACAAACCTAGTGATCAATTGCCTGAGTAAAAATAATATTTTTAATAAAACTCTTTGTAAGTATTTCTACACTGCAACCTCTAAACCTCTAAACCACTAAACCTTTAAACCACTAAACCTCTAAACCACTAAACCTCTAAACCATAGCATCCAGCACCAGATTCAAATGAGTCTTAAACATCTCCAGAGATAGTGACTCCACCAGCTCCCTGGGCAACCTATTCCAACCCCTGGACACCAGTGAGGAAAATTTTTCTGATGTCTAATCTGAATATGCCCTGCCTCATCTTAAGGCCATTTCCTCCTGTCCCTCAGATTTTGGCATAGATTTTGCTTAAAAAAGTTAAGAAATTAAAACATATTTAAACTCAATATTATTATTTCTCCTTCACTTCTTTAGAGTGAAATTTATAATAGAATCTCAATGTGCTCTCTCTAAGCTTAGATTATAATAAGTGGAGTAATTGACTAATGTGTGGCAGTGTTCATTCTAGTCCAAGTGCAACAGAATAAAGTGAAGGTCTCACTGACAAAAGACTTGAGAGCTGCTTTAAATACTTGGAACCTACTCCATTTTCCTGCCTTTTACCAAAAACATTTTGAAATCACACAAAAGAGTAAATCAGAAAATCTGTTCTTCAAATTACCTGGCTTCTCCCCCAGAAGACAAGCTCTGGTCACATCTTCCTTTCCAAGGCTGTGCTGATTTTTTCTAAACAAGAACATTCACAGGGGCTGGGTCTGTCAGTAGCAGCATCTAACAGAATGATGCAATGAGGAAAATGCTATTTCCAAAAATCTCAGCCTAATGCAATTTGTTTCACAAGCTGACTTGTTTATTCAGAAGAAAACTTTTTATTAAAAATAAACAGTAAAAGGAGGTCATTTTGTCTTAAGACATACAGCCAGAAAAATGTCTTGAAATTCTTTTCTCTCTTCATAAACAGTAATTGCTTTTGCATTTTATGAAGAAAAGAGAGTCAACAGTTGTACTTCTTTTTCTAAAACAATAGCAGTTTTTGCATTAAAAAATAATTACTGCACTTGTGGAACCTTCCAAGATTGATGGTAGAACCAAGGGAAAAGCTTTTAAAATATATTTATAATATTTGTGTTGAATTAAAGCCTGCTTGCTCTCATGCCTGCCCAGGATGAGTGATAAACCAGCAGAAAGTGCTGCTGGCAGAGGTAGATAGTGAGGGTAGAGATAGAGAGGGATTTACTCTTTTGCAGGCAGACAGAAAGTGGGATTAGGATGACTTCTAGCTGCAGGATCCAATATAAAATATAACCAACCCAAACAATCTGTGACAATTGACAGCTGACAATATTTCTTCTGGACCAAAAGGGAAGAAGACATTGGAGGGCAGAGGAAGAAACTTTAATTACAACCTCATTTGTGTTTCCTCTTTGCAATGAGTTGACTCTTAATGTGGGACTTAAATTAAGTACTAGCTTCTTCTGTTTTTAAAAGTTAAGGATGTACTTGACATATAGCCCTAACTACTAAGTCCTGAAAACTATAAATAGTATCAGTCAAAATCTAAGAGATAAGAGATTTGATCTTTCTTAGGAGTTTTTAAGAAGACCTTTTGTATAATTGTAGATTTTGTTATCTTCCACCTACATGTTCCATCATTGGAGACAGCTTAAATCACCAAAGAAGCCTTTTAAACACATTTAGAGAAATGACTATACTGGGATGCTGTCTTCACGCTCTTAACCTTTGAGATTGAAAATTTTTATAGAAAATATCTCTGTGCTTTTTTAGGTGGATGTTTTAATGCCAGTCAGATGAGAAGGCCCTTTTAGAGAAGCTGAACATTAAAAATAATGCAAGGTACATTGAAAAACAAAATTCCTATCACTGGATTGTTTTTGAAACACAAAACTGTATTTACTGGTTTAAAACTACATTTCAAGAGCCATATGCTAATTATCTACAAATATAAAGTAATTTAGTTGCCAATATATGACACTTGAGGATCCTTTTCTCTTAAATATAATGGAGGATGATGTTTATAGATCAAGAATAATCTTTTCTGTATGCTAATGATATAGTCTGGTCAGTGTGAACAACAGGGTCAGATGAGCACAACAATCTCTGTGACTTTGAAGTGTATGTTTTACAACACTTTGTAACCCATTTACAAGAAAAGGAAATTCTGAAATGGTAAAAAGAAGTCAGCACTATGTATTCTGCCTAAAAGCATCACCATTTATACTCTGCTTAAAAACCTGTGTATGAGTTTGCTGAAGTAGCTGAGGGCAGTAAAATATGCATTCAGGAATCAAACTCCTAATTTATTTAGGAGTGAGAAATTAATTTAAAAGTGAGAACAGCAGAATTTTTTAAACAACCTGGCCTCAAAACAGGACAGAAATTCCCTACTGGCATTTTTGTTTATTTTAACAGAACCTGTTCTACTCAGTTGATTTCATTACTTTTTCCATAATGGGATGCTGGAAAGTATTTCAAAATAACAAGATTGCACAGATATATCATTAGTCATCAAATGCATTTTATATCTGACTTCCATGTGGAGTATAGAAGTTCTGATTGTATAATAAACAGAATTTTAATAATCTGTCTGTAAAATTGGGTATTGCAAAAGCAAATGAGCAGCAGAATGACAAGCAGAAACATTAAAAGAAATAAATGTCACATGAAGATCAAAAAAAAGAAATGTAGAAGGAGTGATTTAGTCACATCCTGTAGGACAAAAAAGTTTATTTAGCTACTATGATTTTCTAAGATTTTCTAAGCAGCTAGCCATCAGTGTTCTCAAAATAAAATGTTGGATAATGAAACTTTGCACAATTAAACAATTTGGCTCAATTAATTAATTAATTTTGCATTTGGCTCAATTAAGGCCTCTGAAACACAGGGAATTTTTAACTAGCAAAAACCTGTAACTGACTTTCTTACTAGCTACAAATTATTTTCTAAAAGGAAAACACAGGAACAAACATAAAGTCTACGAAAGGTTTAAAATCCTTGAAATTATTCTGACACTTTTCCTGGTCCCTATGAGCTCAGCATCCACTTAGATTTCATTTGATTAATTTCCTTAAAACCATTCCTTGATTTTCTATCTCTACATCATAAACAAGAGCAAAGAAAATTCTCTCTGTGCTGCAAGTAAACAGCAATATCTGCTTTAACTTCCAAGCTGATCTTGCATGATGAAAGAAACTTGTCATCTCACAGATATGAAAACATCTATTTTTTTTTTGTCAGCTTGCTTGATCTAAGAATGAAAAGCAATGCACACTTAACAGATGTACTACCTTTCTTGTGCTGTGCCCTCATCACAGGTTTTTGTTGACATTTTCCTCCCTCATGAGTCTTTGGTGGTTTTTTTGTCAATGTCAAAATGGAGTAAGTTATCAGAAACTTCTGCATCTGAGATCAATGCTCGCACAAAAGCTACAAAGACAGCCTTAATTGTCTAGTTTACTTTCATATTTACAGGTCATCTCTGGGAGTCTAATAGCTTTAAAATTCCATTCATCTGCTGTTTTCACAAAAAAAAAAAAAAACGAAAAACAAAAAACTAACAATACCTTTACAAATCCATTCAAATTCATGTTTAACAACTGAACACATTAACCTTGGAATCTGATGCTCCAGAAATATCCCATGGCCATTTTTTTGAAGGCTTAAATTTCTACATGCTCAAGCTATAGCATGTTAATAAAAAGGAGTTTGCATACAGATTTTTACAGAATTTCTTAGTGCAATGAATCTTACAGTTTAAATTATCTAGTAAGATTTGTTATTTTGTTCACAAACACCAGTAAAAATATCTAGAACATAATCTAAGCCCGTTTCTTAGTAAAAACCATAAAATATTTTAATTAGGAAAAAATATAACAATATCACACTTATTTGAATGGTATCCCAACTGTTATTAACCACATTTAAGTAAAACAGACTAAAAAGTGAAATTAAGTTGCTTCTTGGTGTAGAGGTTATTTTAATCACTTATTTCAGCTGCTATTTCCTGCTTTTGTATTTGTTTACAATTCACCAGGACTAAACCATAATCCCTGCAAGACTTGCCCTGCTTGTTGTGCACACACAATTATACTGCATAAGCAATAAAAAACCTTGTTCCATGTTGCCTTTTACAATTCCTTCCTTCAGTGCCTGTTCCTGGCAGTGCATCTATTTGCAGATTCTTTTACCCAAAGGTAACTGGAGACATGAAGACTTACAGGAAACTATATCTCACCAAAGAATTTTTTTGTTCTAAGAGTTATGATTTCACACAGCACAAGCAGAAATTGAATGCAATATTAGCTTATTTGATAAAATTCTAAAACTTTAATGGTCTTTTTAGTCATTCCATGCTCTGGTAATGCTTCAGGGAGGATTTCCCACTGGTAAAGGCTCTAAAATTTAAAATAAATGAAGACATCAGGATGTGAGTCATTAATTGTTAATTATAGTCACCTAAATTCATTGGTTTCCTACAGACTATCCAGTTAACAGTGATCTATAGACAGATTTTTTAGAATACCTATAAACAAAAGAAGTCTAAGGTACTTTATGTGATGGTTCCAAGCCATCTGCTACACTCTTTGAATGAAATGACAGTAAGAGGGGGCAAATTCAAAATGATGTAGCAGATGGTCTTGACATAAAATGATGGCATTTATGCCTTATTTTTGTTTTCTTTTTATTTACTGCTGAAGAGAACAGAAGAGGATGAGCTCCAAACTCTATTAGAATATGGTAACATTATTTAGAGCTATAAAGTATGCTAGAAAAAAAATTCAAAAATGTAGCTTGTAAATCCACTGTAATATAAAGGGGAGAAAACAGCATCCTAGACTAATAGAAATCGTTAAAAGAGAACTTGTGTATGCCCCATCCCTGGAAGTGATTAAAACCAGGTTAGACTGAGCTCTGAGCAACCTGGTCTAGTGAAAGTTGTCCCTGCCCATGGCAGGGAGTTGCAAACAGATGATCTTTGAGATCCCTCCCAACACTAACCATTCTGTGATTCTGTGTTAGTGAAAATCTCCATTCATTCTTTCTGTCCTTTCTAAGGCTGGCTTTTTATCTGTCCTCCCAAATATCAAACCCTTACTGGTGGAAGAATTTTCTGTTTTAATCCAGTGTTCTATCCTCTGTATCTTCCTGAAATCAGTGAGCTTCATTTTAATCAGAAACTTTAATTAACTTTGGAACTAACTTTTGGGAACCAAGCAAATAGTAGCTAAAAGTGTATCTATTTTGTCAGTCATTTCTTTCTGTCTTTCCTTTGGGACATTGTGTCAGTGATTGGATCTCAAAGTACTGAGTAGTCTGAATGGCTCCAGTGCCATGCTCCCTCTATTGGTGATTCAGTTTATCCCCAGCAACTGCATTAACAGCCTTCAAATAGTCTTTTCATAAAATAAGGCTTCACAAGTCATTATTATTTACAGATGAAACCGGAAAAATTGCTTTCAAGGGAAGAATAAAAAAATAAATACTGTAAAGGAGCTTGAATTAGATTGATTGTGACATAAACACAAGTAGATTTTTTTTAGGTTAGAACAGAAATTTTTCCTTACTATTGCCTTTTGCAATGCTATCAGCAGTAAATTTATTTCTGTTTCTAGACAGTGAGGTGCATTCCAGGTCTCTCTGGAAGCATTACTTCCCATTATGAAACTTTCATCTTATTTTGTAGATGGAATGCCAGTGTATTTTACACCCCATTCTGCATTGGGTGTAACACAGCATAATTCATGGTGATGTAAGAGCAGCCTTCTTATGAAATTCAAGTTGCAGAATCAGCTACTGAACTACTTGGCAGTCCCAAAATAAACAGAAGCAAAAAGAAAGTGATAAAAAGTTACTGGGAAGAATGTGGTTGCATTTAATTCCATGATGCACTGACAGGTGATAGGACATAGCAGAATAAATTCTGTAAAAATTAAAAAGTACTGAAAGTATTGGGAAAAATTATAAGTCAGATTAAAACATGAGACAAACTTTCCCATGGGAAAACTACTAGAACCTGGTTTAAGGAGCCTCCTTCTATAATACTATTATTTGGGGAAGATATGACACCTCTCATGTATAAGGAATTGTTTCTTATTAGACAAAAAGATAACTGAGGAGATCTAGAGATAATGGAATGTGTTTTCAGCTAAGTCATAGAGGAAAAGATAATTGAGAATAAAACTCATAAAGCTTAGTTTGGCATGAGTTTTTTAGATGTGAATGTTTATAAAAATGGTTAAAATCAGTGATGGGGGATGGGAAAAATTATGGGGAAATGAGCCTTCCTTTTTCATAGACATCTAAATAATTGTGTGGAACTTATGCTAAGAAAAATAGAAAAAAATAAATCATAAGCCATGAACCTCTTAGGAGTATTCTTCTCTTAGGAACTAACATAGTCTTCCTTCATGAAACAATTGAGAGACTGTAACACTGGCACATGACCTAATCTTCTGTATAGGACTAAATATTTATATCACAACATGATGATAGAACCATGAAATCAGGGCAGCTAAAGCAGCCATAAACAGTGCATTAATGAAATAGCAGTCAGAAAAGGAAAAAAATTACACCTCAATACTGTACCACAAAAAAAAAAAAAAAAGCAGAATAATAATATTTTTCTCATTAATGGCATAAAACTACTGGAAGTGCCAAGCTGCATATTTTTGTTTGAAACATCACATGCTTTCCTGCAAATGAAAAAAAACCCATTTATTTAATACATCTGAGTGACTTAAATGTTTGACTGCTGCCAAGGATTCAGACATAGGTCAAAAGTAACTGCAGTACTCTTTAAAGGGTTTCTGCACTGCTTTTGAATGTATTTCATTGGAATGTTAATCACTCAAAAGAGAAAACCTGAGAAGAGAAAAAGGGTGGCCCTGTTGTTATTTTAGAATGAAGAGTTCAATAATATTAATTTTATTGAAGCATATTTTTATGGAAATATCTTATTTTTTTATTTTTTTTAATTCTGCTGAATCCTGAGAGTTGTGAAAGGGAGTGGAAGAAGCAAAGGACTTTTAGTCTTCTTTAGAAGTGGATAAAGTCTTTCTTGAAAGCCTGATGAATGTAAGACAGATGGGACATTCATTTGAAACAGTCTGATGTGAGATATAGAAAAGGGATGAAGCACAAGAAAGGCACAGATCCTCAGATCCTGCTATCTATAGGAGAAGTGACACTGAAGGAGAGAAGAAATAAAGGATTTGCAGAGTCTCAAACTAAGGGCAGATAGAATGAGGGAGAAGTTGAGCCTAAGACCAAAAGCAGACAGTCACTGAGAGAAGGGAAGTAAGACTTTGTGATCATCTCCTGGAAACAGCTTTACAGGAGTCAAATGCTGTTTGAATCTCTGTCTTCATGGTTATAACATAGAACAGATCTGACAAACATAACGTGTAGTCATCTTCAAGTAATGCATAAACCCAGAATTTTTTATTTGTATCAACAGTGCAAAAATGGTATTTATGCTCATTGAAGTGTATTTCTTAAACTTTGAGAGTAATGGACTGCTTTGGAATGAAATTATGTGACTCAGGTTGATGTGTCAACTCATTTTGGTCATGTCCACTGCATAACAAACACGCAGGAGACACTGCTGCCTCTGAAATACCATTGTTGCTCAGCAATGATTCCCTTCTTCCTTCAAAATCCTGGGAGGGCTCCTAAATTAATTATCCTTTGTCTTAGAAGTGGAGAGCTCCATGGCACAGAGCTAGGTAGGGCTCCCTATTCCCCATAACTGAGGTGGCCAGAATTTTGGCATTCCTTTTCACACACTTCACTAGGAGAAAATAGTTTAATGGTAATGCTAGGAGAAGAAACACACCAGAGGCAAAAATTGTTGGCCCTTCAGTACTCTAAGCTACAATACACAGCTCTTGCAATAAATTCTTTCACTGTACTTCACTGCAAGAGACACCACATGCCTTCTATTAGTAGGTATGTTGGATATGGGCTCCTCTTTAAAGCACCAACACCAGACATTGTAAGTGTAGGCTGTAGAGCCTGAAGTGCCCTTTTGACCATGGACCATTCATTTCCCCACTCTAATCATGAGTCAGGCAATAATTGGGATCCACTCTATCCCCATCTGTAATTTAGCCATTTCTTAACAAGAATAAAGAAATGACAGTATTTATTTCGTGCAGAGCTAAACGTCCCAAAATGCTGAGGTGATGTTTTGCTCGACATGATCCAGAAGAAAATAAATATAAAATAAGTAAGAATCAGCAAGAATTGCATGAATTTGAAGGCACCTTGTCACACATACCAGAATTAAAGCCTCCTTATAAAATTATACAAAACTTTTGGTTCCTGTAATATAAACAGAATCTTTAATGAAAAGTACACCTAAGAATTTGTTCTTCTGGCCAGTTGTCACCTAAAAACATAATCTTCAAAACTCAATTCTGAACTGTCTGAACATGTGCCTATTGATGGGAAGTGGTGAGTGCTTTCCCTATTAAGCTTTATGTCAACCCACAAGTTTTCTCATTTTTTGTTGTTCTTCACTTCTCCATCCCACCAAGTGGAAATCCCACAGCTGGTGGCTGGGGTGAAACCATGACTCCTGCACCTCCTTGCTATGAATGAATTCACACTAAGAGGTTCCAGAGATGAATCATTTATTTATTCCTGCCACTTTTCCCTACAGAACTTAATTTTTTTGTTAAGAGTTGCTGATGATTCTTTCCTACATTTATATGTTTTCTATTTATACATAGATAGTTATGAGACAGAGACCTATGCAGCAATGCTTATTGCTTTATTTTGCTGCTTGCTTTTGTTTATTCCTACAGAAGAAAAGAGTTCAAGATTATACATTTTAGAATATCTAGGTACTAATAAAAGCATTAAAAGCTATGATTATAGACTTCTTATGTTTACATAAAATTTAGATTTTCTAGTTGCATAGTCAGCATAAAAGTACAAATAATGTTCCTTAAAAGGCTCACAATCTATTCTGCCCTTAGTAATTTTTTGTTTCATTTCGATAAATACATAAAAATTACAAAACACAATTCTTGTTCCTTTTTTTTTTTGCATTTATCAAGAATTTAAATATCTGACATAACACGAGGAAGGCTTGACCATTTGTATATTAAATTTCCATTGCTTTCAGTATATTTTTATGTATGTTTCCAAGAATGATCTGAGAGGCAATAAATTAATAAATGGGTGAATCTGGATGAATAAAACCCTGAACTAGTTCTGCTAAGTACTGCCTTGTCTTTAGTTCTGCTGTTTTCCCTTACTGTTATTAGTCCTGAGAAGTGGATTTCAGGGTCCAATGAGATACTCATAAAATCTTCCTATTAGACAGGCTTAAAGTACAATTCAAGCTAGAAGAGCTAGGAGCATTCACTACACATTTTGTGGGAAGGTGTTAGGTAAGGTCTAAAACAATACCACTCACACAAATAGCTAGAAAATATCAAACATCAAGCTGTATTTTATACTTTATTGCTGGCATGCTCCAGAAAGATGAAATGCATACACTATACTACCATGACAGTGAAGTGATCAATTTATTTTTACTATTACAATCTTAAGCAGGAAATTCTGCTTTAATAACACAAAAAATAAATCCAAGTTAAGACAATTATTTTACATATTTGCTCCACGAACATGATACATTTTGACAATAACATATCACAATAATTACTAAGTAATCACTGCGTTAAAGTTAAATACAAATATGAACTGTCACTATAAGCACTAACATGTAAAAAAAGCACATCAGCCTTTAAGGAATGTTGAGTGTGAAGAGTATTTGAAAGTAGTTAATGAAATGCGAAAGTATGCATTTCCATATGCCTAAAAATTACATAACCCTTGGAGTCTCCAAAGTAATATTCAATCCATAGTTCTGGCTTAAAGTCTTTCCTCTCTCATTGCACATTTTTAGGTGTTATTTATTTATATTCCAGTATTGTTACAGCTAGTTTTGTCATCTACATAAAAAAATAGGTCATTTGTGTGAGAGTTCCTCTTGAAAGTGCAAGCTTTTCATGAGAACTTCATAGTACATAGCCAGGTATGGCATATTAAAAAAAAAAAAAAAAAAAAAAAACAAAAAAAAACCACTTTTTTCTGGTTTTGTGTAAAGAAAAATATAACACAATATGAAGAAACTCCATAGAGGTTATTGAAGTGATAATGTCACACACAGTTTTCAGTTGAAATCATTTCTCAGATCTCTTTGCCCATTTTTTCTTAGATCTTGCTTGACAGTTCTATTCTCTCCTTTGCCTTTGGAACTGACCTTTCCTAGCATTTTACAAGAGTATTCTCCTTCTAGTTCATAGACCAAAGTCACCAGGATTCTGCAAAATGAGACCCAGGGATTTCTATGGAGGCTTCTGGGGAAGAGTCCACACCACAACTGCACAGCTGCCAGGTGCAGATGGAGTTTGGCAACTTTCAAACACCCAGCAGCAGAACCAAGCCAGCTCTGTTTGAAATTCTGCAGTGTTTTATTGTGACATCAGCGTTCACAAATGGCTTTTGTCTTCATAAATATTGTGGGATTGTACTAATTGTTTCTTCACTTAACCTCACAGATACATTCCTTCTTATGGCAGTTGTAACACAGATAGCTAAAGAGCAGCCCAAAGATAATTAAAGCAAGAACACAAAAGACTGAAGACCCAAATGAAAGTTAAATGTTTGAATATTTGTATAAAACATGAAGATCATATTAAAATAGCCATGTTGTTGCTGCAAATATTAATCCACAGTAAATTAATTTATACATTTAGGTAGTTTGCTAACTACCAATGAACCCAAAATTCTCATAATAAGATCCCATAATGAAATCTTGCCGACCAACTAGAAGTGTTTTTGTCCTTCAAAACTGCCTGCTTTTGATATCTAGACTACTGTACTTATAAACAAAAGATCAATTTCGTGAAGAAATGTTAAACAGTATTTTTCTTCTCTGGAAGGGATTAACAATTTTTATGCTCAATTACTTTTCAGTACTTGTAAATAAAAATTTTCAGTAGACTTAAAAGAGTGCATGGGGCACTCATTTTGCTATAACAAATTAGTATTTAATCTAAAAATAAGAGAGTTTGTTATGAACTTGGCCAATAGACATAAATTTTAATGATAGACTGATAAAAGCAGGCAGAATGCAGCATAATTTTTAATACAGTAACACAGGCATTCCCTTGCATAACAGCTCTCATTATGTAATTTCCAGTGGCAATGTAATTTATCTACTGTAATTTGCAGACACGTTTAAAACTAAATGTGATTAATATTTATGCAGCTGATTTTTTTTCCAAAAGCAGATTTTATTTTATTTTATTTGACCTTGTTCCTCAAATTAATTTATTTCCTTTCATCTTTCTGCTTAATAAATCAAGGAGAATATATACATAATGATTAATGTTAATAACTGCCCTGCAATAATATTGTGATGTACTGCATTATATGTCCTACTGGAATTAAATCTAAATTCTTTTACCTTTTTTAACTGAAGAGTGGTATGCCAAGAGGATAGCAGAAAAACATGCAAAATGTGTTCTAGCTTTTTGCACATTCTCTTAATTTAGAAAAGGACTTGCACTTTAATTTTCTTATCATTTTTATTCAATATTCAATTTTCATGCATGTTTTTGCATGTTTAAAACTGCAATATATTTAGATGTGCATCTTCATTTCTGCCATTTCACTCTTCAGTCCTTCCATGTCAATACAATTCTTCCTGATGAGATTGTTTTAACAATTTGCATGGAGAAGTTTATTGTAATTTTCCTGTTTTGCAAAAAATTATGCAGATTATTTTTTAACACATAGATATCCTTTCACTGTAAAGAATCCACATGGTCCTGTGGCTGCTCAATAAACAATATTGAAATGGCATGGTTTTATTAAACAGTATCCTGGGGAAATTTGGTTTTGTTCTTTTGAAAAGAATGAGCATTAGAAACAAATTCTGAGAAAAACAAAGACAATTTTCTTTGTGCACCAGTAAGGAACCAGCCAATATTTTATTCATTAAAAACATTCAGAAACTTAAAAACTGACATAACTTTCAAAACCAAAATGTGTTAGAAACAAAATTGGTTTAATAACTGAACTAGGCTTCAATCACTTTTTATTCCATTAGAACCTGAGAACTCCATTTCCTGGGTATAGGGTGTTAGAGATATTATCCTTATTTGGAAAGACACAGCTGTAACACTGCCTTTTTCTTTTTTTCCCCAAATTGTGTGCATTTTCACATTCCCTTGGCATGATACTTGCAGCTGCAGTGTGACTGGAACTTTGGGCTTTCTGGTTTTCTGAACCCTAACCATTGCCATAACCCAAATCCTAGGCAGAAGCTAAAATGCAGCCATGGGCTGTGGATGGTTTCAAGGAGACTACTGTGGAGGGAGCCATACTGTATCCTTTTTCACCTTCCCTTGGCATGATATTTGCAGTTGCAATGTGCCTGGAGCTTTGGGCTTCCTGGTTTTCTGAACCCTAACCCAAGGCAAAACCATAAGCCTTGGAAGAGGGGTAGATGGAGCCATGGGCTGTGGCTGCTCTCAAGGAGAAATATGTGGAGGGAGCCACATTGTGGAAGTCCTGACCTTCCCTGGTCATGACTTCTGCAGCTGCAGTGTGCCTGGAGCATTGGGCTTTATAATTTTCTGAACCCTAACCCAAGGCTGGGCATGAGTGTCTGCATGGGAGTGAAAGTGGCTCCAAGGACAAAGCTGTGGTGGGAGCCACTTTACAGCAGTTTTTTGTTCCCCTTGGCATGACTTTAACAGCTGCAGTGTGCCTGGAGATTTGGGCTTTGTGGTTTTCTGAACCCTAAGCCTAGGCAAAGCAGTAACCCTTGGCAGAGGGGTAAATGCAGCCACGATCTGTGGATGGTCTTATGTTTAAAGGTGAAAATGAAACTGCAGGAACAGAGAGATTCCCCATCTCCTGGATAGAACTACTGCTCAAAACTATCAGTACAGAACACTTATACAAATAGGCTTGGTGGGTAGTGGTAAAAAGAAAAAAGAAAGGGAAAGAAAAAAGTTATGGATATGCTAAGATTATGTAAATCAACATATACTTTAAAGTATTATTGGGGAACAGTAATATTCTGTTACTCACCACCTAGAAGAAAATTAAGTGTAAATAACACTTCAGATTTTCAAAGACTGACTGTAATGGATGACACTGAGTGAAAAATTTTGCACCACTGAGAACTGGAATAATTGTGGTTTTCAAATGAAAAATAGACAAGAACATCCCCAGAGATGGTGCAGAAAGGAGAACTGCAGCCCACTTCCTATTACCTTTGAAAGTCCATTGTCTCAATTCTCAATCTCTGTATTCTGATCTAACTCGTGTAACTTTTTTAAATTCAAAAGCTATGTATCCTTCCTAGGCAACCGTTCTAAAAAACAAACTATAGAGCCAGGTTTTCTCACTTCCTCTCAGGCTTCAAATGAATCATAGAATAATTAATGTTGGAAAAGACCTCCAAGACCATCAGCTCCAACTGTTGACATAATTGTAACCCAAATATTTGAACTGCACTGTGCAGGGACCATTTTAAATTTTCATATTAAAAATACTGATTTTTTTAAAAATGCATGACACCACCTACAGTAAGAATAACCTAAAATCACATACTGCTATTTAAGGCAATGCTAAGAATATTGTTTCATCAGAAAGACTTGGAGAAAGTGAGTCTCAGACAAAAAAATAATTACAGAAAAATGAGCACAAGGTTTGTTGGAAAGTACCAATAATAACTGGTACAGTAGCAAGACTGACAGAGACAATTTAAACATATGACATAGTTCACTTACATGAGTAAAGCATGTTTTTATCAGTGTGTCTAGGCTGAGATAATTTCTTCCTAAAATTTTTCTTTTACAAAAATTTTCAGTGTGCCCAGTGTGGGAGGTAAGGAGGTGGAAAAGAGTTCCAAGAGTTTTGCTAAGGAAATCCATAATTTGGAGTATTTCCCAGTCCTGGAATAGCATCAGTGGTTTTTTGTTTGATTTTTTTCCCCTCCACTGGGCAAGAATGATAACAGCAGCATTCAGAGAGGATAGGAAAAGCCTAAAAAAAAAGGGTGGATGTTGGAAGTAGGGAACAGCCCCTAGATTAGATAATTACTGAATGAGGTAGGTGTTTTCTTCCAAGCACTATAAGAGGAAGAGAGAGACTCTGAGGGATGAAAGAACTAGAAAGAGATACTGGTGTTAGAAGATGAAAGAAAAGCAGAAATGTTTCCTCTCCTCTCTAAGTAAAGGGAATTTCTCAAAGAAAGAAATATAGAACATAGTGTTCCCAGAGCTCCCAGAGGAAAAGAGTAAGTAGATTAGGGAAGTGAGGGTTGTGAAAAAAGTCATCTCCTGCTGATCCATAAGGCCAGCTTTTAAAAATATTTTAACCATAGAGACCCGTGGAAAAGAGGCAGCCAAGATTTGAACATTCAGTTGTTGCTTTGGCATTCCAGAAATACAACCACTGTTCTTCCAGCTCCCTTCTCTTTTCCATTCCAGCCACTCTCCTCCTTTCTGGTTAGAGGGTGGGATCACACTAGCACTTTTCTCAGCATGAAAACAGAGCTCTGCACCGTGCACATGACAAATCTGCCATTTCTTGGCTCACCACAGTTGCAGAGACACAAAATATTTGAAGTTAGAGGGCACCTCTGGAGACTGTCCACTGCAACCCTCTCAGCAGTGGCAGCAGCCACAGCTGCAGGACTCCCAGTCAGACTTTTAATGTCTTCAAGGATGAAGACTTCTCCACTTCTCTGTGCAACCTGTTCCACTGTTTGATCAGTCTTAGAGACTGTGGTTCTGTCTTCCTCAATACTCTACAGATAGCTCCAGTGTTCTGCAGCAGGAAAAGATTGTTCAGGAAAGACACTGCACTTAGGCCTTTAAAAGGACCACAAAATATCATTTCTAGACTTCATTCTATCACTGGCATAAACAGATGCATAAATAAATTTAAAAAAGGAAAATAATCTTTCCACCAGTGAACAGATATTCATGAACATAATTTAAAGGCAGACTAACAGTGAAAACAAATACAACATATATGGAAGAACAATATAATAGAGAATTCAAATTATCTTTATATCCATTAGTACATAGTGCTTAGAATATGCATTTAGAAAAACTAAATTATACTACTCTGCTCCTAATCTACTTGTACAATGGACTGCAAGTAACCAGAATTCCAGTTAATGTATTTCTCCAATCTGATATACTACAAATATAAATTTTGCATTTCCTTTGACTAAGGAAGAAATACATAATTGTCTTCTCAAACACATTTCCACTTTGAAATCTCATGATGAATTCGTATGAAAAATTTGATCCACCTTTATAGGAAAAATTCTTCCTACTATAACTTAATGGTCAGGAAAAGATAAAAGATCTTAAAGTACACAGAAAGAATATTAACTTACTTTTTTCTACTATACTTATAATACTAATTTAAAAGAAAACTCAAAAGAGGTTTCCCACATAACTCTTTCAGTCCTTTTTATCTCAGTAGTCAGACATGACTTTGTCACTGCACTCACAGTTTCTGAAACTGAGCAAAAATCACAGTTATGAATTTTATTGCACACCTCTGTACTACAGCTAAGCACCAATTTATACATTCTGCTTTGTACAGCACATTTTGCCTCTGCAGCCCTCTGAGCTCTGTTTGACATGTTTAGCTGGTAACAGCCTGGCAGTGCCTTTGTCTTACTGAGCAGATGCACAACAATAATGAGATTTAACAAGAGCACACAAATGCCAGATTTGACCTGAGACTTGGCAGACACAGGGAAAGGGAAGCTCTACATCTAGATCATGGCACTTTATGTGTTCAAGACTCAGTATCTTCTTCTAAAAATCAGGAATTGCATTCCAGAAAGATTGAAACAATACAAAAGAGTAAGAGGAAAGCTTTTTTTTTTTTTTCATGACAAACTTTGGTATAAGAAAAGATCAAAAGATCCAAAGATAACTACAACACTTTTAAAATACATATTTAGATACAAGTGTGAGAGGAAAAAAGAAGATTATCAAACATTCCAGGGACAGCCAAGAACTTTGAAATAACCTGAATACTTAATATTGGCATGCCAAAGGAAATTTGCAGAAGTTAAACATTTGTTTTTATCTCACATCAGGAACTAATAAGAGGCCAAAAGTGTGTAGAATTTAAACGAGGTCTTATCTGATGCATTTTTCCAATGAAATGAGAGCAGTTAAGACACAAGGGAGCAAATGTGCTATCACGTGGATACAGTCTTCCAAGAAAACTTATGTGTAAAAACAGATTAAAATATCATTTACTCTCATGAGGCAAGACAGCAGACAAGACAAAAAAACCCCACACATTTATTGTATATACACACGCTCATATATTTATGTACATATACCTCCATGAATGTGTGTCTGTATATATATGTATGTGTGTGTATATATATATATATATATATGTACATATATGCACATGTCTATGTGCACACACAGGTAGACTACCAGCATGAAATGTTCCATTATTGAAAAATTCATAATTAGTACTTTGAACATTTTCATTTTCTTTTGAAAAAGTAATTTAGAGTTAAAACTGTTGTCAAAGTCTATTAAAACATATAATATGGATCAAAGTAAAATAGCATATTCAGTCAAGACACAAATACTTGACAAAAGATATGTAGAAGGAGACTAATTGTTTGGAAACTGAAAAAATAATTTTTCATCACCAACATACCCAAGAAATGTGTATACTAGTACAGAAATCCCCATCTAGGTCAAGTCACTGTGAGCAAAAGGGCTCTACTGACAGTGGAGCTCCTAGCAATTATCCAATGAAAAGAACATATATCAGCAAAAGCATTTTACTTCTTAAATTACATAAACTGAGGGCTTTTTCTTCATGTATAACATAAATTTTCTGTGAGTAGTGGAATCAATGATGATAATTTCCTAAGAATGTGTGCATTCTATTCCCTAAACTCAGTTTCTGTGTCATAGAATTCTCTCCTTCCCTTTCTCCCACCACACTAATGGCAGGGAACAGTGTGTGTTATGGCTAGTCAGTGTTTATAAATAATCTAATTTTGACATCTAGCTACTGCTCCAAAACCCCCCCTAACTTTAAATAGCTCACTTTTTCTTGCATATTTGTCAAGGAGGGACATTAACTGAAACTCCTCTACTGTGCTGACAATACTCACCAAATTTTCAGGAACCTAAAACCTAAAATGGGTTTAAATTGATTGGATTCCTGTGTTTTAGAGGTTCTAGACAGAGAACACAATTGGACAAGTTTTGTTCACAAGTGCAAGGTTGGAATGTGAGCAAAGTCTCCATGACTAAAGGTACTCCTAGAGTTAAATGGTAACTTTAATCTGTCCTTACACATCAAACCCAGAATATATCAGCCCCAAAGTCTGGCCCTCTGGACTATATTTACAGTAAATGGGAAAATTAGTGCTTTTAGGTGAGCTGTGGCTTACCTCACAGTAATGCAGACATCTATACTGATCATCTGAGTCACATTCCTGAACTTCTCTTGAAGCATCTATGTAGATAATTAAATTGAGAAGAGAAAGAAACCTCATTTGAGATTTTTTTAAGTAGATACTGTATTAGGAATAGGAAGAGAGCAGTAAGAGGTAACAAATGTCTTAAAAGGTAATCAAGAAAAAAGTAGGCAAAACCCATGAGTCTTAAGCTCCGTTTGAATTAATGAATCTTCATTTCAAAAAAACTTTGGAAAAAAAAAAAAAAAAGAGAGTGTTTCATAGCTAACAATAGGGTTGATCCAGTCTTCAAAACTGACATTTTAATAGGCAAATCCTTGAAATTTTGAAATTGTCTCAATTAGCATAAAAAGCATCCAAATCTTAAGTTATCAAAAGATTTAAAAAAAAAATCCTTCAGATGCTCTATTTAAATACAGTAAAATTTATATATTTTTTTCCAGAATTTGAGCATGAATTTCATTTTGAAAGTGAATGTAACATTTCTACTTAAGAGGGATCTCAGCCTAGAAGAAGCAAGCATTCTCAATTACTGCCATTAATTTCAGAACAAAAAACCCTCCAAAACTTCAACAGATTCAGTAAGAAGGCTTTAAGTTGCCTTAGATTAATATTTTAAAATTCAGGAAAAAAATTGTTACATACTAGCTGTCTAAGCCAAAAAAATTTCCAAAATATCATCTGTCATATGAGAAAACAGATAATTTTTCCATATTTTCCTCTAGCAAATGTACAACAGCTAATAACAGAAATTTCTATTGTGTTAACAGTGACTTGTAGCATCTTCATGAAATTGAGTTGTAGAGTTCTCCACCTGAACTGCAAGAGACCTAAAATTTTTTCTCAGCCCCCACTGAATCTCTTTGTGTGGCAAATACAAAACATTTAAATCAGCTTCAGAATGTTATAAATTTATGATGCAGATTTCAGACCTTGTTTTGCTGTCAACCAGCTCTTTGGGAAAAGGGTGTGGCTACTGGGGCCTTGTTCACCTTGTCTTTCCCATACCACATGTTAGACTATTAATCACATCTGTACTCCCCACACTAATCACTATTCTAACCTTCTGCATTTACACTGCAATCTTGGCCCTATTTTTTATCTTCTCTTTTCTTTGAAGTTTGATACTGCTACTCATGTTTGCATCACAAGAGATAGGATATGGCTCCTTTGCTTTTAAAATTCTTATTCATATGTTTTGACCACACCAGTGTGCTACTTGCAGTGTTCCTCATTTCCTTCCACAAACAATTTTATATGCAGTCTGCTCCCAGTTTATCAACCAAACTCAAAAGAGGAGAACCAGATGAACTAAATTTCCTGATGAATTAAATACAGAAGTGATGTAGAGTCCATTGAAAAAATATTTTTTAACAGAACATAAGAAAAATTTTAAAAACAAATGCTTTGTCATAACCAAACCTAACATAGCTACTTTTGTCTTGAATATAGGTCATGAACCAACCCAACAGCATAAACACAATACTTTCTTACAGGAGCCCTACATCACAGAATCACTAGGTTGGAAGAGACCTTCAAGGTCATAGAGCCCAACCCATGCCCTAACACCTCAACTAAACCATGGCACCAAGTGCCACATCCAATCCTTTTTTAAACACATCCAGGGACGGTGACTCCACTACCTCTCTGGGCAAACCATTCCAGTACTTTATCACATTGCTTTTCTTTTTCATCCCACCAGAAATCTTAGTAAAAAACATTATGTTCAGCAAGAAATACAATATAGAATATTTGAGGTTGATAAACCTAAGGTAGTCTTCACTAATAATGAAGAGAGTTATAATGGAAGGTGTTATAATGAACATTAAATGGGATAACCCCTATTGCTGTTAAATTTAATTAACTGGTCAGCTCTTCTAAATCTAGTTAAAAAGACATAAATAGGTTTTTATGGTATTAAAAGAACTGGGAAGAGCTGAAATAGATTTATTTCCACTAGAACCTAGTGAAGGAACCATTTTAGAAGGATCACACATGTGAATAAAGTGAGAGAAAATGATCTGTTCTTCTAAGAGTGAAAATAAAAGCTGAAAAGCAGTTGTGTGAAAAACATTCCAGCAGGTGACATGCAGTAAGAGCAGAATCATTTGGATTATTTAGTAAACACTCTGCAGTTCCACCTTTCTTTCAGTGTGATTCCACAGGTGCAGCAGTGTGCGCACCTCCTGCCTCAATTACACTGTCAGAGCAACAATGGCTAAGGAAGCTGTTATTTCCATCACAGTTCTGCTAACCTTCAGCTAATAAACTGGATTAAAACTACTTCCCATAGTAGCAAATAATAGTATATAATTGCAATATACTGATGTAATAAGTATATAATTGTAATATCAATAGTAAATAATTGAAGATCCAGCTTGCCAGACAGATAACAACTCTGAAAAAACACAAAGAGACCATTGATGTAGACAAAAAGAGAGGGCATAGATTTGTCCCTTGGTCACAGCATGTGTTAAATTGTTCAAATATCTATAGCTGAGAATGAGAAATTAGGTTGAAAAAGCAAAATTTTAGTTTTGTAAACTGCAATTCTACTGATATTTAATTGTAAATACCAGGGTGCTTGTTCTTTCTGATTTCCCCATTTCATTCTACACTGCTTTTCCTGCTTATATAATACAGAATAGAACTGCAAGAAAACACATTTTTCTTTATATAGTTTACTGTCCTCAACTGCAAAAGATTTGGACTGGTTGTAATGTTATGAACTGAAAGGTTTGTCCTTTCTTTGATTCCTGTAGTATTAAACAAAATATTATCCAGCAGAAAGGAGAAGCTAGAATTTAACTACACAAGTATCCATATTTTAAAAATTTTGGCTCGAGATACTTCTCCCTTCACATAATGAGAAAAGCAGGAGGCTAACCTGAACCTGTGCACTTACAGAAGAAAAGTGAATTGCTGCTTTCAGTCAATAAAGCATAAAGAATTTTTTTGTCTGAATATTAGGGGGAATCATCATCTCCTTGGCTTACACCTTCACACCACAGTTCTGATCATCAGAGATACCAAAGGCAGAGATCAGTCAGCCCAAGTGCAGCCTTGCTGCTGGCAGTGTTGGAAAGCTTCACTGATCTTAGATCTCTTTCCACAATAACCCGTTAGAGTCCAAGTTTGTTGTGGCTCCAAGGTGTATCTTGAAGCTCATCTTTCTTATCTAGGGGCACAAAATAAAATGAAGCTTCCCTTTTCTCAACTAGGCTCTTAGCCAAAACTTTAAGGCAAGCTGATTGCTTCTGTCACCACAGAATTGGTGATGGTGTCAGACATTTGTGAAGCTCTATTTCCATTGCAATAGTGCACAGCATTGTTTTTCCTGAGAACACACAAAACCTCCAATAAATTGAAGGCAGTTTACTTGCTTATAATGCTTGCTTACAGTACATTTCCAAATGAGTATTTATAAAAAGACAGGAAAATTATTTGATATATGTGTTCTTTTCCTCTGGCTTATAGCAATTTGCATTTTAGAAATGAAAAGGAAGCAGTATTGGCATCATTTCCCTATAACAAGCACCAGAGATTTCACACACAGTACTCCACTACTACTACAATATGTAGTATGTTCATTGCTCACAGATAAGGACATCTACAATGTAATAAGTTTCATGTAATTAATTAATGTCTTTTCCCTCTTCTAACTTTTCTCCTATTTTGATAACTGAGATGACTTCCTCAAACTTTCTACAGAAAACAGAATCTATTTAAATTTATATATTTTTTGTATATTTAATGCACAATTTTATCCAATGGCATTGGATTTGAAGATACATGACAATTTCTAAATATATGCTTTTGAGCAATGTGTCTTTTCCATCTCTCCTGGACTGAACTAAAAAGTAATTTTAACACTATGCAATTATTCTACATTTTACTAATATTTAGCTCTTTGCAGCAATATTCTCCTTCTCTATTAGTTAGCTGATCATATATTTCAGCCATTTACACTGTACTTATTCTCCACAGTAAATGACAGATAATAGCAGTTTGGGAATCTCAGTCAAAATGTCAAACTTGCAGCTGATCATGAAAGGCATAGATTAATTAGTTACACTCTTGGAGACTTTATCTGACTCATGTTATCACGTCAAGGGAAGGAAAATAAAATTGGTTATATAACCTGGGTTGTTCCACTCATAGCCAAAATATCCTAATAAATATACTGAAGAAATAATTACTCTATTATTTGATGTGGTGTTACTTAACATGCTGCGGAGATAAAGCAAGTGTGACTTTCACTGAATCATCCTCTGCTTAGGTCATAGGCTTGCCAAGTTATGAAGAGGGTTTAAACTAAAGTTGCCAAGGAAAGAGAACTCAGTGCATCCCACTCCTGGCAGTCTGATGCCAGGGCCAGCAGGAGATGGCCAGAGCCTGGAGAGGGATCACAGAACCAGCAGGAGGGCACCTGCTGCAGAAGAGCAGAATGAAGGAATTCCAGCCACTCCAGAGAGTAAGACAGCTTCATCAGAATCCAAATTTAAATTTCTTAGTGAAAAGGCAAATAACATGAAGAAGAAACAACAAGAAAAGCTGCTACAGGTATGGTGGTGATAAAAGGAAGACTAAGGAAAATGTGGGCCCTTTTCAGTAAGAAATAGAAGACATGGTTAGTCAGGATATGGAAAAGGCTGAGGTACTCAATTACTTTTTTCAGTTGGTCTTCACCAGCAAGCACTTCAGCTGCACCACTCAAGTCACAGAAGGCATAGGCAGGAACTGGGAAAATACAGAAGAACCCACAGCAGGTGATCAGGCTTGAGAACATTTAAGGTGAGGTGAGGACACTGAGAAGTGAAGAAGTCCATGGGACCTAAGGGAACCTGCTGATGAAGTGACTAAGCCACTCTCTATCACCTTTGGGAAGTCACAGCAGTCTGGTAGTTCCCACTGATTGGAAAAGGGGAAACATAGCCTACATTTTTAAAAAGGGAAAAAGGAAGACAGAAAAAAAAAGGAATTGCAGACCACTCAGTCTTATCTCTGTGCCTGGAGCAGATCCTTCTCTAAACCAAGCCAACCACACTCTGTGCTATATCAGAAGTATGACCATCAGGTCAAGGGAGATGATTCTACCCCACTGCTCTGCTCCTGTGAGACCCTGCCTGGAATACTGCACCCAGCTCTGGGTCTCTGAACATGAGAAGGATGTGGATCTGCTGGGCTGGGTCCAGAGAAGGGGAACAAGATTATCAAAGAGATGGAATACCTCTCCTAGAAAATAGGCAGAGAGAGCTGGGGTTGATCAGCCTAGAGAAGAGAAGGCTGCCATCAGATGGGCAAAGCATAAGAACAAGTCAAGAGATAAAGTTGACACATAGGACATTTCAAGTAGATATAAGAAAACAGAAAAAAAATTACCATAAAGTTGGTCAAACACAGGAGAAGGTTGCTCAGAGGAGTCAAAGAATTCATATTCCTTGTACAAGAAGGTTACCTTCTTTAATTTGATTTCTTTGGAGCAGGAGGTTGCACTGGACAACCTCTAGAGGTCTCTTCCAACCTAGATAATTCTGTAACTGCTATGGACATCATAAATAGCAGCTTGAAAAGTAGCTGCTACAGGAAGTATTTTATCTGTGGTTTCATAGGGCCTGACATCCAGTTTGTACATGGATGCACCTACTGCTTCTCCAGACTGTTCTGGGTAGTCAAAAGAGTGACTAATTGGAGATGTCTCTTTACCAGCAGAACACAGCTCAGAAGTTGCTTTATTAAATAATGAACCTGGAAAACGAGGCTAAAGAAAGTTCAGTGAAAAATTCATCCAATTAATTTACACTCTAAATAATTTTAAAGACCACTCTATAAAAGCTTTATCAGTAGTCTTTGTGCTGATAACTAACTCCAAACTTTCTAAAAGAAACTTTTCAACCAGCCCACCTGAGTTTGTATCTAAGTGAACCTTCAGATAATTTCACAGTTTAGGTGCAGATACAGGCAACAGTTTGCCTTCCTGTAAGCAGTTAGTCATAAGAAATTGTTTGCCTACAACGACTCTGTAAGTGCATCCACATGCTAAACACAAGAGCTTTCTTTTAATCCTGTAAGCATTGTACTGTCAGCTGCAATATGGGCTATATTAAATGAAAAAGATACTCCAAATGTATGTCCAAATACTCCAGAATGTATGTCCTTGTTGAACATCCATTAGGAACCTTTGTACTTCAGATAACCCTCTCCATTCCTATAGATGTTAGAATTTGCAGCAAAGAGAAATGAGCATGATGCAGTAAGTGCCATGAGCAGGCTGGTTTTGATCTATTCCTCCTCTCCCTTCATCTTCCTCTCTGACTTCTCTCTGGATAACAGCTGCACTCCCAGATGATGTACTATTGGTGGTGTTCTTAACAGAGTTTTCTCAAATGCTCTGCAAAGACAGGAAGGCCATCTGCAGGAATTATGAACAGATGATCCATGGCACAGTGTTCACTCTTGAGGCTGACATTGCAAAGTAGAAAAATGAACCATGTATCCATTAAGTTCTTACTTTTGCTTATGCTTATACTTTATTTTCCTGATGCTTATATGATGTTCTGATGCTGCCACATGCAGGTATAAGAGTGCTATGGTATTCAAGGACTCCCCTTTTCACTCCCAGTTATTCCACTTGCAATTTCTGGTTTGATTCTTCCTAGCATGAGTTCTCCATGTATCCTTATTAACAAATTATCAAATACCTATATGTGCATATATACTTCTCTTATTAAGTCAGTGCGAGCTGCAGCTGGGCTGTGAAATGGACAAAACTTGTTAAAGTTCCCAGAAAACATAATTTCATTAATGGTTTTCTACAAGGGGGCTACAATAGTAGTAGTTGTTCATTTTCCCTCCAAGCAGTGTGAACAAAATGGCATTTGATTAGACAAGATATTTCCTAGCACTGTCTACCAGCTCTGCTCAAGCTGCCAGAATAAAGGGGAAAGACAGAAAACTGACCCACTACTGCAGCCTGACCTTTCATTCAGAGAAAGCCAGAATGGAGTCCTGCCTTTTAAGCCAAGTTCAGTTCTAAATCTGTCCTGGTTTTAAAGCATACAACTGAACAAAACAGATTAGCCCAGCTGGTTTAGAGTTTCAGCTTTGTTAAAAGGACCTTTGGTTATCAAGACAGAGAAAAGTGCCTGCTTTCTGTGTTGCCATAGCTTTGGAACCCTTCTGAATTAATAAGCAGTGCCATATCACCATTTTTACTTACACTCAATTTTTGTGGTTTTCCTGCTTGAGTTCAGAGAGCCCAAGAGCCTCAAAGTTTATTGCCTACATAATCTTTAAGACAAAAACATAATTCATGGCAAAGAACTTTTAGAGTGGAAGTATTTTTATTTAAACATAAAAAAGAGCCTTGAATCCTAAAGTCTGGCTAAACAGCTCAGTGCTTTTGGTTCTTTTTATTTCTTAGAATAGATAGGTTCCATGTAACTTGTTGATTTGAAGAGTGAGGGGCCTATTTTAAAGAGGACTAAAAGGTTACTTGGATTTTGAAAATTTAAATATTCATATACTTCCCTTTAGTAAAGAGTTTGGAGATATAAATCAAAAGTTGTAATAAAATCATATCTGAATTTATCTGAAGACTGTGCCTCAAGCAACTGAAAGATACTCTAAAAATTTATAAATAAATTTAATTTTTTATTAACTTTTTTTATTATATTGGAGGTTGTTGACTATTTTTCAAATTTAAAAACCTGACTATGCCAAATGTAGATACAGGATTTGAGATTTAGTGTACTGAGTAAACAATTAGCAGCAACAATCCTGTCCACAAAATTTCTTCAAAATAATTAACCATTCTTTCAAGGAACAAAAACATAACAATACAAAGAACATACAGCTATAATATTGGTGAAGGAAATGGATGATACTCCTTCAAGCTCTGACTTTTTTTCTTTTATTCACAAAAAAATCTGTAAAAATTATACAGTATGCCATATTCATCTCATTTGGGTTATACATGCAGTACTTCCTGCACATTTTTACTAGCTTCCTATCAATCTACTTCATTTCCTTATCACATCTGCTTAATAAGATTTACTATATTTTCAGATGTTTAAGCAAGAAACTTATGCTTCCAGCAGGAAAGTGTACTAGCAGTTTTTGCTGCATTGTGGTTTTAATGAATCACTTTTCTTTTAATCTTCTGGCTAATCTTCAATGATATCCATGAAAGAACTGCTTTCCTTTTTCACTCATTTTAAGGGATGGAGCTGAGAGGATATTATGGAACTCGTTTTAGTTCAACTGAACGTTCAGCAAAGAGCAAGCTGTAACATTTGACCTAACAATAAGCACCTGGCCTGTAGGAGACTGGGACATTAATTTATGTGAAACAACTTAAACCTGGTCCAGCAATAGATATAACATACTATAACTAAAGACACTTATTTTTCCCTGCTGAGGTATTTTTATTTTTCATAATGCAGCATTTTTTTGGCTATAGTAAGAGATGCTGCCACTCACTGACTATAGTAGTCACATGAAAAAGAAAACTTGTAAGACACCTGCTTATTTCAGCAATAATTGAAGATAATCCATTTACTACAAAAACAAACAAGTGTTGCAAGATTAGAATGAGAAATCTATGACAAAATGCTCTGCAGCCTTGTAGCTAAGGTAATGATCTTAACAAATAAGGGTCTGATTGTCTTAGGAGGGAATTCAAGCCCAAATCTTTCCATTCACATCCCAGAGGTCAGAGGAATTAGCTGTAATTAATGTCAGGAGTTTTCTCCTGTTGCACTTGAGAAGGGCAATTAACCTGTCTTACACACAGACTCAAGAACAAAATTTTGTCCTGGATCCCAAATGGAGGCAGGTGGATCTGCTGATTTAGGTAGGCAACATACTGAGCTAGTTCTCTTAGAAAAAATTCATGCTCTGAGAGGCTTCTCTAATTTATTTACATCCCTATTACTGATTCTAGTTTCCTTTGGTTTGAATGACATGAAAAGGAAGAAAAGAAGTTTATTTGGCTAGGTTGTGTTCACTGTTCACTGAAGAAATGTGATACTAAACAATATACCTTGTTCCCATATCTCTATTTATCTCATTTTCTACTCCCTAGACAAGCACATCTAAATTATTGAAAACTATGAAAAATTTTTATACTTTTAAATTATAAATTATAGTTTGAGTTCTTGTTCCATGTGGAATATCCATTCATGAATTTCCCTGGTGATTTTTGGCATGTGAAGCAGAGGCTTAACACGGACTTCTTTTTAACTCTCACCCACAAACCCTTTCAGAAATAATGCTATTGACACCAATAGGCTGAGCCCAAGAAAGGGAAAAAAAATATATATATTTTACCTAGAATTCTAAAGCAGGTATTAGAACATACTCCAAAAAGTTATGTAAGAGACCATTTAAAATTTATGAAACACCAATGGAAGAGGGTCGTTATTTTTCTTTTTTTGCTACATTAATGCAAAGTTACACTATCTTTCCAAAAATACTAGTAACTCAAAGAGCAGAAGCACAAGAGAATGTCTATACTCCATATTTCCACATCCACTATCTCTGCATAACAGAGGATGCATTAAGACCAAATCAGAAGTTACAAAATAATTCACTTGACTTGTTTTAGGGCAAATTTCGAAATCCAGAAAGATAAGCAAATATATTTAACCATGAGCAAAACTCCCAGTAGGTTTCTGAGGCATCACTAACAGTTATAAGAAAATCCTGAAACCAGCCGCATAACCATCTTTAGCCTCCTCAGAAAACACTTAATTTCAGTTTTGAAAGGAGCATTTTCTGCTTTTAACACGTATTATTTAGCTTTTCTTAGAGCAGCATGTTGTTGCAGGTCAGATAGAGATCATGTACTCATTAAATATGTTTGATGGTGACATCATGAGCACATTCAATCACAAAATTTTAAGTACTTGCATTTCATCAAGCATTGTTTTGGGAAGCAACAGCCCTTCACTTTAGCACTTCAAAAGGCAGTTTTTCATTCCATGCTGTGTGAACAAATGTTCCTCTTCTTAGCCACTGGCAACTTTTGGGACTGTGGTGCAACACATCATATAGTTAAAAGTCCTCATCTGTTATGCCCAGTGTGACCCTGGGAGAATTATTGATGCAGTGAAAGCTCAAAATTTTATTCACACCCTTCCTGTGTAGCATCAAATTCATTATCAATTTTAAAAAGTAACATACTCACATCTATGTCCAGGGCAGAGTAGTTTAATTTGAAATTATCAAATCAACTTATATTACCTAAGGACAGAGGTTTGATATTCCTGGAATGAGAAATTGTCTTGCTTTACTTGGGTTCTGAGATGCCACTGTAACTCAAATTTTTACTTCCCTTTCAATGAATCATCACTGACTCAGAAATCTTTGTCAACATAAGAAGGACATAAATCTCTTAGAACAAGTCCAGAGATGATGAGAGGGTGGGAACACCTCTCCTGTGAACACAGGCAGAGAGAGGTGGGGTTGTTCAGCCTGGAGATAACTCCAGGACAACCTTAGAGTGACCTTCAAGATCCTTTCCATATCTTCTTTTTAACTGCATGGCAATAAACACTGCAGAGCCATAGGGTTTGCTCATTCCAGGTCACTTTGTGACAAACACCTAACTGAGCAATACTTACACAGAATATATTGTCCTCACTCAGTAGGTCTTGGAGAATAAATTATCCTGCTTGTGACACTCAGGATACACATGATCCAACAAGGATTTAATTTCAGTTTTAGTTCTTCCTTTGTATTTCACCACACCATTACACTCCCAGAAAATGAAGAAATAAAATCATTGAAGAGCACAGTCTTTTTATATTAATTTACTTGTTAATTAAGTTGCTGCAGTAAACACTTACTTAATTACATTCTCCCATGTAAACTATTACTTGTTATAAACATTTCTTCTGACTCTTGTTCCAAACAAAATTATAACTGTATTACCTTGCCTCACAAAATAGGTTTCAAACAGCTTGTCCCAGTATTCTGGTGCTCTGGTGTATTTTAATAATGATAATTTAAATTTAAAAAACCCACAATATATAGAAAACCAAGATAACTATCTGAAGTAGGGGTTTTTACACATAGGTGTCCCCATCTGTAAAATTAACAAGTATGTCTGGAAGAAAGTGAAATTCTCCAAAACTGAAGGCTCCAGTGCTATTCACTACTCCAGTGAATTTTTGTTTGTGAAGCATAACATTGTCACAGAAAAGAGAAGAAATGTTCTGGTTTGGGTTTCTTTTGTTTCTTTGTTTTCTGAAAAGCCTTATAACCAGGGGGTGAGTAGCAGGAGCAGGAATTAGAGATGCACTCTTACTTCCAGGTGTTAGAGTGCTTTAACCCAGGAGATCTCAGCTGCAAAGATATTATGCTCCCTGTTCCATCAGTCTTGTAATAGATCAGCATTTTTCTAATTTTTGTTCTTTGCTTTTTAAGGTTATCCACAAATAGAAGCCTAAGGGGAAAAGGAAATTTGGTTTAAAAATCAAAGGGTTTTTTTTTATTAAAGATGTGCAGTTAAAGAAGACAAAGAAGAGAAAGGGGGAAAGAGGATTTGCAGGAGGGTTGTCACAGTTTTCCACAGCCTTCTGAACATGTCAGAAGGAAAGAGCATTACTTCAAGCACAACAACAGAGAAAAAAATAGTCACTGACATGTTTCCATTCTATAAAGACAATCTTTGGGATCTATACATCATAAATTATACTGTTGTGTGTAACAGCTGCAATTTACTCTCATATTTTCCTATATTCCTAAGAAAAAACATGAACAAAAGGATGACTACCTCCTTGGCTATGTCCAAGGGCTGAATCTAGGAAAACTGAGAGAAGCAGTCTTGAACCTTGCATTACCAATTCATAGATGAAGATATCATTCAACCAGAAGAAGTAGATTTCTGACTTGTCAAATCAAAAGCTTTAACAGGCAGGTATGATCCATAAATTAAGTGGGATAGAAGGGAGATGTAAGAGAATAAAAGGTGATTGCACTGTTGGAAATCTAAATCACTGCTTTGAACCTAGAGACCAGGGAATGAGTTAGCAATCAGCTTTTGTTAAAGCCTGTGTGGGTAATACCAAGGCAATTTAATAGTCAAAGGATTTCACTTTTCATGGTTGTTGGTCTGCAGCCTCTGATGCTTTACATGCACACACCAAAAAATTATGGATTAAAGTACAGAAGGCCTTTTATCTAGACCAGTCTGATAGAAAGTCAGGCTATTCATTTTGTTAGATGCCAGAACCAATAAACCCTGAAACATTACACTAATCACCCTAGAACACTGAATTTAAGAGTTGTTTGTACTTGATTAGCTACAGAACATGCAATGAGTAAATATAGAAAAAAGAGCTAATAGAATCTTTCTTCTAAAGAGTTTCACAGTCCAACATTTCTGAATAGAATTCAAATTAATGCAAACACAGTATAGGCAAGGTAGCTCAGTTATTTATTTAACATTTTCAGTAGGCTTAATGAAGAACATGACCTTTAAAGTTGTTGGTCCAGAACTGACCCTCTAGCCATGTGGGTTTTTTAACTTATGGTATTCTTCTTACAGTCAAAATCCCTTCTGAATTACCTTTCCACACTAATTTACCAAATTAGCTATAGCTAAGAAAAATATATACCTGGGGATTTTAAATATTCCCAGGCTTTTGTCACACATGGAGTCCTCCATCTGCAGGCAGTCATATATCCATACATTACTGTGGAGTGTGTTCCTGTGCAGTGGATGAATTTGGCTTGTTTGCCATCTGCAGTTGAATCATAAAGTGCAATTATTTTATTAATCTATGACCTCTGATGAAATCCTGCTGATATAATCTTTTGAGCCTCTTTTCCCCCTCAGGTATAGGTATCATAATTAAACTTAACAACTGACAGGCAAAGGAAATTAGGGATCTTCAGCCTGGAGAAAAGAAAGTTGTGTGGAGACCTCATAGCAACCTTCCACTATCTGAAGTGGGAAGCTGGAGAGGGGCTGTTCAACAGGAACTGCAGTGACAGCACAGGACTAGTGGGTACAGACTGAAAGAGGGGAAATTTTGGTTAGACATATGGAAGAAATTGTTAATTGTGGCCATCACGAGGCACTGGGACATATTGCAAGAGAAACTGTGGATGCCTCATCCCTGGAAGTGTTTAAGGCCAGGTTGAATGAGACGTCATTGGGAGTAACCTGGTCCAGTGGAGGTGCCTACGGTAGAGGGGCTGGAGCCAGATAATTTTTAAGGTTCCTTCCAACTCAAACCATTCTATGCTTATGATTCTATAATTATTAATATTCTATAATTTTGCTTTACATTCAAACCTAAAGTTTGGCTTTAGCTTCAGAAAAACTGCGTCTTGGCAAATAAAAACAGTGTCTTTCAGAAAAAAAAAAAAATGGAAAAAAAAATCCAAACAATATTCTGGAGGTAAAGTTGGGGATGAGTGCCATTAGTTGGGGATTGGTGCCATTCCTGTGGGAATTAAGGCACTACAAAGGGAGGACAGGAACAGATCTACACAGCAGGAGTAGGTCCCATTCTTGTGAGCCCAGCACAGCAGCAGAACACCAAGGTCAGTGACAGCTCAGAAAACCACTGGCCTCCCCACTATGTCCATCTGCTCTCCTGTGGTTCCACTCTCAGTGCAGTGCTGCAAACACATTTTCTTCTTACTCTTCAGGTTTTCTGGGAGACTATGACATTTACTTGGGAAATCAGCAGAACTTGAGACAGAGCAGCAAAGTGAAAGGGATGTTTTTCTCCTGGAACACCCCTTTTCTTTATCTACCTATTTTTTCACTGCAAAGTTACACACTTGGAGCATGTTAGAGGAGTGCTGCCTACACTCAACTGGCAATAACACCACCTTCTAAACAAGACCAAGATGTATCTTGGAGGATGAGTTTTGTCTTAACTTTAGTTTTTCAGATATGTTCTTTTTCCTCACAGCCTGTTACTGTAGCTGGCATGCAGTCTTTTAAAGGAACTAAAAGCTATACAAAAACCAAAAAAATAGAGGAGGGAATAAAAGCAGGGAAAAGGTGTTCTGGGGAGGAAAGAGGCTTTTTGGTAAGTACAAAATTTTGACAAAAGGAATAAAATAACGTCTGGTGAGCAGATGGAAAACAGCTAAGCTTCACACATGTTTTTTTAGTCTGAAAAGATGTCAAGGAAACCTGCCACAATCATAGCCAGAAAAATCCACTTTGGTGAACAAAACATGTAGGTTCTATCCAAAAGGTCATAAATTTCACTCAGCATTTAGCTGTTCAATGAACTGATTACAGTAACACATTTTACCAAAAAAACTAGGTCAAGTAAGGAGAAAGGAAACCCCCAAAGTCCTTGGCTATAAATGTGTTCTATATGACCTACCAGGGAAGAATTATTTAAAGATCATTCAACTTAAGCTCTCCAGAGATTTCTGGCTGGACATTTATTTTCCTACTAGAAACATGAGCTACTGCTCTGACTTACTGCTCCAGTTTTAGAATGGAAATCTCTGTGGAACTTGCACTGATATAAAAATGGACTGTAAAAATCACAGTAATGAATCCAGATCAGTCTTCTTTTTTTTTTTTTTTCTTTTTTTTCAGCTTCTGAATTAATTTTTTAAGAGTCAATTTTTAATAATTGTAAAGAATAATAAAAATTCTAACTGATCTTTGAAAACACAGGATGGAAAAAAATATTGGATTAAAACCACCTGATTCATGAAAAGACACCTTCTAAACAGTACTGACTACTGACTACTGTCTGGTGTTTCTACCATTTTATCTACATCCTGATTAATCTAAACTGTTCTTCCTTAGGTCCTATATATTAAAAAAATGACAGTGAAACTGTATGAGGAAGTTATTAGCTCCTATTTTGAGGACTGGATTTATATAGTCTCAAATACCATGCATGATGGGAAGGAACTCTTCACCTCTTCCTCTATATTTGCCAACCAAAACATAACAGTTCAGAAAGGGAGATTACTAAAAATTTACCTGACTAATTTTTAGATTAATGTAAAAAAATATAACAATATACAGTAAAACCTTTAAGCATTTTTTTTTGCTTCTTTGGAAAGACTTACATTTTTAAAAAATATGTATTAGCTTAATTTGGAGAAAAATACTTTTATAAATTGATGTAACTCTTATTCTTTTCTTAACTCCATATAAGTTTTTGTATTTAGTCTAAATAAAAATGGCAATAAGATGCAGCATAGAGAATATTTACATGTAATGCATGTTTTGGCAGGTCCCCAACTTCTGTGTCTTTAGACTAAGGATCCCTAAATATTTCTCTGTCCCCTTGAGCAGAAAAGTTAATATATATTTATGCTTTATCATTCACTATATTTTTGCCCCAGTTTTGAAATAATCAATTGCATAATCAATAGCTGATCTTTTTTATGTTCTGGCTTCCAAGAAACTGGTACAAATCCTTGCAATGCTTCCATGAGAATGGCATTACAAGATGAACAATCACAGCAGCATGTCAAGTTTCACCTGTATTTCACATGACAGGGCAAATCATGAGTATTAGATGGATTTTTATCAACAGGTAGGAAAACAATGTACTACTGCACACCCAAAAGAGCAGCCTAGTGTAATTGCTAATGCTAGCAATGTGTAACATGACCCTTCATTTCTCCAGGAATGCAAACCTAGTCTTAGATGCTAAAAATCAGGGTCCAAGATTACACTTAGTTACTCCATATCCTACTTCAAATTATTAGTAGGAGGGAATACAACATCATAGTTTTCAACAACACATCTGCATTTTCCCACCAATTTTCCTGTGTCTGGTTGAAGGTTGTGTTCAAATTGTCACCTGTTATCAAGGGGCAAACTTCCTCAGCCCATCCACCCCTCTGAATCACAGGCAATAAAAGTACAGCTGCTTTTACCAGGTACTGCCTTTTATAAGTCCTTTATTTCCATGCTTTCAAACACTAAGATAATACTCATTACATGTGTGAAGTGGTTTTACTTAGGATCTTCTTCCTGTTTTCATGTACACTTTGTGTTCAGTAGACATGCAAGCTAAGCCCCCCCTTCTTTGTATTCAAGTATTTGTATTTGTATTTTTTTTTTTTTTTGCCATCTTGGTCAGTCTTTTCAAGTTAATAGTAGCCTAAACAAGAGCTTCTACTAGGAAAAAAATAACAAAATGCACCTGGAGGTATGTGAGAGACTGAAGAAAATGATTACTGCCTCAAAACAAATAAAATGTGTGTGGGAAGGAAAGGGCAGATCAAGTTCTGCAAAGGTGGAATGGTCCTCTGGCCCTCACTCCATCTCTTTGGAGCTCAGCCTAGTCCTAGAGTGGCTATCAGAGCAGAAATCTCACCTGAGGGGGAGATGTGGCCACAAGAGGCCAGAGCAGACAGAAAACCATCCACAAAGACACACGTGGCCAAATCCCTGCTGTCCTTGGAGTTTATGGCATCTGAGACCACGCTGGACCCAAGGGTGACAGCTTGTCACCCATTTCTTATCTCTCTCTTTTCCCTCTCTCTCCTTTTCTTCTACTAATTTCCTTTGATTGAAATATGTTGGATCTGTTAGGTTATACTAAATCAATTAATTGTGAAATGGTTTATTTTGACTGAAATTTTGCTTGAAATTTTGCCAGCTCTCGATCTACTAATGTTTGCCAGTGAAACTTGTTTTTTGACCTTCCAAGAACTTTTGTCAAGTTCTCTTTTGTGCCACCTCAGGGAAAAGTAGTACCTTAAGCCACTGTTAAATAAACTCCCTGTGCAATGAGCAGGGATTTACAGCATGTTCCTCAGTAACTGGCACTGGGTGACCCTGTCTGGGCAGGGGGCTTGGACTAGATGATCTACAGGGGCTCCTTCCAACCTTAACAATTATGTGATTGTGTGAAGTCCTCACTGAAGGGCAGACCAATTAATCCAAAGGGCAAGCAGAGTGCTCTCATCCAATTCAAGAACATGGTGTTGTGCAACTAATGATACATAATGGAAAAACTCACAAAAAGCTGAAGTTAAGATAACATCAAAACTGTCTGACAGATCTTTTTAGTACTTTTAAGCTTCAAACATGGACCAATATTTTTGGCTGAAAAACTCCAGCATTACACTAATTTTCTTGTATCCCTATAAAATCTGATTTTAAGGATACATTTTGACCACCTGTAATTAAGAAGTTATGTAGTTTACCATCAAGTCTACATACCATGGGCATATCTCCAAATAATGGTGAAAACAAAATAGTAAAAATATTATTTTTGAAGAAAAGAGACAACATTTTAGAAAAAAAACATAATATATTTTTAATGCTGTACCTTGTTAATACTGATACTTAGGATTTATCAGTTTTGGTTTCATTTCATGTTTCCAAATACCTTAAGAGCACTCAGCTTCAAGTTCCCAAGTCAAATAAGCCTTGGGTTATTATTCTCTTTTAATAGTTACTTGTGAAGAAAATTATTTATTAAGAAAACCATAGAAAGAGCCACATAACAGGAGCTTCAGGCCTAGAAATACCAAGTTTTAGTCTCAGTCCCCCAGTCCCATAGGCAGAGACGTTATTTTCAAACCTAAATTTTTGTAGTGTTAGTGATTGCCTTTTTTCTTTTACAGCTCTCTTCAGGACTCTCTTGACACTCAACTATAACAACAGATCTTTTAAAAAGAAGAGAAAGCCTGGAAGTCACCACTGGCAGGCAACTATTAAATGAAATTTTTATTTCCTCTTATCAGGCAGAGAAACAATAAGTCATCTATGAAGCTGGAACCAGGAGCCCTCTTATATTCCATTTATACAACCTATTCACACTTTAATTAGGATCTAGTGACATAAATACATTTGTAAGACTACATAAAATAAACACAGAGGCAAAGAATGTGTATGTAGATCATCATGGAGCTTTTAGAAAGAGAATGAGAATAAAATTTTATTTTGTAGTACTCAAAACTTAATTGAGAAGTGAAAAAGGACTTGGAATAAAATTCCTGGTGTTGGAAAAAATTCTGAGAGCTTTTGCATTTTTATAACCTTACTCATTTAAATTTATGGGACTTGTTGGACAGTAGTGCTAACTCCTATCAAAGGCTTCTGAACTCTAACTGGCAGAATTGTAATGAGTTCACACATGGAAATGGTACTTGGGTGTGACAAGGGGAGAGGTAGGAAATATAATACAAATGTCCAAAGACTCAGTTCATATAATGGAAACGCCTTAAACCAATTCCATCAACACAGAAAATGCAAAGCCCATGAAAACCCTGCCTGGATGAAAAACTAGAATTGTCTCACTTTCAGTGGTCATTCTGGGAATGTGTCCAAAACAAGGAATACACTTCACACACTACTACTACCTGAATCCCTACTGAGGGATTCAAGTGCAGATCTCCACAAGCTTCATAACCAATACTCACTTCACTTTCACTGACACTCCTCCATGATATGATTTCCTCTTTACTCTGTTCTATGTGTTGTACAACTACATTGACTTAAAGGATTTTCAGAACTGAAAAATCAAGAAGTCTGCACTTATCTGCAAGTGGCTGGAGGAAGGAAAGGTAGACAAATGCAAAAGAAATGCTATTTTTCAGGACCAGAAGAAAGGTTACAGAAAATAATGTATATAATTGTCTCAACTGATTGACCTCCTGCTGACATTGTACATTTAATGGGCTGACTTGGTCAAGGCCTGCTTTGCTTAAAGCAGCTGTTCAGGAGACAGATGATCAGGCAGGTCTGATCAAGAGAAAAACAGAGAAAACTGCTGCTATTAGCACAGGGCAGCATTTACAAAGATGCTTCTCATTAGGCCACTTGCAGAAGTGAACCCACATTAAAGCTTGGGAAACTTTCATCAGAACAGAAGATAGCCAGTACTCCTGAATTCAGATAAATCCATTTGCATTTTAGTCAATCTAGCAAGAGAGAATAGACAATTAAGTAACTGATACTGGAAGATTAGCTGACTTTTTCATCCTCCAAATGGCATGAATTTAGGGAACACATCTAAGCCTGAAAAATGGGCACTTTACTGAATATCACACACACATTTTTATAGTGCATAATACTCAGAAAAAAAAGCCATAAGAACAGGTCAGATGGCTTTGTAGTAAGAGGACTCATACCACATTATGGAAAGGCACCAGGCACCTCTCAGGCGTGATTCCTTCTGGTTTGTCTGGAGGGATAGTGTAGTCTTTAATTGTCTCTTAACCATGACAAGGATCTGGTTCAAAAAAGTTTTTCTCAGGAATCAGTTCCTTTTTATACCCCAGTGTAGTGATTTTGGCTGTGATAGAGTTGATTTTCTTCATAGTAGCTTGTATGAGGCTATGTTCTGCATTTGTGCTGAAAATAGTGTTGATAATAAAATTTTAATTACTGCTGAACAGTGCTTACACAGTGCAAGGACTGTACATCTTAAAACAGAATGGTATTTTCTCCAAGCAGAACAGGAATGAGCTCATCACAACAGATAAAAACCTTGTTCAGTTGTTTGTATAAGTCAATCTATCACAAAACAACAAAGATGCAAGATAGCAAAAATATTTGCTGCCCAAAAGATGCAGAGATGAAAATGTTCCTTTTCTGCAGATGAAGATAATCCCACAATCCTTCTCCACTCTCTTGTAAATTAAATCTTTCCCATGAAACATATGAAAAGTCTTGTGTGTCCCTTCTTCCAACTACAAATTTCTGATTGAACCTCTGCAAAGATATACCTGAGTGTTTCTCCAATGGCCCATCCATCAACCAGCACCCCAAGGCTTCTGGTCTTTGCTATTGTCTCCATTATCAACTTTTGTTCAGGGTTGCTGTGTCTTTGACTATAATGTATTAATTTTCCTGTCTCTTAACCTGTCTTTTTATCCTGACTAGCCCATAAATCAGGTATTCTGACAATAATCCTTACATTATTCTGATCTTTTCACTAATTTATAAAATGTACAACATTCCACGAGGATTAATGTTTTTTTGTCATTTGGTTGGGATGCTACCATTATTTGTTGGCAAAAGAGTAACAGTCAAAAAGGTGTAATTGATATTTTCACTTTGGTCTTTAACCTCCAATTTGTATGACTGATGTTTGTAAGATAACAAAGAATTTTTTTTTTGCACCCAATAAATCCATTTACATTGACAATTACATTTAATATGACAGAAAGAAGTCATATATTCTCTTCCTGTAAAAAGTGTAGCTAAGTGACAGTGGGCAATTAGGGTATCTTATTAGAACTAAATTAGGGCAATTTTGAGCAGGTCCTAGCACATCATTGTCAGATTGGATGTGAGTGACAACACTTCAGTTTCTAATGTGACTGACATACACAGCTGGATCCACAATGATTTTAGCAGATCAGTTTTAGTTTATTGTTGTGGTTTATGTGTGGTATTCCCCAATTTAGTGCTCCCACTGCCACTCCCAGCTAAAAGCACAAAAGACAGAGATCACAGGTTATGACCAATTTACTGGAAACAGCAATGAGATAAGAAATTAGCAACGATACTAATATCAAAACTATACAAAGAGAGTTTTACATGCAAAATACTCACCAGGCCTGGGACAATGAAACCATGGCAGACAGACCCTCCACCCACCCACTTTTCCAGCTCTGGAAAGGAACATGCTTTCTTCCATGAAGCAAAAGAGAGACATTCCCCCACCTCTGGCAATGACCTAAAATTGCACAGAATAGCATCAGGTTCCTGGCCATGCCCACAGGATTCCAGGCTCTGCGCTCTCACTGCTGCTGTGAAAAATTAACAATGTCCATGGCTGAAAACAAGACACTTATATGAAAGTACACTCTTTAAATTCCTTCTTACTTATACCACCTACCTGCTGGTTCACTCAAACTGGATTATAGAGACAGCAAGCAGTTCATGTAGGCAGGATTTACCATCCAAATTCCTACAAGATATTCTATATCATGTCAATACTTTTTGAGGATTTTGTTGAGTGCCTAAATAATTACTTGGACTTTTCCTGAAAATCATCTGGGACACTCAGTGGAGTGAACATACAAGAAAACCTGATGCTTTTTCACTTCAGTTTTTTAATGGTTATTCAGCTAGGAAAGATCACAGATTGAAAACATTGAATTTTCATTATTGCTGGCATTATCAAGTCTGAACATGAACCTCAGTGTTCCTGGAGGAATAAGCATACTTGCCTTATTGAAACTACCACATACCTTCTCCTGAGTTAAACTTTCCCCAGATTAAATCAGGAAAGGATACCCAGAGACACATCTACAGCAGGACTGAAACAAAGAGGGCATAACTATACAGAAAAGCTGAGAGCAGTCATCAGCATCTCTGTGAAAGAAAAAATTCATCACAGAAACCAGTAGATTTCTATAAAACAAGTCAAATTTTGGTATTCTTAAAATCACATAGCTGAAGTGCTACCTTGAAGATGCAAAGGAAGAGGAAGAACATGTGTATTCTGTAAGGACACTTGGGGAATCACAGTTTCTTCAATGAGACAGGTACAAGGCAAAATATTTTAAATAATGCCTTCAGTTTTTGGACTCTTACCAAAGGATATTGAGGTGCTGGAGTGTGCCCAGAGAAGGGCAACAAATGTGGTAAAGGGTCTGGAGGACATGTCTGATGAGAGGCTGGAGCTGTCCTTATCATTCTCTACAACTGCTTGAAAGGATGTAGTAAAAACAGCTGAAGGTAGGTCTCTTCTCTCAGATAACAAGTGATTGGATGAGAGGATATGGCCTCAAGCTATGCCAGAGGAGGTTTAGGTTGATCATTAGGAAAAATTTCTTCCCCAAAAAGGTTGTCAAGCACTGGAACAGGCTGTCCAGGTAAGTGAATGACTCCTCATCCCTGAAGGTGTGTAAAAACATGTGGATGTGGCATTTAGAGAAACAATTTAGTATTGGACTTGTCAGTGCTGAATTTATAGTTGGATTTGATGATCTTAAAGGTCTTCTCCATCCTAAAGGAGTCTATGGGATAAAGCACATGTATAATGCTCAGTTCACTGCTGCCCATGCAGTGATGAAATTACAGAATCACTGTGAAATGAAGAAAAAATCAGTTTTGCTTGTTCAGTCACTTAATCTCAAGTAGCAAGGCATTTTTGTCAGAAATATCTTAACTGAAGAGCAGATGGGTACATGCACTAGAATTATAGTTTGGAGCTGAAATACATTTTCAGAGCATAGCTCTACAGCCATTTAGCCAATAGCATGTCAAGGTTCCACTGCACCTTGATGTGTACTGTGGTACATGTGCAGTGGAGCCCTTGAAAAGAAGAAACCTTCTTGGTGTCTGTTTGTGCTACAAATCTGTTCAACTAATTGTGCTGCACTGTTAACCAACCCAGAGTCTTTAGCAGCCAGTCTTGAGCAGAGACATATAACAGCAGCACTGCTTACACAGCCAGGTGGCTTCTAGGGATGAATAAAATTCCTGTCCACAGATGAGAACAGAAAGCTGGCTTAACCTAGGTCAAAACCTGCCAAATCACAAAGATACAGAAGTCTTACAGGCAGCTGAAATATATTAAATTACAGCAGCAGAATGGCAGTGCTTTTTGTAAGTTATTTGTAGAGTTGACACCTCAAGAGTGCTACAGATGGTATTCATGTTCCAGTACACAGCCCCTACACGTTTGGAAGGAAAATACTGAATGAAGCTCTCAGCAACACTGCAGTGCTTGCCATTCCAAGGCAGCATGCTCCTGATGGCACTGCACACCTGCATTATGACAGCTGACAACCTCAGCCAAACAGCTTGCTCCAAGCAGAAGTTTTGGTAGAGGATGAGGAAGACAAACTTGCAGAAGCAATTTACTGGGTGCAGAGACAGGGAAGGCTGCACATTGATACTGCAGCTCTGGCACTGAGCATTGACTCTTTCAAGGGGTTCTTTTCTCCCAAGTTCTATGTATGGAACAGCTTGCTCCTATCCTAGCCTCTGGTTTTCTCTCTTCAGCATAAACCAGTTTACTTTGCAAATTATTTGAGAAGATGGGATATTCCCAAATTTAGTCCTGTGTGAATGCAGTATGGTTACAGTGACTAGAAACATTTGTCTCTGACAGCCAAGCCAAAATTCAGCTTGTCAATTTAAATTCAAATAATCAAAGAACAAGATAATTACCCCCTTAGTTGTGCTTAGGTTTCTTAACAGGGTACCAAAGTTCCATGTATTATAGAAAACTTAGAAGCCTTTAGACAGTTCAGAAACTGATCTAAAGTAATCTTTAGGAGACACCAGAAGGGGAAGAGTGCCTTGTTGCCACTTGTGTATGCAAGGGGGTCTCCTACTGTGCAAGCATTTGATTGCACAGATAAAAGCTAGTCTGGGGAAACTAGCTCTGTGAGCAATTTGAAAAGAAAGTGATCTACACTTTAAGGACAGAGAAAGGCACATATATATCTGCTCTAAAAGTGCTTACTTGTACAGAAACTTGTAGGCTGCATTTTGTTTGCAGCTATTACTATGAATACAACATCAAGCAGCCCCTCTAGGTACATTAAGATGCTAAACCACCAAAGAAACTCAGAGGAATGTACAGGGGTGGGAAAAACCTGCAGGGCATGGTGTAAAAAGAAAACTTCACTGCAAAATTAATGAGGAGACTTTCATTAAAGTATATCAGTATGTAGTCAAAGTAATAGCGCACATATACTGAAAATGATCTCTAAAATGAGAGTGAAATAAATATGTTTTATCCCAAAAGGAAGAACAACATATAGAAAACAGCCTGTTATTCCTTCTTTCTCCTCCCATCTTGGTCAGTTTTAAGTAATTGAGAAGCAACTGTACAAAACTTACAAACAAATCCCAATCCAGCACAATTTCTTTAAATCCACATGCATAGTATGGTATTTGAAATATTTTCCTGGGGTCCTGCACTGAGTAATATTAGGTAAATGGAAAAAAAATCTGATCTTCTGGGAGCTGGGATGGCAGAAAGATAAGGCTAGAGAATAGGGGGAAGTGTCTTAGGTAGACAGGTGAGTGACTGGAAGGATTTACAGGAACAAGCTGATTGCTTTCTCCCCTAATTCCATAATAAAAGAAGGCTGACTGGCTCATGTTAGGTTTCTAAATGGAGACAGAATACTCCTGTACTCTATTAAAAAAGTCTCAACATTACCAATCATCCTCTTTTTATATTTGCCCTTAAATTTTACCTCATTGCTCAGGTTTTATAAATAAGATTATTTTTAAAATTTTCTTTTAAGGTTTCCTCTAGCAGAGAGAAAAATACATTTTATACTTCACAATATACAGCAGTACATTTCCTCCTATCCTCTGTATTGCTAGGTGTTTTTTTCTTTCTGGTTTTTTGGGGGTTTTCAATTATATTCACTTCTGTATGAAACCTCAGTGACTGATGAAATAATCAAATTAGTAACAGTAAGTCCCAGCAGGTTTCAATTGTGTAGTTGTCAGGGGAAGAATTCACCAGATGATTGGTCTCCAATGCAGAAAATAGTTTTACCTACAGTTGTGTAGGACTAGGATTGGTTGTAAAATGTAAATTCTATTTGCCTCTGATGTATGAGTTTTTGAAATGCCTTTGGTATTTTGGTTTCTGATCATAAATAATGAGTGTTTTGGTGTTTTTTTCTTAATAGTTATATAATATATATGGAGATTATGTTTTGCCCTTCAATTTAATATTATTCAAATTTTAGACAGAAATTTCTCATTCTGGAGAAAATTAGGAAATACATTCAGGTCAGGAGTTTTTGTTACAGAGACTGGGCCCATGAATACCATTTTTATTTCCACAATAATTTCTAAAATAGACTGGAGAAAACCACAGTAACTTTAATGACTTACTGTATTAATATAATACAAATTATAATAGGACATCACAACTCACTGTGTTATTTCTAACAGTAGAAAATATATGTTCTTTGAGAAAAAAAAATCTTTTCTTTGGAAACAGCTGAGATGAGGAGTCTTTCCTTTGAAAGAAGGCCAAAGTAACTCTGCTACAGCAGCAAGAGCATTTACTGACAGTAACTGGAGGCTTAGATCTGCAATGTGCCTTCCAAACACCAGCCTGTTTTCCCCTTAGGAGAAGAATTAAATGTAGTTCTGAGAACAGCATGGGGAAAAAACAATCAAGATTTTTTTACAGAGTTCTGTTCTAGTATCCTACAACACAGTTTTTTAGAGCTTTGTAACAGACAGCAATTACAATCTGTTACTACTGTTAGCTCTGAAGGGTGGAAAGACTCAGAAAAAATACATGGCATCAAAACCAAATATTCTGCTTTTAGTTCTCGTGACATAGAGCAGACTGCAGCCTTTAATGTCTAATTTTAAGACTAATTAAATATCTAATTTTATGTGCATTTCAGGCCAGTGAGATTTGCCTCATCAGCATTAGGTGCTGAAGTTCAGTACAGTCACAAACATGGTAGAGTAGCAACAAGTGATAATTCCTTCTGATGTTGAAGAAATTGCTGGAAAATTAACTTTTCAGTTCAATCGATCCCTATCTCACATGCTCAGATGCTGCTAAGAGGACAAGGACTGACTGCCAATAATTTGACTTAAACTATCCACAGTAGTTAGAAGCAAATGGCTATCCAATGGCATTTGTAAGAAAAAAACTAAAAAGCTGTTTCCCTGTAACTAACATTGCCACCATAAACACATGGGGGTCACTGCAACACCAACACAGTAGCAGAAAAACTGTAAGATTAATTTTGAAAATGTGGGAATATGACACCCTGCCTCAAGTGTGTGTATATTTGAGTGCTGCAAATTTGTGTCCCTTTTTAAAAGTACTGATGAGCAGTTTGATGAGGTCAAATTTTTTAACACATTAGAGTGAAATATCAGCCCATGCTTTTCGCAAGACTTATTTTGGCTATTCACCTATTCACTAATCTTGCAGAAAATTGCAGATATTGGTCACAATTCCTCAGGTTTAACTTCAGCTAAAAAAAACCCAAGAAAATGTTTAATAATTGGAAGTTCTGTCTCCCTTTGAGTCAGCTGGTACACAAATTTAAACTAAATGTTAGTAAGAGTAATGAATTTTGACCCAATTTTTTGATCATTATTTGGATGGGAAAAAAATAGGAACACTAAGAGAGTTGACAATTATGAAGGATTACAAGCCACCTGAACCTGTCAGATGAACAATATAGCCTCATTGGAGGTCTTGAATTACAATGGAGTGGTTCAGCAGAGGAAAGTACTTCCTGCCAAGAACTTCCTGCATTCAATGAGTTTAGATCTGCAGAATCTAGTCTCTTGGATTAGAATCACAGAATCACAGAATCAGCTGAGTTGGAAGAGACCCATCAGGATAACTGACTCCAGCTCTCAGCACTGCACAGGACCATTTCCAAGAATAACATCATGTACCCAAGAGCATTATCCAAATGCTCCTTGAGCTCTGTCAGGCTTGGTGCTGTGACCACTGCCCTGGGGAGCCTGTTCCAGTGCCCAGCCACCCTCTGGGTGAAGAACCTTTCCTAATATCCAGCCTAAACTTCCCTTGACACAAGTTCAGGTCATTCCCTCAGGTCCTGTCACTGGTCACCAGAAAGGAGAGACCAGTGTCTGCCCCTCTTCTTCCCCTTACGAGGAAGGTGCAGTCTATCCTTGGTCTCCTCCAGACCAAGTGACCTCAGCCACTCCTCATGCAGATTCCTCTCAAAGTCCTTCAACATCTCCCTTGCCCTCTATTGGACACTCTCTAATAGTTTAATATCTTATTTTGTGGTGCCCAAAACACAGTATTCAAGGTGAGGCCACACAGGTTTAGAGTAGAGTAGGAGAAGGTGAATTCATGGAGATTATCTTCAGATTTGCTTTAAGAACCTGCTAAAAACTCCAGCAAACACGAGCCTGTTTCACAAATGCCTGTTTCTGCTACAAGCAGCACACTGCTGAGGGACACAACTTGAATTTGCACCATAATGACCCCAACCTTCCTAAGCAACAACACTTGCCCGTGGGTAACCCATGGGCAGTCACCTTAGGTTTTGTCTCTCAAGCTGTACTTTAATCACCCTACCACAGTCCTCAAAGGAAACAGATATAATGAGCAATTCCTTTTTCTTTTCATAGCAACTCTTTGCCAAAATGAGCAATAGTATCTTCCACAAAGCATAGCCATTATGTCTTACATTAATATTATATGTTCTGAATTATCCCATCATATTCCACTGAGGGTTTGATTTCTAATCCATATTTGTTATGATCCAGTTATTAAAATATTTAGAGAGATGCCTCTGCCTGAATTAAGGTACCATATGCTGAATATACATAGCAACCTTTTGTGTAAAGCAAAAGCAACCTCTGCTTCACACCCTGCAGCAAATGGATTTATTTATAGCATAGAGCTCCTTTGGATCAATAGAACTTTGAACAATAATACGACATGTATATAGATAAAAGATAACAGTTAGACAAAAAATAGAGTATTAACAGAAACTAATGGTAATGTTGGATAGACAAAAAATAGAGTATTAACAGAAGCTAATGGTAATGTTGGATTAACTTTAGAGGTTTTACTTGTATGAGAATTCTTTAGAAGAGTTCTATTAGCACTAATGTCTTCACAATCACCTAAGAAAATGTTTTCTTTCAAATAATAAAAAATGCAGTGGAATTGAATTCCATTCATTTAATCTTACTTTATTGAAAAGAGCAAGAAGTCTCACCTTTTAAACTCACAGAACAAAAGTAGATTCACATAATCTCCTTGATAAATGTCATGTAAATTGCAGTATTTTCAACTGGGACATTGTAATTTAATGACCTTTCAGTCATGAATAACCAGAACACTTAGTACCTTACAATAGCTGCAGAGAAATTGGAAACATTCAAACACTAAAAAAAAAAAAAAAGGTTCAATTGTAAACTCTCAGTAGGGCATTCAGAAGAGAAGTTCTTGTGGCATCTTATTGGAAGTTCTATAGAATACTCTTATGTTGTATGAGAAAAATGAGTGAGGCATGCACAGAGGTTTAGTGACATATTTGGGGGGTGTGTTTAGACAGCAATAAATAAGGGCTGCTACTATTTATATATTTCCCTATGATATTCCTTCTTGTTCCTCTTCTACTGTCTATTTACAGATAAATCATTTATGTAACAGTAAGTACTGTTTATATTTTCATTACCAACCACATGTATCACCATATATTACTATGCATCATTTCTTTTGATGTAAAACACAGAATGCAATGTGATGTAAACATAAAAGTTACAAGTAGTGTGATAATATTTTTTGGACTCTTTTGAGAGAAATGTAAACATGAAAGAATGCAGTTATAGCAATTGTGGCCAAGGAAATTATTTTCATAATCAAAGACATTTTTATTCAAGGCATCCTATATCTTTCATTTTGGTTTCCATAAGAACTGAGTTATTTGCAGGTGCTACTTAAAAGATTTAATCTTATAATTCATTAACCCTGATGACAGCAATATATAGGATCAAATGTAAGAGAAAATATTAAGTATTGCTTTGAATAAGGCAGTGTCTATCTGGGTATTTTCTCCACAAGTATATACTTGAATATGACACTTAAACAATCTTAAGCATTCAAACAAGGCATGCAGTGAAATCACATGAAACTTTTTTCATGCCCAGCTGCCATTTGGAATAAATAACTATAAATTCTAAAAATCTGAAAAACTCATAAGGCACATAATTTCTAGCCTTCAGCACTGTCTCTTTTTGTAACTGTGCCACAAATAAGATTCCCTTTTAAATGGTGTGTAGGCTTTTGTGTAGAGGTGCATAGGAGTAATGATCATTGTGGGTCCCTTACAAATGTATAATTCTAGTCTAGTCTAGTCTAGTCTAGTTTACTTCTATCCTCTATAATTTAATAGATAAATTCTTAGAGCATTGCCAATAAAATATCTTTTTTAACTGATCACACATATATTGAGTCAGAGGTAATAAATTTTATACAGTTACAATGGGCAAATCCCTAAAATACCAAGGATCTACCTTGTTATGATCAATTGCAAAACTTCCTGCAGATTAATGAAAGTGGGCCAATTAAAAGCATATATTTGGGACATGACTTTATATCAAATGATTAAACATTGCAATTATTTACAATTTGGTAACCCTGCTTGCGTTACAGTTCTATCTGCTGTTTATATTTTGTAATGTAAAATGCATCTTCAATTTCTACAATTGAGTAGTGAAAACTGCTTTCTTGAGGAGTTCAATGACTCTTCTTGTTTCTTTTTCATTTGCCTTTTCCATCAGTCTGTGACTGCCTATTCCTGTATCACAAAGGGGAAAACACTGTTGACCTCACTAAACAAATGTAATATCTCTACACACTTGATTCAGCTATACTTCTACTATTATTGTTAGAAGAACAAAGACACAGACAAAGAACCAAGCCAAACCACAAAGCTATTTTTTACTTTATTAAAATATTCAGGGAAAAGACCTTAGGCAAAATCAATTCAGATATGAATATATTCATCAGTCCTCAAGAATTCCAACACGACTCAATTTTTTTTTTCTGGTAAAAGCTGCAAAATCAAAGTTACAATTGGAATATAAGCATAAAATTCAAGTCCATCCAATTGGCCTAGCTGAGTATCAGTGCTTTGGCTGCATGCACACCCAGCACTCTCTGTCAATGAATTCCTGGGTGGTGCAAGAGCTTCCCAAACACTCTCAGCATAGAGGAGACAGCACGTGAGGTAAAGTCAATGACTAAGCCTTTAATCAGCTTCACAACAAAAATTCTGTTACAGGAGCTCTCCAGGTGTGAATTAGAGACAGCCCTGGAATTTTCCTGCTGTGCCTAGGCTCTTTGATAGCCACCATCTGTATGCTTCAATACATATGCTACTCATGCATCATTTATTAATATGCCTTTATTAAAAATGCAGCTACCTTGGATAAAGAATCTGGCAGGCTCATTGGCTGGTTCAGGCAGTTCTTGATGCAAGATTGACCAAAATGCACATAGTTGTAAACAGCCAGCAGAAAGAGAGTTTTTTGTGCATTTGACAGAAATGGTCATACATGACAGTCTTTTATACATAATTAATATAGGAGATGTTAGGTGTATCATTTAAAACACTCAATATAAACATATCTTTGGGATGCTGAAGTGGTCATAGAGGACTGAAGGTCAATTGTATTACAGGAAATAAGTGAAATAGCATCACAAGTAGTCTTAATCTGATCCAGCTGCAGGGATACTTGCAATGGAGGCTCCTGCAACTAAACAGAAAACAACTATCTCATTCAAGAGACTGGTTTCCTGTCAGAAGTGTTATGCTCTGCCAAGGTACCATTTCTTTTTAGATAAAAATGTGCCTCTGAAAATTTCTACAAGTTTCCACTGCTTAAGAGAAGATACAAAATAATATTAATATTAACAACAAATATGTCATCCTCTTTCAAAATAAATTGCTAATAAGGAATAGTAAATTTCCTTTTCAAAGTGTGAGAGAGTACAGTTCCACTAGTATGAAGAAGGATTGGTACTATTTTTGAAACCATGCTAAAACAAAAACTTAACAACAGATAATTAGTTTACTAAATTTCAACCCCTGTATATATATACTATCCAAAAAAAAAAAAAAAAAAAAAAAAAAAAAAGAAGTTGTATGCCTGGCTTTTCTGGAAATATTAGTCATGTACATGACTAATTTTTCACTAGTTTCTTTGACATGATTACAAAAAAAGAAAGGAAAACCCTGCAAGCTAACACTGATTAACACAATACCTTCCACCTCACATGATGAATCAGGAATGCCATATCAAAGGAGGAAAATTACAATTAGATCTGAGTAGCTAGGCTCTGCCTAAAGGCCAAACATTTCTATAGAACTTGTTCACTCCTTTTGTTAAGAAGACTGAAAATACATGACAATAGTACACAAAGACAAGGACCACTAATACAGCAAATTTTGCATCTGCATCTGGAATGCTAAAACATTTGCATGACCCTAGATAAATCATTCCTTCTCTAAAATTCAGGAAAATCAAAATCTATAAGGGCACTGATGCTTGAATGAGACAGTGCCACAAGGTGACTAGCTAATTTCCAGTAACAAAGTTGAATTATCCTCTGCATTTTTATGCAACTAAAAGTCTAAAAGTACTTAATTCGTTAGTACTTTACATAATCCTTATACTCCATAGACTCCAATACAACAGACAAAAAAGACCCATAACATTAATAACTTTAGCTATACAGAATCTCATTAAATTCAAAAGTGAGTTACACTTACAAAATTACAGTGCTGTGTAAAAAATAAAAGAAATGCATGTCTGTATCTTATGTTTGCTTTAAAAGACATGAAAAACAAATCTTTTTGAAATAACTGGCTATGCTGTTGCTCAAAAATAATAATAAAAGAAGTTCTCAGAAACTGACTTACTGAAATTTCCTCTGTATTTCATGTGACCCTGATCTTGCAGACTTTTAATTAATTTACCTTAATATGCACAAATAACTCCATCTGAGAAAAGCAGACTACACAAGACTACTGAGTGAGCACACTGTGCATCCTTTGCAGAATTGCACTTTAAAACTAATGCACACTGAAAACATATAAAGCAGTTAAAACATCACAATCATTTTGTATTAATTCAGACATAGACACCCACCTGTGCTTTGGTACAAATCAGAAAACTATCCAGACTTCATTTTGAAATTCTCCCTTCTTTTCCACTAGGCAATTTCATTCATATAAGAGCTCCTAGTTGAATCCATGAAATAGTTACTCATGAGCAAGTCCCTGAATATTCACCAATCCAGCATTTGCAGTTGTTCCTGTGATTAGGAAAAAATATACAAAATATTAAACACGCTCTTACATCTAAGTCTGTGTAAAAAATAACCTCTTTCCAAACTAGGAAATAAAAGGCTAAATAGTTATTTCAAAAACATTTGCATTGTGTTTTTTTACTTGAACTGCACTACAGTAATGAGAAAAGACAATAATAATTGACTGTCAATATTATTTCTTGGAAAAAGCTTAACTAAATGGTGAACGGGTTCAATTTAATTGTGACCTAGGGTAGTGTTTGAGAGTACTGTTTTAAGAATGGAAGCTACAGATTATAGAATCATAGAATGGTTTGGGTTGTAAGGATCCTAGTAGATAAAAAACTCTAAGATTTGCTGATGTAGAAATTCTAGGGAGACAAATTATCCATTGCATTTTAGGACAGTCTGCTCACAGTGCTACGGAATATCTTTTAGCAGGGATATGTGGGATATGATTTCCATGCCAAAGTTCCATTCTTTGAAATGTGTGTATTTTAATTGGTATCTCAGGAACTCAAAATCTGGAGAATTGTTTTGTTTAAATACTGCACTATCAGCTAGGTAGAAAATCAGCTCTTACATGACCAGAACTACTCCTCTCCATCAAAAAAAAGATCTACCTCATTTTACCGCAAGGATCAGAAGTTTGTGTAAATGAATTCAAGCAGAAATTTCTGAAGCTGCTAGATATTTTCCAATTTCTTTAGTTGTTGTTCTGTGTTTGATGTTCTGATTCTGTTCTTCATATTATATTGAAAAGAATTAGATGTGTAGTGTCCATCTGGACAAGAAGCAGAAGTATTTAGTATGCTGAAATAAACCAAAGCCTTGAAACACTTAAACACTTTTTCTTGTTAATATAAAAAGGATATGCATATATGCATATTATTAATCTTGCTTTTCAGTAATACATGGGGGAAAACAGCACTATGTGTTAAGATTAGGGCCTATATTACTTGTTTTGAAATGTCTGACAGAAGTATCCTGCTTCTTTTTAGCCTGACCTATTCTGTGCATTCTTGCAGAATACTTTTTCTCTTAAATGATTTATCCCAGCCACGTTTCACTAGATGACCCTGGTTGTCTTTTGGTACTTTTTTATGCCTTCCAGTTGACTAATGTAAATAGCAGAAAGAACTATAGCACTTACAGCTCCTTGTTCAGTTGTGCAGGTTCACAGAGGTTCCAGTGCTTAAAACAACATTTGTTTAAGCATTTATCTGTGCTCACATTTTTGTGCAGAAATATAGAGATAGAAATCATGATAAAATCCAAAGAAAACATCTAAGATGGAATTGCCTATATCAGAGAAGACTTATGCTCTAAAGTCTTCTGTTTACCATAAAGTGGTTTTTGCTCTTATTAGAAAATATTACTCATAAGACTGAATGAGTTCAAACAATTATCACTGCTTTAGATTATATATTTGATTAAATGTCAGAAATATATGTAGAATAAAAAGGAATTTATTCTACAGGCAACATAGCGAAAAATATTTTTTTTATACAGACAAGCTAAACTACTGGGCAATCAAATCAAGTTATTCAAAATTCAGTTTCTGGAATTACTGAAAAAGTTTAGCGATAATAAGCCTCTTAAAAATCCTGAACTCATTTAAACATACTACCTGCAGTATACTATCTCTAAATTGTATTGTACCTCTAGGAAAACACCTGATGGCATTGTTTCTTTAGGAGTCATTGTCATTAAAATCTTTCTGAGTTATTCTTGGCTATTCTTTATTGCTTTATCAAAACCAAAAAAATCATTTTTCTTCTTATATGTTATAGCCAATGTTTCTCTACTTCATTTAGTTCTGTAGATGAAGGAAACAACCAATGCCAGGCCTGTCAAGTAATGCAAGACCTGCTGTCTATTTGTGTGTTTAATAGAGAGGGACAGAGGGCAAGAGGGACCAACAGGAGTAAGGTGATGAAAAAGTATTTCTGCAAACAGATAGCAAGAGAAGTTTTAAAATGTACATTTTGTACTAGGAAAAGTACCTCTTGTGCTGCATTCATTTCCTTATATGTCACTTCTTGGATCTGAATTCAATATCACAAACTCCAAAAATTTGCAAGAAAATATAGTAAAAACAAAAAAATTTCTTACTGCATCAAATGATAAAATATTCGTTTCCTGGCATCCTGTTTTTCTATGTGCATAGGCTTGTAGTCTGATCTAAAACTTCCATTCACAAAAGCTTGACCTTTAAGGGCACTCTTACTATTTTCTTCATCAGCCATTGATTTTATGCCTCAGTACTTGAATTCTGCTCCTTTCTCTGTATAGAGAGCCTTATTCACTCAGTTGTCCTGGTTGGACAGTCTGTAGCACACCCCCAGTATAATGTCACCTGTCCCTGCCCTGCCTTTAACCCTGACCCATAAATTCTCAGTTGGCTGAGCTGGTCATTGGCACAGAGGGAGACACCTCTTCTGTCCTGCCTGCCTTTCCTGAAGAGTCAGGATCACTCCATTCCAACACTCCAGTCATGGGAGCCATTTCACCATCTCTTCACTATGCCAATAGCATTCTAGTCCTGCAGGCATTTGCACAACTCTAACTCATTTTGTTTATTCCCCATGGAATATATCTTGTATAGACACACTGAAGTTGGGTCCCCAGTGAAGTCAACTTACTGTCTGGAGTGGCTGAAATCCCTTTATGCCACACTTCAGGCACTCTCTTGCTGACCTGTGATCCCTCTCCAGGCTCTGGACAGCTATTGCAGGTCTGTTATTTATCATTCCTAGTTTAGCTTCTTCTCTGATGTTTCTGGGGTGGAAAACAGAAATAATAAAAAACCCCCAGTCAATTAATCAATCAATCAAACAAACAAACAAAAAGGTTTTGCTAATAGATCATTATTTTGGTATTTTATGAAACCAGAATATTATGTTTCCAGACATCCACTATATGCGTGTTTAAAAAGATGTGTTTTGCAGGTGCTGATTAAAGTTAATTTAGAGTTTGTATACAACATTGCTTTCTTGATTAAGTCTTCCTTTGCTGTGCAAGTTGGGAATATTTTTAATTGGGCCCACCTTTTACTCATTAGAAGCAGGCCATTAGAACCAATATTAAAGGCCAGAAAGAGTCAAAAAATACTGGTAATAAAGGGAGATGTTTTCTGTGCACAGATAATTGAAAAAATAGTGTGATAGCCTTTGGCAATGAGGCTGGATGCATAACAGAAGGCAGGGGAGCCCTGTGGTTCCCATTCACTTGATGTACAAGACAGAACACCAGCTTCTTTCCTGAAAAACAGCTCTTCAGGGTAAACAGAAATAATCATTAAAAAAGCAGTGGTTGCTTCTTTTTCAGTTGGGGAAGGGAGACAATGGGTTTTGGTTTGGGGTTTTTTTGAGTGTGTGATTGTAGAGTCAGCACATAACACTTTGAATATCCAAAGGCTTTCATTCTCTTGAACAGGATGATAGTTTTAAATATAAGTATGATTCAGATTCCAAGCACCTTGCTCCAAGCAGGAATGCTAGGACAGAACAGATGATAAATCAGATTTCCCAGTTCTGTGCTTCGATCAAAGAATGTCTTTCCTCTCTTCAAATGTATCCCAAAAGTATACCTTGAAAATAGTGTAGGGACCAGTCAAAGAGATCCACAATTGCAGCCTGTGTTTGAAAGAATACCTTGAGGATGTTTGCTCAACTACAAATTTAACCTAAGCTAAGGAGCTCTTGTTTTGTCCAAATCAGCACACGTGCATTTGAGATTTAGTCCATGAAACTGTTCTAAATCACAGAACTGGTGAGAATTCTAGAAATCAGTTGGGGAGGGGGAAGTTCGAGCCCTGTGGAAAACCCTGTGAAGCTGCAGGCATCACAAAGGGCAGTGCTTTCAGCCACAGACCACTGCCTCTCCTGATGTGATTTATCTCACTAACACAGACCTCTAGAAGTCAGACATGCAAACCTGAGCCATGGTTCACAGCACACAGTTATGGTAGGAAAGTTATTTAATTTACCTTGTGCAAACCTAGTGATGTGACCAGAAAATAATTTAATATACAAGTAATCTGTACCAGACAGAAAGAGGATGGCTTCTTGGTTTTTCCCACACAGGGGGTTATACATAAAGCCCAGTTATTAACCATTTATTGCCTAGATTCCATGTGCATGAAATAATGTGGCAGCTCCTCTTCATCACTTCCACATTATGTACCTCTATAGAAGCATTTCCTTCTACTCTGAGCACTTCCTGTACAGGCACACAAATTTCAAGTCCATGAAGTAGTTGTTACTCATTTTCAAACTTACTGTCAGTACAGCTACTTTTCTTTTGCTTTTTAGCTTTTTTCATGTGCTGAAGAGCTTCCTGCCTAGGGAGGAAGTGAGATGGTAGCAGTGTGGGTAGTTACCATTTATTTTTGTCTTGGTTTTCTTATCTCATGGGCTCACAAAGCATTTACGAGCAGCAAGTGCAATTATTCAAGTGGAAGGCAGGTGGGTAGCCCATCATTACAGTAATTCCCAAGCTCCATTAAACAAGCACAGACCAAACTGACTCTAGAGGTGCTTGTGAGCAAAAGCAAGTAATACCCTGCAAATAAGAGCAGGAAGGAAAGCTAGTGTTCTAAGCACTATTGTGGTTTCATTCTTGTCTACATTTAGTCAGATCCTTTAGCACAATCAATTCCTTTTGTGTGCCAAAGCAAATATTAAAAGTTGTTCAGAAGTCACAAAGTGTTGGGTACTGCTTGGGCTAGTTTCTACTGAATAGAAATTAATAACATTGCTATTGTATTAGGCTCTATTTTTTTTTTTTCTTGAGGCAAAATATATATCTAATACTTTTTTAAGAACAATGCATCAAGAAGCCCTGACAACCACTATGTCTGTGCTGACATGGATTTTTAGCCTTTGCTGCCTCTTCTTTGGAAAAGCAAAAGCATCTTCAGTGTTTGTCTCTCACTGATCAATCTCCTTTGCTGTTCTTAGATTCTCCATTTTGTACTCAAGTCCAGCTGAAAATGTCTCTTTTCTGTATCCTATGAAGGTTAAATATTACAGATTTCAAAAAGAAGCATGTTTTTTCATGTGATATTTTTTAAAAGTTATCCATTTATTAGGTTGTGCCACTGTGGACAGAACTTATAAGACAATTGTAAAAGAATATAGACTGTTGAGCAAACCAAAATTGTTATTACACACTAAATAAAAGGAAAATTCAGTATCCAAAACTATCCCTTGAAGATTCTGCCCTATACACCTAAGAATCAATCATCAAAGCTTGAGTTACCCACTCCAGTCTTTTACAGTCATTATTTTTCTTTTTGGGTTTAGACTTTTGACCAAAAATAAATCTGTCTTAAGTGATTCATGTACTCATCTCTACTGACTATGAGGAACACCTTGCACAGCTGGTGCAGTCTTACAGGTGTCACAGCTAGACCTCTGGCAATGCAACTCAAAATGTAGAGAGCTACTTCAATAAAATTATAGATAACTTTAGAGAGAGGTGCAGAGCCCTTGGGCATCTACAGAAGGCTCACTGCACCCCAGTTACACATGAAAGTCCTGAGTTTCAAGCAGCTTGCTTCCACCAGCACTGACATGGCTATACTTGCAGTCTGTTCCCGTTCCCCATGCCTCCCTGTGTTCACTCTGAGTTCTCTTTCTCCCAATGCCTTTTAGTTATAATGAAAAAAACAAGTATTGGCTTCCCAAGAAAGTTTTATGAAATTAATCTTTCACTGGAAAAAATAAAAAAAACAGGGCCAAATCCATGTCAATTGGTGTCCATACCAAGCTGCCCATGGTTTGGATAAAAACCTTATCACAGGCAGAAGGAATGCAAGAATCTTATTGAGATACATAACTACACATCCCAGAGCAGCCTGATTGTCCATTCTACAGAGGTAGAACAAGCATTCACTCTGTATTTTAGAAATAGACAACATTACAAAACCATATTCTTACTGATTACTTTTTATGAGCAAATGATTATGTCTTCTGAAAAGAATGCTTGGATAACCAGTAATTTTGCTCTTAATAAGCACAAGAAGTGAATTAGAAAACTTGAAGATTTAAATAATAAGATTTCAATAGAGATGAATCATTTGCATAAATTTTATTTTGCCTCAAAAACATAGCTTGTCCCTAGAGGAAAAAGAGCTACAGATAAATTGCTTTCAGCATGAGAAATTAAGAAGGATAATCAATTTGCAGTGGCTAAAGACAGCTTGCAAACAGGCTGATAAAACATTCAGGGTTGAGAAGTTTATGGACATAACTAACTTTGCTTTCTTTATCATCCTTCATTAGCAAGATAGTAAAATCAATGGCAATTTAAATCAAGGGTATACTTTACACAAAGTTTCCAATTAAGATGAGTAGAAATAGAATACTCTGTAGGTAAAAATTCAGTTACCAGCTTTTTCCATATCTAAATGAAAATCCAGTGCGTCTCATTCAAGGCTCCAACAGTTCATTCAAAGCTTAAGGGAAAAATGTGTTTGTCACAACTCACTCATTGCTAGTGGAGATGCCTAGAAGACTTCTGTTATAACAGGACTGAACATTATTTTCAGTCCCATTAGTTTGTTCATGAAAGTAAATATAGGAATACTTCCTTAGGAGTCACTCTGAAATGGTCCAAGCCCTAAGTGAAGTTAATCCCAGTTCCAGGCATAAGCAAGTAGGAAGATTGATATCCAGAGCAGTGGAGGGTGGAGAGCTCATGGGAATGCAGCCTTTTCCTCAGCTGCAGCAGCAGATCAACAAGATCAGTCTGCTCACACTGATGGGAGTGATCCTCCCAACTACCCTACAAAAACACCTGAACTGCACATTTATCTGCTGTGTGCTAGGGCACATTCCAGCACAACTAATGGAGACATCTCTTCACAAAGTTGTCACTTCACAGGTTTAAACAGTAGTTAAGTATACCCCAATATTCATATTATACACATCTCCAGCAATTTTTCTTGAAGGTTTCGAAAACAGTTTGGGAAGTTGAACATCCATTAATAATTCCAGCTGCACTAGGTGCAGTTCTGTAGCATGTCCAACAGCCTCTGAAAATAAATCTAATCTGTGTGCTCTGACACTGCCCCAGTCTCATGTAAAAAGTAAAGAGGAAAAAATAGTAAAAATGACTAAAAGATTCCTTGCATGTGTGCACAACTTGTCTCAGCTAATACTCTGATGTAGAGGCACCATAAGAAGAAGTCACTCAAGCATAATTTTGAAGATAAAGATCATTGCTGTATTCTAACAAAATCCATTCTTTACATTTGAGGGCACATAGAAACAATAATTTTAATACCTGGTAAGCTCTTCTTAGCTAAAGAATATTCTTTGTAATTCATTCAGCTGGCAGAGAAATAGAACCAGGGTGATTTTGTAGCCCATTCAATCAGGGATTGTCTTCTCAAATTTCTGAAAGCCTGGAGCATGTCTAGAGTTGATTTCCTCTACATATTCACTGGAAACTCTGCTAAACACAAATTCTGCTTTGGCTGCCTCTCTTAAGCAGTGCTGACTTGTAGCTTTCTTGGCAATGAGGCTGTTTGCTGCAGCAGTAATCCACCCTGGATAGGTGTAGGCGCCTTTGAAATATGGAAGTCTCTGACTGAGCAGACATGGACAAGATGTGTATTTTGCTAGTCAGTGAACATCCTCATTTATATAAGGTAATGTGGCTTCTCATACCAAACTGGCTGTTCCTACCTTGATACTGAGATAGATGAATGGATGGATGGATGGATGGATGGATGGATGGATGGATAGATAGATGATAGATAGATAGATAGATAGATAGATAGATAGATAGATAGATAGATAGACAGATAGATTAAAAATTATTAAAAAAAACCCAAACATCAACATGGCTCATTCAGCTGCAGACTAAATCCAGTTTATTTAAGGATGGGTTTCAGGGGACACCCATCACAAAAATAAATGACAGTAATAACAGAAAGCCTCTGAAGGTACCATTTTAGCAGTCACTTCAGGCAACCTTACTGTCCTTACAGCTCTCTGATCCTCTTCAACACATTTTATCCTCAAACACTCTCTGTTCTTGGTGCTGTCTCTAGTTTGTAGCTACCCTGTTTCCAATACTTTTTCTTGTGAAGTGCCACTTAAATCCTCTGACATTGAAGAGAAGCAAGATTATCAAGGCAACCAAAAGAAAGCCTAAACAGAAGGCTACCAAAAAGGCTACATTTACTACACTTCTAATCAATGGGTTTAATTTAATCTCTCCTCTGTGTTCAGTTTATCAACAGAAAAGTAATTAAAAAGCCAACTCCTTTTTATAAGTAGTGAGAACACTATTCTGTAATTATTTGCCAACAGTAAGTGTGGCCAAAACAAAAGTAAAAGGGAGGGAAATATCCATTGTTTCAATGAGATTCAAAGCTGTATTTTGTTTTGGTTTTGTTACAGTGAAAATTGTGGTTTTTCCAAGTATAAGACATTTTGAAGAGTCCTGTAATCCCCAAAAAGCAGAGGTTTGATACACATACTTTTAGAAAACCACTCTTTAGACACCTTAAAAAACCCACTCTATAGACAAAATGTATAAATGCCAATAACTTTCCACCTATTAATACTACATGTGGTCCTCAGCAACAGGTATATCTAGCCTGGTAAACTTTTAAACTATTTTTTAAAGTTATTTAAACATATACAAACATATGACTGTTGCTTACTTGGAAGTAAATAAAGACAAAATCACTAGATGAACATAAATGTTACATCTATGTGCTTTCTCTCTGTAGAAATAGTTTTTCAACCACATAACACAATGGTAATGAAAACTGAGTTTATTTTCTTTTCACAGAAATTGACTCTGGCTCTACCACAAGTCAATAATCATGGGAATTTTGGAATTTCTTTTCATACCAAGGGTCGTTACTTTCAGAGATTGACAACACATATAACACATAGTAATTAATCTGAAAAAAAATCCCTCAAAATTGCAATTTCACATTTCTTGTAAAGTAAAACTAAATCACAGAAAAACATTTGTAAAACTTTTCAGTTCTACAAACAGGCTTTTTGCCCCCACCTCTCTTTTTTTTTTCCAAATTCTTTTTTTTTCTTCTTTTTATGGCCCCCTCTGAGTAGCTCTTCAGTATTCTGTAAGCATTTTTAAGGTGTATCATATATCAGTCCTCTGAATTTTTTATTATTAATTTTTTTTAAACATCCTAATTCCAGCTTTCACTATTTGTTCTTACACTGATTTTCTACTATTAGCCTTTGCCTAATTTTTTCTCACCTGCCATAACTCTACAAAATGAAGGCTTCTACCTTCTACATCCACCCACACTTAACAGCCTATCTGCTTCCACAGACAATATTGTCACCTTCACCCACCTTTTCCACCCTTTCCCAAGCTCACATCTATAAAACTTCCAGTTGAGCCATTGTCACTGACATACAGGTCCAAGAATATATTTTTTTAATTTCCTGCCTCTTTTCCCATTCCGTGACATATACACTGAAATAATTTATAGGAAACATTTAAGCTGTAAGATAATATCCTTTCTATAGACCATGAAACCTAATACTTCAGTGTTTGATGGCAAAAACATCATCAAAAAGTTTCTGTTGATGCTACTGCAATTATACTTTTTCTTACTTTCATATTTCACTGTTTCTCTTTCATGTGTCATCCTCTTATAACCCTTCTGCCTATCTTGACTTTAAAAAAACTTTTTTACACATTTTTATCCTTGCTGTATTTCATAGTATTTTTCACATGATACCACTGTTTAGGTGAATTGCAGCCCAGGGAAACATAAGATCTAAAACTAGTTTTTCACTTCACAATTTACACGCTACACAAAATCCTCAAGCTTTATTTTACCTCTGCATTTCTCTACAGAATGACACCAGTGATACTCATATACCACTGGAAAATGCTGATTGAATCACTTATTTGACATTTCCATAGTCCACTTCTTTTATATCCCTTTTGCTCCCTTAGTTTAACTGTTTTCTTATCTCATTTCTCTCCTTGATTTTCCTTTTCTCGTAATCCTTCCTATTTTTCCTTACCTCAATGAGATCACCCATTCATTTTTTTCATGTATTTTCCTTCTAGTGTAATAAGATATAAAACATTTATTTTATAATTTTAAATTTCTGTGCAGATTCTATAGCTGAAGGTCAATTCCAGTGTACAAATAATAACCTAACCAAAATTCTGGATTATTTTTTCCCAATACTTTCTCCAAGGTGTCTAGTCCTTAGCTTATGCACAATTTCACTAAACAAAGCTCTTAATTCCTTCCCTCTCACCCCAATCCAGCCCTCATATTTATCAATGGAACAGTTAAGACTATAGATCCTATTAACTGTTGTATTGCTTGTCAGGCATGTAATTCCAGGCATCTTTTGTTGATCCTTATAAATCCTCAGCTGCAGGATATGACTAAATCTTGCTGAGGTCTTTTTTTGTGTGACTATTAAGTACAACATTTTCTGTATTCCTATTTAGCCAGAACAGGTGCCTAAAGCTTGATTGTATTTTATTCTGTTTCTTGAATCATGACTTCCTTTCAGCAGATAATTCATGCCCTGCCATAGCTTTTTAAAATGCTTCTAAGGACTAACCTCTTCTTCATGTGTTGATTTGACTAGGTTACCCTGATTCCCTTTATAGGTTGCTCACAGAATAGGAGTTGCATAGTGCTCAATGTCACTTTTACCTCTAATATTTGCCATCAAATTTTAATCTTTTTCTTCCAGTAATTCCCATGTGTTGTAATTCCTTGTTCACCTATCAGATTAACTAATAAGCATCTTTATCCTTCCTTCCTGGTTTCTCTTCTGGTTTGTGTGTACAAATTGACATGCATTCACATAAAAACACATGTGTGTGCAGAAGTGTGTGTGTGTGCAGACATGCAGGTAATTAAGCAAATATGTGCATGAACACATAAATCTGCATTTGGACACCTGTGTGCAAAATCCCACATACATGTGCAAACATAAATACATGCAGGGGGTGTGTGTGGGTAAATACCTGTAGTTTATTCCTCAATGGTGGCTTTCCCAGTCTTCATTAATTCATCTCTGCACATTTCCAAAATCCATACTTCAGGCTGCACTTTAGTAACTACAGGTGTCTAAGTGTCTAAGGCAGGTAAGTGAGTTCACTTGAAGTCAATACAGACACCCTTCACAGGCCACAAGAAATGGAAAATAAAACCCAGCATAAAATGTTAGATGATTTTTTAGATGATCAACCTAAAGTCTGAGGAGAATTATTTCTTTTTATTATTTAAGACTGAATGACTTCCAGAATTCCATTTTGAGCAATATACTAAATCCATAAAGCTGAATGGTGCTTTCCAAGTTACTGTACTGGATAATGCAGTTACTGAATTGTCTCCTGAATTTGAAAATGACTGATTAAATTTTATAGGGAAATAATATGGCAACAAAATTTACTTTTCTGGTTATTTATAGTATTTCTTACACCAATATACCTAAGTTTTAACATTTCTTCCTGAATTAACAACTGCTTGTTCCAAATCATAAAGCGCTGTTCACAGGAAAATTGAAGTCCTCTGCTGTTTCTTTGCTTCCTCTGCATAATACTGGAAACTTTAATTTTCAAAATTAAAGTTTGTTGTATTTTGGGGTTTTTTTAAGACAATACCAAATTTCTTTTAAAAATGGGCACCACATTGAAACGGGAAAGAGAAGAAAAGCAGCTAGAAATAGTCAATTCCAACTCTAAAATTCTTTAAAGAGTTTTCATGTGTGAAACAGAACTTTTGTAGTATGCAATATTTCTCCATTATCAGCAGGAATAGCTTTGAATATACTGACAGACAACTTCTGAAAACAATCTGTGTATTCTTTCTCTTTAACAGAAACAAGCAGAGCAAATTTGTTATTTACAAATGAGGTATCTTATTTGCATCTGTGAAAACAACACAAAAGTTAAAATCACAAAGAGAAGTCCAAATTAGTAGGTTTTGGAATTCTTCATGTCAAATCAGTCTTCCTTTTGGAACGACATTTGCAACTGAATTCCTCAGTGTCTCTGTTGGGTTCCCAGAAATGCTTCCCAGCTCTCACTTACAGCACACAGGTTCTCAAAACAAATTCTTTCTTAAGGCTTTTCCCAAGACTCACAATTTGGATCCAAGTCAACTACATACAAAGGGCTAATTTTCCAGACTATTCAGACTTCACATAATGGTTTATAAGAAAACATTAGAGTTTTCCAAAATTTTTTAATTCTGTATCCAGCATGTTTTTTTCCTGCTTGATCTCTCTAAACTTTTTACATTTCAGCTTTTTTACTAGGCTAAAATCTGAAGTACAAACTTCCACAAAATTTGCAAGATTTTCTGGCTCAAAGTAACAAGAGAAGATATTTTTATAGGAGTTTTTTAACACTCCTTCAGTGTTTTAACATTTTACTTCTAATTTGAGAAGGCTCACCACACTACTAAATTGTATCCACAGTCTGCAAGGGTGTGATTCTTACCACACACTTAAATGACCATTTTTAATCATTACTTTTTTAAACAACCACATGTATAAAGCTGAGAAATTAGCTCAATTTGACTTATTTTATATTATGTTTTATGGCACCCTTAGTAAAAAAATTCAATATAATTCATGCCACCCCCCTGAATAGAAAACATTAGTGTCTACAAGTAACTAACAATGAACTCACAACAATTCTTTGTCTACCTTTCAAGAATCTTTGCAAATTTCTCATTTTTTAAGCAGAACAGTATCTGCAGTCTAGTTTAAAACATTCTCTGAGCAAAAATTGGTAGAGAAATACATATATATGTTAGGATGGCAGTCTCTGGGGGGTTTTTTTCTCCACCTAAAGGGCATTTTTTTGTATTATATATTTCAGCACAAGGCATACTTCAAAATTGCCCTTTCTTCTACATGAAAAACACTAGCACTGAGCAAAGGCATACACTATCCAAGAGAGAGAAACAAGCCCTGGAGATTCAGCAAAAATTATGTCTTCAGAAGCACTACTTTTATCTTTTACTGTTTCTACAGTCTTCAGAAAAGCATAAAGACTTCATAAATGTCAAATTTCTGCCTTAAACCATTCTAGAGGCTGTGAAGTTGAAGCTAAACAGCAACAGACCTTATTCTTGGCTCTGGGGCTTAAACTCACAGTGGTGAGAAGGCAGCTTTATTTGTATAGATTTACTTTTCATCAGCTTGGGCAAAGTCCAGCACTATTTCCAAAGCCAGCTGGAGAGCAGCAGGAGGGCAGGCACCTTAGAACAACACCTCAGCAATTGTGGTCAATCAGAGCAGTACACTATGAAAATGGGGAGGTGGAGGCTGGTTTGGGGTTTGGAGACAGCTTCTCCTGAGGATGGTGTATGCAACCAGAGCCACTCTTCTGCTTCAGCTCTTAGACAGCCATTTATACTAAACATAAAATGATCCTGCCCATATGGTTGGAAATATCTTTCTTGCTTCAAGCTTTAAAACCAGCACCCTGCAGTTCCAATAAATGGAAGAAGGTAAAGCACAATGTCATCTTTATTGTGTGCATTTCATAGTGCTGTGCTAGTCTACTAATCATGGTGGAGGCACCTTCACAAATAAAAGAGGCATTAAATTTATAGCACTGGAATTGCTATAGAAATAGTGTGCTTTTCATAAAAGCTTGAGAATTCCTACACTATTTTGAAACTCAGCAAGCCTGGCATATATCCAAAAGCTGTAGAAGACTCAATCTCAGTTACCAGCAGCATTCTCACCAAGATGCCACCTAGGTACTTGTTATGGATCATACCAACTTTAATTAAATCATATTTAAATTTAAAAAAAGTCTGGGTTTTTTTACTAATTCCAAAAAATAACTTTGTTTAAAAAAATAAAAGACACAATGCTATTATAATCACAAAATAAATTAACACACCTCAGCTTTTAAGAAAGACTAATGAGAAAAATCAGCAAGTTCAAAGTGTATCAAATATTTGCACAGCAGCATATGCAAGAACTGTTCATAGGTCTTGTCACCAAAGAGCTGCTTTAAGCAGCTGTCTCTATCCAATCCTTTCTCTGCTAGAGCCATGTACTACAGCATGTGGAATTCATGAGGAGCACTTATTTGTCCCTTTTGTGAGGATGAGGACCTTCACATTGTCTAAGACAAGACAATTGCACTCATAAGGAATGTTATTGCTTCCTGCATGGAGAAGGGATAAGCACTCAGGGAAATTTAGTCCTTTGAGGGTTGATAAGCACACTGACACTGTAGCAAAAGGTCTGGATTCACACACAGAAGAGCATTATACTGGAGATGGTCTTTAAACAAGAGCTTAGCTGAATCTGCCCAAAACTGAAGGCCAAAGTCCTTCAGGCTGTCTTGTACAAAACCTCTCCCTTCTGCTGCTATTCCCCTTCTGAAAGTGATTTTTTAAAAGTGAAATTTGCCTCAGGTCTACATTAGAAAATCTGTATAAACTCTCATTGTGTTTATGCACACATTTATCTGTTTACCTTCTAGTCTGCAAAAAGGAGTTATGCATATTATATTTAAACCAGGGATCACTACTTTATTTGTAGTGAAACAAAAATTATTATCATACATATCCTCTAATTTCAGGGAAAATGTGTTTAGGATGCTGAACTCTCCTCCATTTTACTGTTCAATTATAGAAAAAATGGTTGAGATCTTGGAATTTTGTAAAACAATTAAGTGACTTTGGCAATACTAAGATTGCCAAGAACAAATTTTAAAAGTCTAAATGCAAAATGTAGTTCATCCTCTATAAGGTTTGTGTGAAACAGTTTACACTGTTCAGAGGAACACATACTGGTTTATTAGAATGTAGTACACTTAAAACACTAAAGGAACTTTGTGAAAATTGAAGAAAGAGTATAAGTGGACTAGAAGAAAATATTGGTCTGGGAAGAATTCATATGTGGATAAATTAATCTTGGGTAGAGAAGAGAAGCTACTACTTCTGGCCACCTCCAGATAAGATTCTATCACCAGCATGGAGAGGCAAAGCTGGTATGGCAGGCAGTGGCTTCTCTGCTGCTGCCTTGGAAAGAACTTGCCAGAAGTACTTTCTGTTTGCAAATAAATAGGCTTCTGGCCTATTCAATCTGAATTTGTTATCAGGGTCTAATTAGCTCTGTACTTCTTATTAAGCCAAAGAAAAAACCCCAAATTTTTAGTAAAAGTCTTATGCAGATGACAGCTTAGCTGTTTCTAAAGTGGAAAAGGAAGGAAGAGCAATAGAAGTACAAGGTAATTAAAAATCCATTTTACAATGGACATCAATAAAGAGCAGGAAACTTGATTTCTTTGTAAAGCTGAATAAATTCAGCTTCTCAGTTCATCCAGCAGTAATGGGCAAAGAAATTATTTATAAAATATTTTGACAATTGGACAAGAATAACACATAATTTCCTAAATCATTAAAGACTTATTCTTGTGCTCTTTGCCAAAGTTCCAGTTGTCCCCATAATAGCAGTCCAATGCAGGAGCACAATTAAGGTGAATACACCCACTTGTCAATAAATCACACCTTTGGAGTCTGAAGAGTCACTTCTAAGTCTGACTCAAAGGAGGGCTTTAGTTTTACTTGATTAAACTATAATTATTGTAAATTAATTCAAACTAAAGAAGAGTAAACTTAGATTGGGTATTAGGAATACATTGTGTATGAGGGTGGTGAGACCTTGGAACAGCTGCCAGAGGAGCTGTGAATGCCCTGTCCCTGGGAGTGCTCAGGGACAGGCTGGATGGGGTTAAGCAGCCTCGTCTAGTGGAAGGTGTCTGCCCATGGCAGGAAGCTGGAAATAGACGATCTTTAAGGTCTGTCCCAACCCAAACCATTCTATGATTCTATGATTTCTTCCTGAGAACAACCTGAATCAATCAATTCATAGAAATATTTCAAACAGTGTCTGCTTTTCTGATCCCCCCCACTGCCAGAAAGAATGTAAATTTTCAGGATTAACAACAGAGATTATTATGTGCTTCCCATAACAGTAACAACGAAACAAAGCAGGATGTTTCAGCAGAGAAGAGACAGAAGTGGGGGAAATATTACAGAATGACTTTCTGCTGTATAGAGAAACTCAGGGATAAATATTGTTTTCCATCTTTCACAATACAGACATTAAAAACAACAAAAAATAGCATTGACATAGTTTAAAACAAAGAAAGGACTTTTCCTTATTGTACACAGTTAATCTGCATTGAGACTTTAATTTCATTAGCACTTGTCTGCAACACAATCGAGACAATCAAATTTATTCTCTGTCAGATCTCAGACAATGCATGTGGTCACGTGTGACATGAATGAAGAGCAGAATGTATCACCTTAACTGTGAAGTATTAAACTTCTGTGTCTACCAGAGACGTTGAAATCCTACAGAAATTCAGAAAGATTTTAATTTGATGGAATAAGTCTGACAATAAAAACTACTTTCTTGAAGTGCATAATTAGATAATCTCGTTTCATTGCCAAATCACTTATTTGCTTTGTAAAACTATTAACTCAAAACAAATTTAGGATTTATTTTTCCACTACTTTGTTATGCTTGAGAAATATCATTTGCCAAACTATAGTCATGCATTCTTTTACATGAGCTTTCACTTGAAATATGTTTTAAAAGATTAATTGCTTGCATTTTGAGAAACAAAACCAAAGAAAAATATTGAAAAACTTCAATGGATTTTTTTGCTGCTTTTTCTTTCTTTGTTTAGAAGATAACAACGTCTTGACAAGCAAGAGATTCCTGAGTATTTTGTCCTTTTGTCCAGTCTGAATGAGTGAAAACTATCTTGTGAAGGGACAGGGTTCAATATCTTCCTAAAACACCTCTAAGGGTCTGAGCTCCAGGTGCTTTTCCTCTTTTCCTTAGGCTTTAAAAAGCAGCTTTTCCACTGTGACTAGAAATCCAGGAAGATCTGCCTTCTTTAATCAAAATTAGCATTTTTAACCACAGCCCTCTGCTTTTTCCATGACAAACGGGCAAAAATGTAACAAATTTCTCCTGCAAAGTACTAAGATTTGTTTATGCAAAGAAATTAAGTACCTACACCTATTTCCAGATCACTGTCTCCTATATGGCATATCCATTAATGTTTCCCAAATTCAATTCCCAACATTCACCTGGAAAACAAGTAAGAAAAGCTAAGCTATGGCTCAGTTCTTCTGAACATATACTTTTGATCTGATAGAATTTATTCTGTCATATAAAAATGGTTCCTAGCTCCAGTGCCTTCCCTGAACATCTCCCACAGGGATCCTGCAAGGATTGGTTCAGAAAAAACCATCACACTTCCACTGAGAGACTGAAAATTGTAGTCAGTGCCTACAGAACTAGCACCAGCACTAATTAAAGAAAAAAAAAAAAAGAAGAAAAAAGCAAACCACCAAATAAAAACAACAAAACAACCACAAAAAGGGTTTCAGAGACCAGGGACAGGTATCTTCAGGGAATATAGAAATATGTGAATCCCTACTGCCATGTAAATATCTGCATTTCTATGACACTTGCATTAAGCTACTAAAATTAATTTTAAAATAAGAATCAAAGGTCAGTAAGATTAAACATATTATATTGGAATATTTTTGGAGGAATGAAATAGCAGAAATATGCTACAGTAGTGGTAGAAAGAGACAGCTCTTTAGTCTTTGGATCCCAAACTTATTATGTATAAATAATGAATTTTAAAATACTGAAAATACTTTCTCATGGGGTAAAAAATGTTCTCTCAAAATCTCAGATCTGTGAGTATGGCCAAGGAAGGTACATATTTAAGTATTTCATAAAGGCCTAGCAGTCAGCAAATACTTCTAGGCTGAGAATTAGCAACTTGCTAGATGAAGGAGTTTCATGTCCACATTAACTTTGGTTCCTATTTGCAAAAGAAATTTTATGTTATAGAACTGCAGCAAGAAAACTTTTTCCATTGCAAGTGTTTCCTTTATTTTTGTTATGACTAAGCAATCTGAAGCTTGTAAAAAAGAGCAGCAGTCCTTTAAACACAGTCACCACTTACTGTGAGAAAGTGCAAATAGTGACACCAGAGGAGGTTTCATGTTGAACTCATTGCTGATATTTTCTGTCTGCAGGTTTGCAGGGGTGGGGGAGGAGGAAGAAAGAGACCACCAAGCATGGCAGGTTCTGTTTTCTTCTTTATATATAATTGTGCTTTGCCATTTCACAGAGGATAAAAGCCCACCTGTTAGTGTAGAAACATTAACTGCGTAACACTTCTGTGCATTATTTTATCAGCAGAGCTCAGACAGCAAGAGTCAGTACTTCACTACTGTATTTAAACATAGAAAAGTGACACAGAATATTCTTTACCAACAAAAGACAAAACTTTGTTATTTTGGGCTACTAAAGTGGTGATACTGGCTACATCTTCACCCACACATCCTCATGCTGTTGAGGAGTAACGTGGTTCAAGAAAAACCTGTGTCCAGATGTTACACTGCATTCTGTCCCTGTCCAGACATCTCATGATATTTTTGTTAAGAACACATTTGCCCATCTCTCTTCTCTTCTATCTCAGTATAAACTGCTGGCAAATCTAAGTCGATGCTTTTTACAAGTAGATGAGATTGAATCCACTAAAATATTTAATAAAATAAACAGAAAAAACATTAAGTGAAAGAAATATCCACAAGGAGTTTCAGAGACTTTCACAGACTGCAACTTAACTCAGAAGATATGCAGCAGGGGAATTCTGGTATTTTGGAGCACATGAGTAAACTGAGCTGCCTCTATAGAAGTGTTGGGAGTGAACTAAGCAGTGGCTTTGCTGAAACACTGCCCCTATTTTGTACTGTTTGATTTCTTATAGGTAATTTTCAAAAATAATTTCTTTGTCTTCATTCAAGAAAAAAAGGAAATGTTGTTGCACAGCAGTGTTTATTTACACCCAAATCATGTTCTGTGGTTCTAAGAGACTTTTGCCCCCATTTTTTATTTCATGAAGAGGAGTTTGTCCACTTGCATACTCATAAAAAGAAAGTTTCCACTGAGCAAAGAAAAGAAAATCCTAAACCCATCACAGGCAACATAGGATGCACAGAAAATAGAAGTTTAGCTTTCTGGGGGGAAAAAAATGGACTGCAATTTAGGGTCTTTCTGGGGTTTTTTTAAACATTTTTTTTTTAAATCTACTAATGCAGAAATCACTAGAATAATAAATAAAGCTATATGGCTCAGCTCACTAAAAAATTACACAGATCCAAGTAGATAAAAATAACAGGGAAACTGCCAGAAGCATAAAGAAGCCTGGGTTTCCCTGAGAAATTGCAGAAGCTTTCCACAGACAGTTCTACCAAGCCACAAGATAGAAAAGAAGCAGTGCTAGGAAAGATATTTCTGGCTGCCTCAGGTGTCCTTCAGTGCTTACAGCAAGTTTAGAAGAGCAAATTTTATCAAGAATAACTTGGAGTGATCTCTTCATCACAGAAAACATCCTTTCAAAAATTTGTTTTAAATTAAAGCTAGTTTAGAATTCACCATCAGTTCTTGTGATTAAAATTTTCTACAAAGCATTATAACTTATCTTGTAAAATGAAAGAACATAACTTTCCAGGATGCAAGTGTTATGAAAAAAATTTCTCAAAGTTCCTATGAGGTATAATTAGTACACTTTAAGAACTACATCATAAAAATCTAGGACAAATTGACTGTATCAGTATCCCATTACAGAAATGGTGTGAAATTATCTGAATCTGCATGGAATAAGATTAAAAATCTTAAGGTAGCAAGCTTAAAAAATTGTTTAAGCATTAAAAAAACCAAAACTATAGACTTGAAATCAAATTTGATACAGAAATATAATAGGAATGTCTTAAAACAGACATTTTAGTTCTCCTTGGCATTCCTGCTGAGATGATAACAGAGGCCCAGAGAGTAAATGAATTCTGCTGGAAAAGGAATGTTCTTACTTGCTATATCACTACTATCCCTATTCCTGTGAGCACAAAAGCATGCTGATAGAAAGCTTTAAATTGTCTACTGCAAGGATTTAATTTTGTTCTTCAAAACTGTAAATGATATTAGAGTTGAATGACACCTGTGCAGCATATGAAACTTGGAATGCCAAACAACGTAGAAAACCACAGCTCTCAGCTCTTGCTTTACAAATTACACTTTCTGTAGGATGGGAAAACTCAACAAATTCCTGTTGTCTCTTTCACTGAAGGCATAAGCAGTTTTGGACAGGATCAATTTGCTGAGGTCCAGAGTTCTAACCTGTTCCCAAACTACAGAGCCCTTTCACTCACTGGACACCTGAGTTTTTGGAGCAGGACCCTGAAAACCCTGCAGTTTTGGAGTGGCTGTAGCTAGAATCATTTCTCTCTCTGATGTCTCCAAAAAGGTTCTTAAACAGTAAATTAAAAAAAAAAAAAAAAATCACCACCCTTATAGTGTTGAAAAAAGAACAAAGCCTGGAAATTCTCAAAGAAAACTGACTCAGAAAAAAAAAAAGTACACAGCTGTTCTCCTTGCTGTGTGCTCAAAGGTGAGCTGCTGCTTCCAGGCATCTCAGCAATTTTTTGAGTCACAGTGGAGTGCAGCATCCTCTGGCCCCTGGGAAGATGAGTCACTGCTGAAAGCTGTCTCTCTGCTCCTGGCTGCACCATTTGCTTAAGCATGAGCTGCAGACTCCCTGCTCAGTACAGTGATCCTTGCCTCTCTTACCTTTCCACCTCAGCTATCTCCTCACAGGTCTTGATGCCTAAAAAAAAATCACAGAACACAAATTCAGGAAAACAAGCAAAAGAGATGCAAATTCTATCACAAATCTTTATGAAAACATCCAGTAAGGTCCTCTATGCATGCAGGTGCCAAGAGCAATATTGAGCTGCAATGCAAATTCCTGTTCAGAAGAAAGAACAGTTCTCTTCTTGCAAAACCATGATCTTGTGCAAATACCTCCCTAGAGCCCTTCTCTCAGGTCATGTTCAGACCTACAAACTCCAAAGTATCCAACAGAAGGAAACAAGGCAGCCTCAGGGGATGCCCAGCTCTCTTGACCACAGCTCTACTGAAAGGACTGGCAACGTCTCAGGCTTCTGGTAAGCAGTTGGGCTGAAACAAGAGGAGCAGATTTCTAGCTGCAGGCCACTTAGAAAAGCTACAGGAAAAGAAAAAGTGAATTTTTTAGAAAGCGATTTGTAGACCGGCTGTTCACTGCTGTTCTCTGCCTGGATGGAAAATCCTTTTTTGGAGCAGCTTAGGAAAAAAGATCAGTACAAGTGTAAAACTTCATGTCAGAGTTATTTTAGCAAATTATGACCTCCCCATTTCTTTCCTCACTTTTCATTTGAGGCTTCATTGATTTTTTTTCTTCTGTTTCTGTTGCTTAAAAACGTTCAGCCACTACTGGTATCTCCTCAGCCAGCCTTAGGTCTCAAAGTACCTGAGTTCTTTTTTGAGATACTTAACCCTTTTTCAGATATGACATAAATAGTTTTCTAGGGCCTAAATTCATAACCTGAGCAACTTTAATAAAGTCAGGGGCATTTTTCAAACAAAGCCTTGTCATATGCATTTTTCTTCTATTTCCATTTAAAGGGAAGTACAGTATTCATCTGTTAGTGCCATCTGTCCTTGGGGCTCAATGAATCTAATTTTTCTAATGTCATACTCTGTGATACAACTATTTAATGTATATGACGGTTCCTTGATCTTGATTTCAGCATTTTCTGTTCTACAATCTGCTCCATACCAATCCAAATGTTTAATTTGCCAAATAAGCTATTTGTCTAAGACTCTTTGTTCATCTCTGCCCTCTAGTCTTCCTTTTTGTCCTTTGTTGTCTTCGTTCTCATTTCTTCCTCTCAAAAAGAGGCAACTAAAAAGAAACTTAACTAGGTACCTTTTCTTATTTGACAACAAAACAAACCCTTGTAGTTAAGAAACAGTTGGTTACATTTGTCTTTTAATTTGCATTAAATTTATTAATGAAGACTTTTTGTCTTATCAACCTACTCTATAATTACTACACCTAAAATAGCTGTGAATTCACTCTTTATAAAACAAAGAATTAGTATTTGAGCATCAGTGTCACTGGAGGCAGAGGGTGATTTATGACTAGTTTTTAAGAAAAACTCCCCTAAGAGACAAAGGAGAGGTAATTCTTCAGGCATTAGGGAATAATTTAAGCAAGTCATATAAACAAGAGGCAGGGAAAAGTCTCTAGATAATGATCAGTGATTACAAGTATATATTCACTTTATTGTTTATTTTTAACATGATCCTTCCTGAAAAGACAATGTTCTGCTACATGTGCTAGATTGGACAAGAGGGAATAGTTTTAAATGGAAAAAAGTGTGGATTAAGATTAAATACTAGGTAAATATTCTTTATTGACAGAGTGGTGAGGCACTGGAACAGGTTACCCTGTGGATGCCATGTACCTGGAAGGGTTCAAGGCCAGGTTGGATGGGGCTTTGAGCAGCCTGGTCTAATGAAAGATGCTCCTGCCCACAACAGGAATCTGGAAATTGATCTTTAAGGTCCCTCCCAATCCAAACCATTCTATGATTCTATAATACACCTCACTTTTCTTTTTCTTGTAGTATCAACCTTTAGAACATAACTGCAAAACCCAAGCAAATGTCCATTAACAAACTGAAGAACATTGTACTGCTGTGCACTAAGGAGCCATAATGTCAAAGTCTCCCTTTTGCTTCACACACTAGCCAGTTTTATGGCCTGAATCTACAAATGGTTTTCAGCATAAATATATGAAGATATGTACAGATATATAATGAATGATTATTATGTACTGGGCACCATCTGAGAGACAGGTTATCCTCAATAAAAAACTCCATTTGTAGTAATGACTGATCTAAGGGCATTTAAATCTTTTCAGTATTTTAACAAAGAAGTGAATGTTTCTTTTGCAGCTGTTGTTGTGAAGGAACACAAAGGAAGCCTGTAGAAAACTGAGCTTGAGCAGTCTTTAGCCACAAGTCAGGAGGAAGTTGACCTACAAAGCTATTTAGCCTTTCTTGGCACTCTACATATTGAGTTGCTTGAATCATAATATCTGTGTGGTGTCTAAAACTGCTTGGCAGGAAGAAATTAGTCTTCTCAGAAGACAGTACCTTATGATTTAAGCTACATACTTCCACAGAAGAATCAACAAGGATAAAGATGAAAAAGGAACAGTACAAATAACACTTTACTGAAAAGCTGGTAATTTATCCACTCATTAGTAATCCTCCATTGTAACTCTGAGACCTTAAGAAAACAACAGACCTGTTTGGAAAGATTTTTCCAGTTCTTTTTTCCTATGGTAGCTTCTGGCAGTTTAGCTACTGCCTTTGTAACTTCCCTGGATATAGTGTTTGAAACATAGGAAGCTAAAGATGCTGCACTGGGGAAATTAAAAATGAACAAGTCTTTATGCTTTCCAAACCACCAGAATTTTGTACATCTACTACTTAAATTGTAAAATTACTCAAAAGTTTATACTGGTATTTTGCATCAAGGGAGCATCATGAGGTTTAAAACCATAATAACCTGCAAAAGAAAATGCGATGATTATATCTCTCAATTTTTTTTCCAAGTTCTTTGTATTTTATTGCAGATAGTGGTGTTTATATTGATGGATATATCAAACTCATCACAATCAGAAAGAGAAATATGAACACACATGTCCCTTGTGTAGCGTGACGTCATTATTATAATTCCTTAGTATTTTCATGGAACACTGTATTGCTAAATTCACATTAATGGTATTATATACATACATAGTTGCATATAGAATATTGCACTATGCAGATGACCTTGTCAAAGCAAAATAATGCCCTACAACACACAGAATTACTATTTTGAATTGTGATACCTTTATTTTATATTTAGATGTTTAAATTCAATTAAATTCATCAGAATAATCACCAATGTCATACTGAATTATTCGTTGTTACCATCTAGAGTTTAAAACTAAACCAAATTATTATAAACATTATGTTTCCCTTAATAGGCAAGGTATTTGGAATTTAGATGGCCATTTACACCTTTTTCTTTGCCATCCCTGCAGCCTCCATTTTATTGAATATAGGGAAATTGTGCAAAGTAACACCCTCTAGTTTCCTTTCATGCAGAAGTTTTAGTGTGTTAATTTGGCTAACATTAATAATACTTCTAAACTTATGAGAATGTCCTTCTGTGCATTAGTTTGGAACTTTTGGTTGCAGAAACAGTGCAAGATATGCAAGTTCTTTGTTGAAATATTGAACTAATTTATTCAGGTCTATGGAACTGGATTTACTTTGTCTTTTTAGCAGACTGATTATGTGTAGTAATTCATCATTAAAGGTAATCTGTTTCTGAACAGCTCTTGAAATTCTGGAGTATCATTGATATGGAGAGCAAGATTCAGATTTCAAAACAGAAGAGGGACTAGAATTAAAGTCTTACTGCTTTACTTCCTGAGTATTTGGTAAAAAGTCCCTGTAGAGATGAGAACAATTGCCTTTGATACTTCCCTGTGATTTATGAACTGTTTCTGCTCTGGGAAACCCAGGACAGAGGTTGGTGCTGGCTACCTCCACTGCATCTCACACACACATTGTTACAGTGGTGCCTTTGTAAAGAGGAGGAATTGATCTGGCAGCTTAGACAGGACAGAGAAAACTTTGATGCAATAGGTTACCATTTAACTTGAAAACACCCCAGCCTCCAGTCTTGGAAACAAGCACCAGATGAATCCTGATTAAACTTTGGGATGAGACCCAGGAGGGTATTATCCCTCCTCTGAGGCTATTCACCTTTCTCTTGCTTTTTCCATTGCCCTGCTTTCTTTTGGATGAAAACACAACCACCCAGCAGCAAGTGTCCTCTGGCAGGTCTCCTATCCTTAACAAGGGCATGAAACCAGAAGTGCAGGGAACAACCCAAACTATCCTGTCTGACAGTTTGGATGAAGCATTTCTGTCAGCTATCAGTTTAGGAGGCAGCACCAATCATATGAAGTTTATCTAAAGCCCTTTTTCAGCACAGATAGAGTTGTGAAATTTTACAAAAGGTAATTAATTGATTAGTGAATCAATTATTGATTGATTATTGAATAGAAGATTATTGAATAACTCTGGTTCAAATGAGGAAAAACCATTACGTGGAGTACTTCCAGACATCTGTTTATCACTTGCATATCTCTGATCCATTCCTAGGTTGTGGCTGAAGGTTTGACTAATGTTTTGTAAGTCTGAGAAAATGGATGAGAGCAGAAAGAGTCCATTTGGGGAGGTTTGGGGTGATCTTTGCACACCCATGCAAGGCTGATTCCTTCTGTACTATCAGACTTACATAGGAATTATATGATTTTTTTTGTTATTGTTCCCTCCTTGCAATTTCTGTTTGCTTCTACAAATACCTCTTCCTACAAACAGTTGTGCTTTAGCAAGGACTTTCTAATAAATGAAGTCAATGTTCAGAGCAATAGCAGAAGTTTCCTCAAAAAAAAAAAATTTAAAACATCTCTAGAAAACATATAGCACAACATTAGAGATCCTCAGGCAGAATTATATGGAAGTGAAATGCTTTTGGTTTCAAACACAGTCATGTGGCTCTTTGCAGTTCCAAAACCAATCCAATGTGTCCCCTTGGAGTGCAGTGGAGTCATCTGGGAATTACTCAGACAGCCAAGCAGAGAGTACTGAGGAACAAAGTGTTCCTGTGTTTGTTTTGCACTTCAAAAGTGCCTATCACTGACAACAGCAGTACCCAGGGAGTAGGAAAGATAGTGAAATATGGCTCTCTGTAGGCATTAGGAAAGTAAAGTATAATTTTTCTTATGCTGACAAGTATAAGTTTTCTGCCATTTCAATTAAAAATATGGAATAATGTGCCCTTAATGGCTCATAGCAAGACTGTAATTCCATCAAAGCCCTATGTATAAACTGAAATATTTGAGTTAAACTTGTTTAATATTATTCTGATTCCAAAAGTAACAACTTCAACACACATCTTCATTACACATCACTTTTTTTTGGTGAGATGGATCCAGCAAATGCAGAAATGTTAAATACTCTCCTGAAATTAATATGATCTTATGCAAATACTTCTTTATTGAAGCTAATTCAGCACATACATACTTTTCTGCCAAAAACATTACTTATCTCATAGGAGGTATTTTCCTCCTGTCATGAACACTTGATATTCTGCTGCTGCTTCTCATTGAGACTTCATAAATACGATTTATTTCTATTATGTCCTTGGAAAAACTTAACTGAAAGAAAGCCAGACTTATTTGACCTTGCTAGACCTTCTTTCTCATTATTTTTGATGAATTTATTTACAGCAATTGACTAAGAATGGCATTTTGGAGCCTGGACAATTGAATAGGTTTTTGCAAATAGAAATGTCCACCTTCACTTCCTCTTGCACAAACAAAGGTGAGTCATTGGTGAGTTTGACACATCACCCATTTAAAAAGAAATTACAGCTACTCACACTAGTTAGGTCAGACACTAAACAGACCTCTCCCTTGATTATAACAACTATAAAAGATGCAAGAGGTTCAACAAGTAGAATTTTTAAACTAATATAATATTGGTTGAATATTCAGTTTTATCTTGGAATCATGTAAATACTTATTAACAAAATGTAGCTACAATAAACATGAATCAAATACACGTTATGAAAATTTTGAAATAAGGAGTTTATTGGTTCTCAGATTGAATTGGTATTTCTATACCTAATGTCCAGATAACAGTAGAGCAGGTTTAAACTGCAATGATCATTAATCTGGAGGGACTTTTTGTAGTGACCATCTGCAGAAATGTCTGAAAATGTCTACAATTCTAACATAGTTACAAAAAACAGTGTTATTTTCTTCTTTCAGAGGGAATGATGGGATTCTTACAGCTACTGAGCACAGCCCTGTGCAGTTTTCAATGCATAAACTTTCTGTAAAGCCATCCTGATTTTGTGCAGTATCTTAGTCCATCTTTGGTGGATTGCCCCTGGCTGAACACCAGGTGCCCACCAAAGCTGCTCCATGCCCCCTTCTCAGCTGGGCAGGGAAATGAAAACAGAATTAAAGGCTTATGGCTTGAGATAAGGGCTAGGAGAGGTCACTCACCAATTACCATCATGGATAAAGCAGAGAGGATTCATAAAAATTTGATTTATTGCTAATCAAATTAGAGTAAGGTAATGAGAAATAAAAGCAAATCTTAAAACACATTCTCTCACCCCTACCTTCTTCCCACCTTAACTTTACAACTGATCTCTCCCTCCTCTCTCCTTGGGGGGCAGGGGATGGGAAATGGAGGTGAGGTCTATTACACAGTTAATTTCTGCTGCTTCTTTCCTCGGGGGAGGACTGCTCACACTCTTCCCTTGCTCCAGCATGGGGTCCCTCCCACAGAAGACAGTTCTCTATGAACTTCTCTAACGTGAGTGTTTCCCATGAGCTGCACTCACTTAGCCCAAGGAAGGTCCTTTTCCATGAGGTGGAGTCCTTCAGGAGCAGACTGCTCCAGTGTGGGTCCCCATGGGGTCACAGCTCCTGCTCTAGCAGGGCTCTGCCAGAACTGCCAGAACTGTTCTGTTTAGGCTGGTCATGGAGTCACCCCTTCCTCCGGCATTCACCTGCTCCAGGATGGGCTCTCTGCCATGCTCTGCTGCCCCAGGACTTTCCTGAGCTGCCAGGTGACAGCTGTCCTCAGGGCTCTCCATGGGCTACAGGGGAAGCTCAGTTCTGGGCAGCACCTCCTCCCAAAGCTCAGTTCTGTGCAGAACCTCCTCCCAAAGCTCAGTTCTGGGCAGCACCTCCTCCCAAAGCTCAGTTCTGGGCAGCACCTCCTCCCAAAGCTCAGTTCTGGGCAGCACCTCCTCCCAAGGCTCAGTTCTCTGCAGCACCTCCTCCCAAGGCTCAGTTCTCTGCAGCACCTCCTCCCAAAGCTCAGTTCTGGGCAGCACCTCCTCCCAAAGCTCAGTTCTGGGCAGCACCTCCTCCCAAAGCTCAGTTCTGGGCAGCACCTCCTCCCAAAGCTCAGTTCTGGGCAGCACCTCCTCCCAAAGCTCAGTTCTGTGCAGAACCTCCTCCCAAAGCTCAGTTCTGGGCAACACCTCCTCCCAAAGCTCAGTTCTGTGCAGAATCTCCTCCCAAAGCTCAGTTCTGGGCAGCACCTCCTCCCAAGGCTCAGTTCTGGGCAGCACCTCCTCCCAAAGCTCAGTTCTGGGCAGCACCTCCTCCCAAGGCTCAGTTCTGGGCAGCACCTCCTCCCAAAGCTCAGTTCTGGGCAGCACCTCCTCCCAAAGCTCAGTTCTGGGCAGCACCTCCTCCCAAAGCTCAGTTCTGGGCAGCACCTCCTCCCAAAGCTCAGTTCTGTGCAGAACTTCCTCCCAAAGCTCAGTTCTGGGCAGCACCTCCTCCCAAAGCTCAGTTCTCTGCAGCACCTCCTCCCAAAGCTCAGTTCTCTGCAGCACCTCCTCCCAAAGCTCAGTTCTGGGCAGCACCTCCTCCCAAAGCTCAGTTCTCTGCAGAACCTCCTCCCAAAGCTCAGTTCTGGGCAGCACCTCCTCCCAAAGCTCAGTTCTGTGCAGCACCTCCTCCCAAAGCTCAGTTCTCTGCAGCACCTCCTCCCAAAGCTCAGTTCTCTGCAGCACCTCCTCCCAAAGCTCACTTCTCTGCAGCACCTCCTCCCATTTCTCCTTGGTGTCTGTAAGGCTGTTTCTCTCGCATGCTCTCGCTCATCTCCTGCTGTGGGTTTGGAGGATTTTCCCTCCCTAAATCTGCTATCCCAGAGATGCCACAGCTGCTGCTGTTGGGTTTGTCCTTGGCCAGTGGCAAGTCCATCTTGAAGCCAGCTGGCATTGGCTCTGTCAGGCATGGGGGAAGCTCTGGCATCCTCCCCACTACCAAAATCTGGCCAGGGAAACCCAAAACGTAGTGCAATGTTGTGGTCAATTTTGAATCCTGTCAAATCATTTTAATCTCATGAGAACAAAACCAGGCTACTGACTTCACTGCCATTAGTCTTACCAACAACAAAATGTGACTCTAAATATTTACCATTAATGTTCCCTCTCAAGATACTTCCTGCATACAATAACACAAAATATAATTATCTTCATTGCTTTCTTTTCTCATGTATTTCCCATTCTCTATTAGAACCTCAGGCTGATGTACAATGCTAATCAACTTACTTGTAATTGTTTTCTTAGCCTGGAATCACCAAAGCACACAACATGAAGAGAATACTAAGATAATTTTTGTTAGATAGAATTCCACCCTTTTTTATGCATGAATAAAATGCTAAGTATCTTCTGAGCATCCAGGACAATCAATGATCTCAAAGAGGCAGGTTTCTTACCCGTATATTTTTTTGTCTTTTGTGTTATACTTCCTTTTATTTCTCTAATATAAGTTTTTGCTCATTTTGGTATTTCACTTTTTTTGCAAATTCACAAGCAAGTTTATATTTTGCTGCTAGAGTATTCAGCTGCTCAAGTTAATTTTCCTTTGTCAGTTAACATTGTTAAAGACAGACTTTGACTCTAAATTTTTGTTTCATTATAAACAAAGTCTCCAATGCCAGCTTCTTTTCCAATTTCTATTTCATTCCACTAGTGTCTGAATAAACTACTCTCATATTGAAATAATTCTCCTGGTTCATCCTCTGTAGTTCTGAGAAATTCTGTACATATGAAAACTCAATTTGTTTTTGTTTTCCTTTCTTTCAGCCTGTTCTAGTGCCAACTCACACTGTAAATTCTCATGAGGTGTTTGCTTTCTGTGACTTAGGATTTATTTGCCAGATTTTAATGAAGCACCATATAACAAGTTTTTCAGTATCATCTTAGCATGTCATCTACACAGAGTTGCTGCTTAAAAGAAAACAAAATCTTTTTTTCCTCACATTTGAATTTTCTATTACCCTCTATAGAAACTATGAAAATTGTGGTAACTGTGAAATCATGTAGAACTCCATCATGAACTTTTTTCATTCAGTCTAACAGGAATTTGCCTTTTCTGACTTTAATTATCTGCAGTGCAATCATCCTTATCTGAGCTAGTCATCTAAATGTCTATAGTTCATTGGGAGACTTGGCAAACATAAGTTCATCTCTGCATGTCATCTGCAATAGCATGACATGAACTTCAGGTTTGAAGTATCATTGCTGTGATTTACAGGGGATTCCCTAGTCTACATTGTGGATGTCTACATTATGTCTGCAGAATTTAGTGGTTTTTCTCAGGTCTGAGGTATTCCACTGCTGTTCCTTTTACCTAGTTGAGCCATGCAGCAGACTGCAGAAACTCACTGTTTTGTTTCCTCTCACAGAGTTGAAATTACTGTTTGTGACACATAGCATCATTTCAGCTGCATCTGCCCCTCTGAAAGTGAAATAATTCTAGTCTTCTCCAAGCTGCTCCCTCCTGCAGAGAGCACACTGACCTTCAGTCCCTCTTGGGGAAGAATGTATGGAAGCAACACAGATAAGGTTTTTACATTTCCACTCTATTCTATCCTCTCACTGCCTCTGCCCATTCTGGGAAGTAATCAAGTCCCAATAACAGTGGTAGCCTACTGAGGGATATGTAAAACAAGCTATTATACTTTTCTCATTAAAAACTAAGTGGACTTGCTAAACTAATTTCCATCTTGACTTCATTTCAGACAGAAAAGCGAGCTTGGGTGAAATGCTTTAATTCTCAGGCCCACTATGGATGCTGCAGTACCAGGTAGCAGATGTACCTTCAGCTGATCAATATGCTGCTCTGTAGTTTTCTTTACATGAGCATCCCAGCCTCCAACTCCAATACAGACTGTCATCCTGAAAGAGCAGTTCAAATGATTCTCCAGGGACTCTTTTCAGAGGCACAATAGACTAGAAAACAGCAGAAAACACTGGTCTTTTCAGATATTATACTCTCTCTTTACATAACCCATTCTATGAGGTCCAATCATTATCTGCCAGCACCATCTTTCTAGGAATATATTCCATAGCATTGATCTTTGGAGGATATATAGCTAGTGGGTTAATTACACAGTTAGATCATGTACTAATTAAAGTAACTCTGAAACATTGACCTATTATTGGCAAACAAAAAACCAAAAAAAAAAAAAAATAGAAGGCAAAGATTAAACATTAGATCTGCTGGAAGCTTCAGATATAATGAAGATCAAAAAGAATGACTTAATTTGACATCTTATGATACACTATATTGGGAAAAGTAGTCAAATTGTCTAGGAAGCCTCTTAGGCTGCATTAAAGGGAAAACTTATTAGCATTTTTATACTTAAGTAGAGGGGAAAACTGAAATCAATTGATAGATGTTTAAGCTTTGAAAGCTAAGCCTGATGAAATACATTTTGAAGAGGAACTGGTACATACAAGCATAGAACTAAGGACACAGAAAAATGCCTACAGTGTGCAGGAAGGTTGAGAATTCTTTAAAGCTTACAATGGATCTTTTATGAAGGAAGAATAAAGTTAACAACAGATTTCTATTTTATAAAATTAGCCCAAATAGAATAGAGATCCAAAAAGAGAAGGACTATATCAGATTCTACAGCAAGTGTTTACATTTCAGTAGATCATTCTAGAGCAGATATCACACTCATCTGTAGGGATAGGTGACTATGCTTGAATTTCCTTTTTTGGATGCAGAACTTGTGGGTAGTATTTATAGTAAAACACCATTTTGTTGGTATTTGAACCAGTCATAGACATTTACAGCTTATGTTGACAGTTATTGCCATGTACAAGTACACATAATCTAATTAGTAATTAACCTTTTCTTTCAAATTATAGTACTGCTCTGAAAAATTATATCTAGAGGGTACAAATAACATTTCAGCCATCAGCTCTATGTACGGCATGCTGGACAGCTTTCCACAGCACCATTGACTTCCAGATGCAAAACAAAAACATTGGGTGGAGAAGAATCCTGAACATGAGCAGTGTGGTGCCTTTTGAAAAAGTGGCAGCAGGAGTACAGCTTGACAGTTTAATAGCCAGGAACCACAAGATTTTTAATATTATCTAAACCAGGCAAAACTGCCTCCAGCATAGTCCTGGAACAAACACGAGCTTAATTTTTGATATGTTGCAATCCTTTTTTTTCCTTCCAGACTTTCGTGCTGCAAGCTGGTAAACCTGATGTGCAAAGAAACAGCATTTCTGATCCTGAAGGTGTGCATAGTGCATGCAGAATTTTTTTCCATATTACCCACAAAAGCAACAATTCTTTAAAAGTTAAGCATTAGATCTCACATTTTGTGTGGGCTGCTTTGCAATTCATGCTTTATTAGTTTTTGTGAAATCATTAAGGCTTTCACTAGTTAGAGAACAGTTAATGGAAGGCAGTAATTATATTAATGGTAAAATAAGAGGAAAAATCTTCTATCAAAATAGCAATTGCAAGCTCCAGCATGTCTCAGTTCTTGATGAGAACATGCTTTAAACTACCATGTCACAGGTAAGGACTTTAGGGAACTACCATCTTATATATTTCCTTCTATCACAAGTAACTAGCTGCTCAAAGCAAAACAACATTTTTAATTACTTCAAGTCTTAGAGTGCCTATTTTCTCATCCAGAAACATAAGACCAGCATAAGGACTAATTTGAGACCTACTGCTTTATAAGATATTTTTTGGATAAGGGTTGAAGATAAAGGCAGAATCTTTTTAGAAGTGCATGGGAATAGGACAATTGACACAAGTTAGAGTATGGGAAATTCTGATCAAATCTTAGGAGGTTTGCTTGCTTTCTACTGTAAGTATGAGATGGCCTTTATGTAATGAGATCTGTTTTGAGCAGGGAATTCAACTGGATGAACTCTGGAGTACTACCCTAAATTATTTTGCTCTGTAGTTCTAGCTCTGATTCAGGAATAATGTAACCCTGTACTTCCATCTGCCTCATAAGATAAAGATCTTTATCTTGAGATAAATATTAGCTATTAGTCAGGGTGGACTGAAACCAGTGGGAGGATGGACATATCTTTAAGTAGTATTCTGAACATAGATACCTTCCTCCATCAAGGCTCAGATACACAGGAAATTAAACCACATTGTGATAATTTTTGTTTATAAAAAACGAGGAGTCAGCACAAGTTCTGGGTCTCTTGGTCTCTTTCTTCACACTTGCACAAAAAAAGCACAAATAAAATTTTTTCATGTGGATCCTCACGAAGTTTACAGTTGGAATAGTCCTACAGAAGGACACTTAGGTATGTTCCCATATGGCTGCATTTCTTTCTTTCACTTATTTTTACTCTTAACTTGTTGCTACTATTCAGGTGTAACACCAAAATGCCTAATTAACCTTCTGAATAATTAATAATTTTCAATTATGCAACAACATCCTTGATATCTTTCAGGCTTGCTTTTATTTTTTTCCTTTTAAATTATTTAAGCTGCTGTTCAGTTTCCTTATTCCTCTGCATTCCATCTCTCTACTGATTGAGCCAAGAGAAAAATATTTAATTGCATAAATATGACAGCTTCTACATTCTAACAGAATAATAGGATTTGTTTTAGAGAAAAAGCACACAAACAGTAGCTTCATTGGCATAGAAACTTTTTTCAAGTATTCCAGCTTCTCTATGTTTGTGTAGAGTGAGATAAGCAGTGGTGGAGAAAAAGACAGAGAATCTATATAAGATAGATTCTGTATAAGATAGATAAAGATAGATAAAAATTATATTTTAATTTTTTTTAAACTACTCGGTTTCCCCTATAATATTTCTGTTACAGATGACAAATAAACCCAAATATGGAGCTGTCATTTATGACAATAAATATCTGCTTGTAGATCTATTCCAGTTTTCATGTGTTCAACTTATTCCAAAATACATAAGGAAAAACGAGCACAGGATTATACTCACAGAGAATCAGTAATAATCTTTCTGTTTACTGTTGCCCTGAAATGGGGAGTGAGTGACCAGAGAGGGGATGGAAACATCCCAGGAGGGGAAGGTCTTCACCCACCCCAGGACCAGAAACCCTGGAGCAGAAGCAGGTATGAAAGAGCCTTACATCATCCAGGAGACAGCAGGACTGCAAAGAAACTATGAAATCACATCATGTACTTCCTAGATCTGGCCAGACTCAGAATCAAAGTCACAGCAGCACCAAGGCAAAGGGGTCAGGCACAGATTGCTCTGATTTCCCTGCTAAAGTAAGTAGCTAAAGCAGCCATGCAGGTGGGCTAGTGGGGAGGCAGGGGATGGCAGTGGGGGGACTCCACCCAGCTAATATTGGTGTCAAACAATGCTGAGGATAGTACTGTAGAATTATGTACTTCTATTTGGAAGGAGTTTGCTCCTGCTCTGATTTCCTATATGTTTCCTACTGAGTCATCAGTAAATTTTCAAATACTTATAAATGTGAAAATTACTTGGCAAGTTTGCTAACAACTCCAAACTGAGACATGCAGTTGACACAACAGAAGAAAGGGATAAAACCTAGGCAATTTCTGGGGAAACTATAAGTGGAATTTACAGTTGTTCAATGTTTGACAAAATTTTAAGTGCTTGAAGTTATACAACAGAACAGACTAATTGTCGTAATTATGTCAAGACGGACTGGACTGACACCATCATCAGTCTTTTATTTGTAACCTTATATGCCTTCTTTCAGGCAACTCTGACTCCTTTTCTGTGCTCCACACAGCACTGACTCCTCCTCTCCTCTCTGCAAGTTTCCTTCTGCATGGCAGGCTAACCCCAACCTGTCCCTTACCCAGCCACCTAACCCTGCCTGTCCCTCACACATCTTCTTACCTTATCTGTCCCTGGCACAACCACATGTTCCCTCCTAACAGCCAGCAGACTCTGGACCCCAAACCCCAACTCCATCTACAACTAGTGGCCTGCTAGCCCACTCTTTTATAGCACCCATCTTTTATAACACCCATCCTTGCTGGGCAGGCAGGGCTGTCTCCACTTCTCAGCAATCAGTACAGCTGTAATTCATTGAGAAAAATTGACTTCTGCACTATCCTTACAACCTATCTTCTCACAACTAATAGCAAATTATATTTCTCAATGGAAACACTTAGTGCTATGTTGTGCCAAAACAGTGTTACCATTCAGTGCATCTTTGCAGAAATACTACCAACTTGTACTCTGGTTATTAAAAACACCAATTATTAAAAGTAGTGTCTGATATTTTTGTGTGTTTTCTATACCTTTTCACACAGGATTCAATCTTAAACTGTTAATCCAAAACATATTCACCTATTTTTTCCCTGTAATTATATTGCAGGAATGTTTAGACTGCAATGTCTGCCTGCTTGGATACCAGAGATTAGATCCTAGCCTGGAGATTCCAGAATCCATGGAGACACTGATAAAATTTTGTTATTTTTATTATTTCTGGAGGTAGGGAGAAGAGTATTAAGTGACTAAGTGAAGATTAGTCTAACTGGTACCAAGGATGGTAGGAAAGGATCATGGAACAAGCTGACAGCTCAAAGCTCAATTTTTAATCCGGTCCAAGCAAGGGACTGGCTGTGTCAGGGAAAACATGATGTGTGCACACACTGATGCACTATCAGCCAAGGACCTCCACACCCAGCTGTCAGTCCCAGACACCAGTGAGAGCAGCCCCTAGAGACGTGCAGGTGCATCTTTCCAGCAGTTCTGTGATCACTGTCCTGCCCACTGCCAGTCTTCTGGCTCTCCAGTGTCAGACAGCTGGCCAGAGTGCCATACCCAGCACCTGGCCAAAGGGAGACCTTGTACTGTGGTATCTCAGGTTCCTTAGGCTACAAAGATCTGAGGAACTGGGATTTCACTTTCTGCCTTTGGTTTTTTTCTCTAACTCAGCCACACAAAATTTCCAGGATCTATTAGATATGAGGCTAAGACTGCTCTCTCAATCCATTGTTTTTCCAGTCCTCTGCAGGTACCAAAGCCCCACAACAATATGTTGATTGAAGGCCTAATTTCCAGTCCATTCTATAAATCATCAATGCTATTTACAGTGTTTCTTCTTCCCTGAAATTACAACATACTCTGTTTTATCCGCTTTTAGTCTGTCTTGTACTATTTCCATCTTTTAAAATATTTCTCTTGTCTTTTTTCAAACACAAGCCCTCCATTCATAAAGAATAATTGAAAAACTTCTGCCTGTAGTTTTTCTACTTTCCTTAATAGAAACGAGTTATTGTGATTGTCTGAGTTCTGATGAGCACACAGTAACAATAAAATCAGTCTCCAAGTAATCTGTAGAGATTTTTTGTAAGATCAATAAATAATTTCTAGAGATAAGTTAAATAAATTTTACTTGCCTAGCAAGATAAAAAATCAGAGTATATGAGTAGGTGCTTTTATGTTTTATTTAAAGCTGTTTGTATCTGTTCTTAAATTTCAGCTTTAACATTCCATTTGATGCTGTAGAATTCTTAACTAGTGTATTTATGTATTTGAAGCCTATGTTACAATCCAAATTCATCAAAATGTCAATCATTAACTGTAACAGTCTGCTGCTTTTTCTTATCAGGTTTCTGTGTTATTAGGTTGTAGATGCAATCACACTTGGTGCTGCTGGAGGTGTGTATGTGATCTGCCTTCCTCCCCCACAGATCTGACAGCTTCATGGGCACTGATAACAAGCAGATGTAAAATTTGACTCTGATCTGTTGGCAAATCTGCACTGGCAAGCACTGACAGTCCAGGCAGTGTCTGACATTCTTGTGCAGGATGAAATAACAGCTGCTTATCAGTGATGTGTTAGAGATGGGCACAAACCAATGCGTGTGGTGCACACATTCACATGAGAAAGGAGCAAACATTTTTGGCAAAGGGATCACTTACCTCCTACCACATATCTCACCTACCCCTCTGCCTTCTGTGGTAACTGCTTCTTTTCAGGCTCAGAGTCACAGAGGTGAGTGCCCAGAGTCAGCCACAGTCACACTGTCACTAGGGACTTGGATATGAGCTGTCCAGGTTTCCCTGACCTGGAGAGCCAGCTGGCTCCCTCAAAGCTGGAACTGACTGCCAGCCAGCAGGCTGGTGGTGTGAGGAACCAGCTGGGCTGGTGGCATCATCTGCATGGCTTTGTTATCTCTGTCCTCTTTGGTATATGGCTATCTTACTGATTTCTAGCATCTGTAAACATAACAGCTGGATGTCTTACCACATGTCATTACTGTTTATGCCATGGCAGCTTGGAAGATGAGAAATAAAATATCCTGCATGGAGCTAAAGCTTCCATAAGCAAATACTGCCAAACACAGACCAAAATGCTGTTATATCAAGGGGGGAGTTGAAATTCAAGAGTGTCTGCTAAGTGCTTGTTAACTCAATAGTGGGTTAAAAACCTCTTGAAAATTAAAACTCTGGCCAGATGAATTTCTTAATTCCCACTTGTCAGATTGGAAGAAATGTTAATTTATTTGGGGTAAATGTAGTCAGAGAAGCTCCATTTCTCTTAAAGAATAGGTGCCAAGCTAATGCACCTTTGTCTCATCCTTCCCTTATCAACACAAGATATGGAAAAGCAGACTTTTGGTTACTGTGGTTAGGGTGCTGGGGGGGTTGTTGTTGGGTGGATGGTTGTCAGGACAGACTCAGGAGCTTTCTATATTCTGGTTTTGAAGTTTGTAGTTTATTATTAGGGTGTTGGTGTAAGAGAGAATAGAGCATAGAGAGAAAAAGGGAGAATAGAAGATAAGAGAGTGATTTTTTGTTACAATACAATAAGTATTTTTCTATGTTGAATATTCTAATTTCTACTAAATAATCTACTAAAACATACTAATTTTTTAATATTTGCATGCAACCTATAGGAATCACTAAATTACCAGTTTTATGGCTTTCTTATGTATAAACCTTATTTCTAAACCTTTTTCTGCCATACTTGAGACAGGATGTCAGTTGGTTTTTTGGTATTTGTGGCATTTGGCATTATCTAAACAAAGGAAGAGGCCTTAAACTTTTACATGGCTGTTTTCAGCCTCACAATTGAAAATTGCTATCATTTCTATTTCACTTATGGTTTCAAAATCTTTTGCCATGCACTCATATTTATAAGGTTTCTCTGTTTCCTCCCCAACAGGGTACTGTGCACAAACAGAGGTCAGGAAAATAAAAGAAAGATGTACCATGTTTTGAAGGGATGTCTGCACAGAGAGGCACCAGACAGCCTGGCAGGGCATGAGGCTGTGGGGGAGTGAACATTGCACAGGGCACTGCAGGGTGTAACAGGTACAGGTCAGATACCTCAGCCAGGCCAGGCTGCCCCAGTCTGCCTCCAGTGATCCAGGGAGGGTGAGAGCAAAGATCAGGTCTTCCCTTGGTTTTCCAGCTAGGTCACAGAGATGCATCTGAACAACAGTGCTATCTTAAAAAACCTGAAATATTTTGCTACTTTTGCTCAAAACTGAATGTTTGGTGTTATTTTCCATGTATAAAGTATATAAAGAGTGAGAGACTCCATATAATAAGTAATGGAATACTTCAAGTAAAGTACTACATAAGTTATGTCTTATAAATATCAGTGTTACACTCATCAGTTTCATTGGCCCATGATCTTATCCTACAAACTTGAAGACAATAAATTACTTTATGCAGAAATGTAGACCACAATGTAGCATAATTAATTATTTCTCTGACCATCTTCCTCAGATGAAGTTGAAGAAGCTTCTGGTTGTAAGATTTTGAGATTCATCTCAACATTTCTGTGGTGTCTTCTTTAGACTGTAATAGTGATCCTGTAGTACTCTAGACATTTCCCAAGCAGCAGTGCATACCCTAGTGGTCTTTTGTCATAAAATATTGTTTTAAAATATTTTTGTTATGAACAAATTTGCAGTTACCCAGAGTATTAGGCTCTGTTTGTTTCTTGAGGGTTCATATTTGCTCAGTATTTAAGGCACTGTGCAGAGCAAAAGTGAAATGCTCAGTGCCACTGTCACTGTAGAGGTGTGCATCTCTCCAAAATAGTGAATCACAGGACATCATCTTGAAGAACCCTCCTGAAAGAGCCCTAACTTAGCACAGACACAGAGGTAGCAAAAGTGCTGAGAGCTCTGTAGGAGACAAAGATTTCCAGTATTTACCTCTGAATTCCAAATTAGAAAATAGCTTTCAAGTCTGTGGAAGTTTGTTTATATTTGTTAATGACTTTGTGCCTGTGTTTCTGTGTGGGGGTGTGAGAGAGAGTTTGGGAATGTGTGTGAGAGCCCACAAGCATTAAAGCAGTGAAAGGAACCATTTGTGATTAGGAATAAAGATTACTGGTGAGGAATGCTCTGCTCTGCTGCACATTTCAGATATGCCAGAGACTCAAAAAGGTCATTGCCAAGAATGGTTTCCTCAGTTGCAGATACACAGTAAATGTGTGGAGTGGCCCTGAGGGCAAGGCTGATAAGACTTAGTACAAACATGTTAAATCTACAGAGTTTTCCTTCTTTTTTTTTTTTTTTTTTCCTTTTTTGTTCAGTCCTGTAATAAAGCTGTTAGTCACAGCCATTTGCAGGCAAAACTGTGTTTTTAAAGCAGAAGATATGAGATCTTATAAAGGGGGATAAGACCAATGGGGGAAGTTGCTGCAATAAATGGATCTGTCAGCTGACACAGGGTATAAGACTTGAATAAGAGTTGAAGCTGAACATTTCTGCTTTCTCAGGGAAAGGTAAGGGCCAAGTTTTGAACACCTACAGAGAAAGCTTTATCCTTAATCTTTCTGTTAGGTGTTAGCAGGATCACAGAAAACATTAGCAGCACTAATAAACAAAACATACAACACAGAAGTGCTACAGTTTGATCATCATTTTAAACTTCCTTCAACCCCCAGTTAAAGGCACATTCCTTAGTTTATTTTTTCTTTGCTAGTTCACACAGAGGGTCAAACAATGTTTCTGTGGTTCTGAGCACAAATCCACATTTCAAACATGAAAAGCTGCACTTGTAAGGAAAAAAACAGCAAGGCTTTCTAGCTGAAGGAGATATAGATGTTGTGACATGCCATGCCATATCCCTGTGCTATCCAAAAGATTGATCCTCATTACAGTTTTGCTCTCAGTATGCACATTTAAATTCTTATGTTTAATTTTTGGGGATTTTGTTTTGTTTTGTTTTGTTTTGTTTTAATCAGTAATTCTTCTGCAATATCTTGAGATATATCCTAGGTGGTCCTTTCATCTTTTCCCAGAGATTTTTTTGATACTCTTTTCCAGGTAATCCAGTTACAGCTACCTAGGTGATAAAAATGACCTCACTAAAAGTCACAATTATTCAGCTGCCCCACTTCCAACCATATTTTCAGCAAATATAGTTGGGTTTTTCCTGGTTTGTCTCCTGGATTATTCCCATTCAAGAAATCTAATGTGTCATGCATGCCATTACTCAGAGTCTTTAGAGAAGGTCAAATGATCTGGTAGGCATGAAGGTGATACTGGCTCATTAAATGCCATTTTTCTACCCCTGGGTTAATCTCTCCTGACCAGCTGTCTGACTGATTCTATCTAGCTTCTGACCAGCTCTTCTGTGTCTCCCAAAGCTTACTCCAAAAGCTGTCCGGGTAGTGAGTCACTACGCAGTTTCTTTCTTCCTGGGCTGTGCAGTTAATGTAGCATTATTCTGGTTGATAACAGCTCTGTCACCTTAGTAGAATTGGCTGAAATTTATTGCAGATGCTGAGTTACACAGCAGACCTTCTTGGTTATCACCTTTCCAAGCATCAGCAGTTTCACTTTATTACAGAAGCACAGCTTTTTCTGGGATAAAGATGCTTGCACAGCTACTCTGGCCAGTAAATGCTGGGGATATGGCTAAAGCTCCTGGGAGTCACATATCTAAACCCAGATTTGAGTAAAAGACCTCATAGACATGAAGGGAACTTTCATTTCTTATCTGATTAACCCTCTAGCCCTCAAGTTCTCAAACTTCCAGCTTCTTAAAACGTGTTCTGCATGCTAGTCTGTATGTCAGTTTTCAGAGAGTGAACTGTTGTGATTATCTAAATCAGAGCTAGGTTAAGACTCCAAAGGAAAATTGCTTGTGGGAGTGCAGTTCTTGTCAATGGAATTGTTGTGTACATATCTCTGCATGCAACACTTAGCAAGTCAAACAAGTATTTTGACAAACAATTCTCACACATTAGATTATAGTCAATCATGTATTCAAAGGCAAGTGTAATTCTGTCATGATGATTTTGAACAATGAATGCTTTTAAGCACTCAAACATGTTAATAGCATTTTGCCTTTATTCATTTCACATCTGCTTATGGGATATATGCTATCATACTTCACAGAAGCTGTTATATTAATGTACATTTAATGAATGTTTACTGCTGAACACAAGAGCAGCTTTGAATTCTAGTTCCCATTATTTCTGGTAAATCTTTGAAATAATTTTTTACTATTGTGGAAGTCCTCAATCTGCAGGAATCTGCCCTTGAGAAGAAGCATGGAGAAACCTCAGGTGATGATACAAAGCTACTAGGGTGAATCAAATCTTATATTGCTTTTTACTAAAGGACTTTTAAAGTAGCTTACAACAAGGCATTGTCAGGCAATGTCTGGTTTTAAAAATGCCCAGGAAAGGGTCTTGCATAATCTTCTGGGAAGAGGTAGTCTAGAGATTAAATATAGAACTGTCTTCTAGACACAGCACTTGAAATTTAAGTTCCTTACAATCTGGAATATACTCCACCTAGAGCAGAGCTTTGCTTTCTTATACATTTGCATCTGAAAGGTAAGACTTTGACTAAAGGTATTAAACAAAAATACCCAGCGTTCACTAAAAACTGAATTAAAAGTTGTAATAGAGAAGGCACATGTGAATGGACAGGTGTTGAAGGATAAATAGCAAAATATTTTCCTGTGAACTGCTACTCACCCACACTTGACAAAAATCAGACTTAATATGGGGGGAAATAGAGAAAGACTGATATGCACTTACAAAAGACTGACTTTTCTGTATCCAAACACCATGTGGAACCAAGAGTTATGAATCATGAGGTATATGCCCAAGCCTGCTCTCAGCATAATAAAAAAGATGGGAGAGAATGTGAGTTGGAGAGCAGAAAAGGAACAATAATTCTGCATTGATGGCACCAGGCAGAGGCAGAGTTAATATCAGCAATTTCTGGTGAGTTACAGCAACCTCAACATGGAGTTCTTTGTGTAAAGGAAGTGGCAGTACTAACAAAGGTGGTGCCCACAGAGCAAATAGTAATTCAGAGATAGCAGAGTAGATGTGCATATTTATTGATAATCTGCATTAGTAGCCACCGGTCTCACACCTTGATTTTCAGTGTAGGTAAGTTTTATTATTTTGAAGAAAGTTTAGAAATAAGAAATGGTTTATGAGATTTGTTTTAACACATTTTGTTACTCTAATGTGGTTTGACATTACTATTAAAAAGCAGCAGCCATAGCCAGTGGGTTTATGAGCTCAGTATTTTGAAAGAGTTATTAAGCTCACATAATTATCTTTTTCAAGCAAGCTAAGGTAAAAAGTAAGTATGTGCAGCTGAAAGCAGTCACTTTTTATTTCAATCAAACTTTTTACTGTGTGCTTGCTTAAGCTAAGCATTTGCAATGCTTTCCCAGTCCCCTGAGAGCCTGATTGATTGTGACGTGGCTCCTGGATCAATAGCTCTGTAGCACACCAAAGATTGCCAGAGCAAGCTGTGCCACTGCTTCATGGAGAGCAATCTGTCACTTCTCCCTGTCATGCAGATATGCTAATTCAGCTGTTTACCTGGATGCAAAGCATTTTCTCTGAGAGGGATATCTGTGTGCATGCAAAGTGCTCTCACTGACATATTTTTTCTGAATTCCTGAGTACTTACTGAACGAAGTGCATTCAGCACCAAAATGGGAGCCACAAGTAGTGCATTTTAATATAGCCTCCAGCTGAGATAAAAAAGTCAGATTCAGGATACAGTATTGCATCTTTGCTTGCACTTCACATGCAGAATATCTATTTCAGCTGATGCTAATCCAGTTTTTAACCACTGCTTGAAGAAGCAGCCTTATGGAGCCCTCCTTGTGGTTTCTTGTTTCATGTAAGAGAGGGTTTTGTCTAGTTACCTCATGATAAAACATGCTTTTAAAAGTTTCAGTAAATAGTAATATTTTGTTCTCAGAAAAAAGGAAAGGGAGAGCTGAAGTTTTCCTTACCACCTGTGGGAATCCATTAATCCCTTAGAAGCTTTACAAGGTATTGTAAGAAAGCTAGTGAGCAGAGAAAAAGTTTGAAGTCATCTTCACAGAGTAACTTGCACATCATGTTCTATTTCTCTTAAGGCTTGATCTTTCATATCCACCTGAACTCTCATAATCAAACCCAAGAAGGAGAAAATGTATGCAAATATTAAATGTACCTCCTGCTAATCCTAAAGAAAACAGAATGGTTTATTAAAGGTCAACACCACATGCAAGTTAAAAAAATGTTTACTGTGGACTGCCCTAGCAATGGGACTTCACAACAGAAGGTAAGGCTGAACAGGGCAGATGTTTGCAACAGCAGCCATGCCTATCAATTTTGTCTCAATGCAATGCAACCCTGTTATGTTATTGGCATTTTTAAAGCATTTCCCTTTTGGGCCACTGTGTATACTGAAATGGAAATCTGAAACACATTTTTAAATAAAATGATACATGGCTATGGCAGTTTTTTTGGTACTCATTGTTTTTGCTGTGGTAAAGCAAAAAAAATAAAAGTACTAGTTTCAAATTCTGATGGACTAAAAGGTCTCTTTTGCAATGATTCCTACATATTATAATTACGTCTATTCAAGACAAAAATCTTTATTTGGCTCACCAGAATTATTACAGAACCAAGTTATCACCTTTTTTTCTTGCAGGCCACAGTTGCAGAGAAA